>NC_135482.1:177575807-178175807 GCF_052094955.1 Ictidomys tridecemlineatus | reverse complement strand
GGGAAGTCAGGAGAAATTTGTTGTATCTTATAAATTCATTAGTACTATAAAATACTCAATTAAATAAAAGAATCAGTAGCATTCCTTGTAATGAAGGAAGTACTAGGAAAAAAAATCAAGAAAACAATTTTATTTGAAATAGCTACAAGAAAGATAATAATATTGATAAATTTTATCAAGGAATAAAAGATCTGAACTTGGAAAACTATAAAATGTTGATGATTGAAACTGAAGAATGTAAACAAATTGAAAAATATTCCATACTTATAAATTAGAAAAATTGTTGAAATATCCATACTACTTAAAGTGATTTACATATTCAAAGTAATCTCTACCAAAATTCTAATGTGATTCTTTATAAAAATAAAAAAAAATGATTTAGGAATTCATGTAGTAGCACAAAAGATCCTGAAAATCCAAAGTGATCATGAATTTTTAAAAAAGCAGGTATCACTTTACTTGAGGTCAAACTATATCACAAAACTATGGTAATTAAATGACCTAGTTATGGCATACACATGGAAACATGGACCAATGCAACAAAATTGAAAACTCAAAAATAAATCAACACACTTATAGTCAATTGTTTTCTGATGAAGATCCCAAAAATATACAATGAAAAATAATGTTTCTTTAACAAATTATGTGATTCTGAGAACACTGAGTATCTGAATGAAAAAGAAAGAAATTAGATCCTCATATTTCATTATACTCAGAAGTCAACTCAAAATAAATCTCAAACTTAAATTCCGAAATTGAAAATACTAGATGACAGTTTAACAGAAAAGCTAATATGCAATGATATTTGGATAACACAAAAGTCTAAGCAACAAAAGCAAAAGTAGACAAATTGGATGACATCAAATGAAAATGCTTCTGCACAGTTTGTAACAACAGAGTGTAGAGACAACATCATTAGGATTGGAAAATATATTTACAATGATAGATTTAATAAGTGTTTGATATCCAAAATATGTGAGTAACTTAACTAAATTTCAAGAAATAAATAACCCAGTTAAAAAGTGAGCAAGTGACTTGAATAAACATTTATCAAAATAAGACATACCAATAGTGAACAGGTATCTAAAATAATGCTCAATATCAAAAGCACCATAGAAAAAGCAAATTAAACCACAATGAAATATCACCTCACACTTATTATATCAAGAAGACATATTTCAGTCAGATTTTTAGTTGCTATGGCCAAAAAAAAAACTTGACACAAAGGACAAGGAGGAGGAAAAGTTATTTTGCCTCAGTATCAGAGATTTTAGTCCATAGACAGCTCACTACATTGCTCTGAGACCAGAGTGAGGGAGAACATGGTGGTAGAAGGGCACGGAGGAGGAAAGTAGCTCAGAACATGACAGAAAATAGAGAACTCCCTACCCACATCAGGGACAAAATATAAACCCTAAAGTAACATCTGCCCGTGACCTCCTCCAGTCACACCCTGTCTGCCTACAGTCGCAACCAAATTAATTCACATGGTGGATTAATCCACTGATTAGGTTAAAGCTCATAACCCAATCATTTCACTTTTGAAAATTTTTTCATTGTCTCACATATGAGCTTTTGGGGGACACCTCATATCTAAATCATAATAATAGAAAAGAATGCAAGTACTAATAAGGAGCAAAAGAAATATTCTCACACTGTTGTCAGGAATGTACTTTAGTATTTCTGTGCAGATGTTACTAAATATTATTAAAAATAAAAGTATCATACTGATCCAGTAAAACCCACTCATTATATATTCAAGAGATATAAAGACAGGATTTCAAGAATATATCTCCACTTCAATGGTCATTTTGCATTATTCACAAAAATTAAGACATGGAATCAATTTAAATGTATATCAAAGAATAAATCAATAAAGGAAATTTGGTATTTGCTTAGAATACTACTTAGTTTTATAAAGGATGGAAATCCTGTCATTTGTGATAAAATGGATGAATCTAGAAGACATTATATTAAGTTCATTAAGTTAGGTATAAAAGTACAGATATTCCATGAGTTCCTTTTATGTTGAGGGTAAAAACATTTGAACTGAGAGAAACAGGGAATAAAATGGTGTTTACCAAAAGTTGGGAAGATGGGAGATGGCAAAAATATTGGTTATAAAACACAAAATTTCAATTACACAGGAGGAGTAAATTAGAGAAATCTATTATATATAACAAGGTGATTATGGTTTATGTATCAATAAGAATATTTTGTACATTTACAAATTGATCAAAGAGTAGCAGTCATCATAAAATAAGGATTATGTGAAGTAATGTATATGTCAAATAGTTTGATTCAGATATTTCACAGTGTATACATATACCAGAATACAAGGTTGTAAACCATACATAGTTTATTTTTAATTAAAATTATTTTAAAAACAAAAGCAGCATACTAATAACATCTTTAGAAAGTGAGGTAAATCCTCAATGGAAAATATCTGACCTAAAATATACTGGATTCAAAAAGCATTAATAAATAAATTTATAGTTAATAGCACTATATTTCTATTTTCAAATATAAGACAAACTCTAGAACTATGATAAAAACAAACATATCTAGCAATGGGGACATTGACATATCTTTTAAAAATTCCTATGAAATAATTTCTGAAAATTGTATTTGAATGTTTTACTCATACTCCTTTAACCTAGGAAGACCTAAGTATTACATCTGATTTGAGGATGCATGCCAGGCTACTTACTTATCAATAGTTATATAAGAAATAATTATTTTCAGCAATTCTCTTTTCAAAAAGTGAAACAAAGAATCCTTTGTGATTTCCAGGAAGCTTTTGGAAAATCTTAAAAAGAATTTTTTGTTGAAAAGTTATTATTTAGAGTGTGATTTTGAAAGAAAAAGATTATTAAAATGTGTCAATAGATTTGAGCACTTGATTAAATAAGTTGCTGGATTATTATGAACAAAATACATGGCTATTTATTAAATTAAAGTAAAAATGAAAGCTATTAAAAGTAAGTGTATGGGGCTGGGGTTGTGGCTTAGTGGTAGAATACTCACTTACCCTGTATGAGGCACTGGGTTCGATCCTCGGCACCACATGGAAATAAAATAGATATTGTGGCCACCTAAAACTAAAAAATAAATATTTTTTAAAAAAGTAAAATAGAGATGAACATAAGTTAGCAATCTGTTTTTTTAAAAAAGTAAATATAAAAGGCAACATGAATGTAAAAATAGTCTTTCAAAGTGAAAAGTCTTTTTGCTGTTTAATCAAGAAATCAATAGACAACACCAGAAATTATATCAAGATGGAAAATCTTTCCACATATTTGGATTCCCAAAAGTAAAGAAAAACTGAAAAACCAGCCTCTACCTCAGAGCAAAGCCTATCCAAGGAAGGGGGCATGACCCTTGTCCTTGGAAAGACCCACAGAGCACTCCTAGGCACACACCCACCCTGCTGAGTTGTTTATCTACAAATAACAGGAGAGATCTGCTGAGCCAGGTGTCCCTGACTCAGTCAGGCTAGGTGGGGACCCATAGCAACCCCCTATCAGTCACCAATCAGCATGAGACAGGGAAATACCTGGGATGCCAGATGACCCTCCCAGTAGTTTATGGTGGTTGATAACATGTTGGGAAACCATGTAGTTCAGCAAGTACACACCTCATGGCTTAAACTAATCAATCACCCTTACCCAACTTGTTCTGGCCAGTGAATGTGCTAATCATGTCTTAGAGTTGTTTTATGATTTTCCCGTGGTGTGTGATGATTTGCTGAGAGATGCTATGATGTATGTGAAGTCCCTGCCTTCCCCAAAGAGTGTATAAAAAAGACCCCTGGGCTCGGGGCCTCTCAGCATCACCAGTTGCTGTGTGCATGCAGAGGACTGAGCTAAGTCACAATAAACACCTCTTTGCTGCTTACATTGATCTTGGTCTCTGGTGGTCTTTTGGGGGTCCTGAATTTGAGCATAACAAAACCTTTGTAAATTATTAAAGACAACCAATACTCCAAGATATCTTCCCATTTTAACAGGAAAAAAAAAGCAATATGTATTTTTTATTAGTACATATTTTGAAACTTTTACAAATAAATCCATTAAATTTTAGTCAGCTTTGACCAGGAGAAGAAAAATTCCCTCTCCATGCATCTTCTATGGCAATCTATAATCCCTAAAGTTTTCCATATACTTTTATTGGCTTCAGGAAACAGGAGGCATTTTACTTTTTAGCAAAACTCTTTTTTCCTTAATAAAAACATGTCTTGCATAGATTGCATACAATTCTGTTTCTGCCCCCAGAGTACTCTATTCACATTTACTGGGTATAAATTTATAACTTCTCTTTCACAGATATGACAAAGAAATGGGTAATTGTGAACTTCAGGCACCATCACTTTGTAGCATTCTAGGAGAGTTTATTAATATACATCTCACAAACTTTTATAGACATATATGTTCCTTTATTACAACTCCTAAGTTGCAAAAATGAGTAAGAACATTGACATAAATATATGCACTAAATACAAATAAAAGGTTAAAAGTTCAATAGTTTTAATAATATCAAAAAGCTTAGAATAAGATGCTGCTTAATGCAAATATGTATTGCATTTTTACAAATATTAAATTTTATAAAAGAATATTTAATCACTTTAAATTATTTTGAACTTCAGTTCATGCAAGTTTCCAAAAACAATTTGCATGTGTTTTAACACTTTGTTTTGTTTGTTGCTTTTAGTCTTTAGCAGTGACATTTATACCAAACCATGAATAAATATATAAATTCATGTAATTTGAATTATATGCACTTTAATTCAAATTTTTGAAAATGGCTTCAATAAAAAAAAAACCTACCTCAACTACAATCCACTATAATTTACTTCCTGTCCCTTATCATCAGTACTATTTTGATTTTTAAAATAATACTATAAGGGACTATTTCTATTTTTAAAATATTCATACAAGAATTCTGCAAAATCTTTTTTAAATTGTTTAAAATAAATTTGTAACTTATCCAAAAATAAGCCCATGCCATTTTAAGAGAATTTCATTAATTTATGTTGTCATCAAGTTACAAATGAATCTCACAGGAAATATTAGAATTAATTTTTTCAAGTTTACAGCTGAGATGTTCACAAGCCATATCTAATAGTCTGTCTTGGGAATAATTACTGGTAATGGGTATTCAAGGGAAATAATTGCCTGCTGCTATGAATTAGGAGTGCCACAGGTGGTATTCATCAATTGGAATGGCTTGGAGAGGGTAGCTGCCAGAGCCAACTTAAACTTGATTTGTAGAACCATTGTTTCTGTATGCTTCAAACATAAATTGAGTACTTATAATAATGACCTATAATATTTTTCAAGCAATATAGTGTGCACATGAACAAAATACAGAAACTTCTTTTCAACATTTGACAGTAAAATGTCTTCCTATTGCAGATGAATAGAAAGGTATTTCATATACCTTCTTTTAGGAAGACACGTAAGTAAATATAAACTATTCTTAAAAAGGTAACATTGAGTATTTCAGGTTAGTTTGTTTATTTTTGCATGAATTGACATAATTATTAGAAAATTACACAAATTAATTATTTCCTGATACATGTTCCTAAACATTTCAGTACATATATAAACAGCAATATTATTTGAACTTTATTATTTCTGCTATTTATTGTGTTCGTTCAGCAAGATTTATATCATCAGTAAATTGCTTAAATGGGAGCTCTTGCTCAAAATATAGAACTCCACACACACTGTTTTGCTAGTTCTTCTTTATCACATTAAAATACTTGATTTGCATCTTCACAAATTTAGTTCATTGCAAACAGACACCAGAGAAAATGAGATTTTGAAAATCTCATGGATTTTGAAGATGATTGTTACAGTAAGCTTTTTCACCGCAATGACCTGAGACATGAAAGAAAAAATTTAGGAGGAACAGTTTATATTGGGGCTCCTGTTTTCACAGGTCTGAGCTCATAGACAGCCAGTTCTGCTCCAGGTGAGGCAGAACATCATAGTGGAAGAGTGTGGCTGAGGAAAGCAGCTGGAGATATGGCGTCCAGGCAGCAAGTAGAAAGAGAGCTGTGCTGAACAAGGACAAAATATAAACCCCAAAGGCATGCCACCAGGCCCACTGTCCTCTAGCCATACTCTACCAGCCTACAGTTATCACCAAGTTAATATTTGTCAGGTGATTAATACAGTGATTAGGTTAAGACTTTTATAACCCAAACATTTTCTCTCTAAACTTTATTGCATTGTCTCACACATGAGCTTTTGGGGCACACCTCACATCTAAATGATAATGATGATTATTTCCAGTGTTATTTAATTAATTTTTTCATATAACTCCATGATCATAAAAATCCTTGAGAGAAAAGATTTAAAAAAAAAATCAGGTCAGTCTGCTAATTAAATAAAATAAAATTATAAATGCTGAAATACTACCTCTATAATATTGCTGATAGTTTCACATTAGACATAGATTTAAATTAGAGGGGAAAAGTAATAAAGTATTGAAAAATAAATTGGTATAATGCCAGAGAGATAAGCAAAGCAAAAAAAATGAAAAGCCCAAGTGGAATTAAGAAGTTTTCATTTACTTCTTCTACCATCAGGGTGAAACATGCAAAAACAAATGCAAAAGTTACCAAACTCTTTTACAGGTCTAAAATAATTTTAGGCTACTTTTCAAAGATAAATCAATCTCATTGATTGGAAACTATTTCAAAATAAGATGTAAAATAAAAATGATAAAATGAGAATATTATAAGGAAAAAACTCAGAAGGCAAATAAAAATTTTAACTAAAGAGGGAAAACAATTGTTCAAATCCTCAAACACAAGTGAATTACTTTGTAGGCCATTTGGTAAGCTGATTCAGAATGAGTCATTTATATGACTCAAATGCATGTTGAAAAAAATGAAAGTAAAACTCTTGCCATTCAATTAACTTGCTTTAAAAAAGTAACAGATAATTTGAAATTGATCTGAAGTAAGATATAATTAAAACAAATGCACTGGGATTTTCCTATTAAAAATAATGAAGCAGATTTGGTGAGACAATAATTTCTCAAAGGGTGTTTAATGAAGTTTCTCCTAAGTGCTTACAGTACTTACATTGTTAAAACTAGATTTAGTCAACATTATTGAAAGATCTTGAATTATAAAGGTGTAACAACTTCCAAAAAGAATTTTGAACACTAGAAGTAAAACTTATAACAACCCCAGGGTATAATAGTAATGTTCCCATTGAATACTTTGAAGGATCCTATACAATAGATTATAAAAAAAAGTGTATAGAAATTTGAGATAAAAAAGAAAACATACTAATCAATCTGAGTCAAGTCAGGTAAGAAACGTTTCCGGTTGTGTAGAGAGAATTTAAGGCCTGCAGTCCTTGTAGATAGGTAATTGGTCGGACCAAGAAAATGGAGGCCTGGTTCCAGCCAGGAAATTGGAGACCCTCTCTGGGCAATAGAGATGTTAATGCCTCCACCCTTTCTTCCAGATTATCAAAATAATCTGCCTCTGCTCCACCCTGTTGCTAAGGTAACCTGTTCCAGGAATTGTCCCTCCCTACAGGGAGTTGTAATAGTTATTTATGCCTCCTGGCCAGCTTCCTGCCTGGATCACTCCATTTGGCCCTTCCCCTTGCCCATCTGCTTCACACTATCCCACAGGCATCTCCTGGGCCTAATTACATAGCAGGAAAGAGAGAGATCATGTGGAAGTCACCAGGAAAACAAAGAAAGTCTAAAATGTTATAAAAGGGGCAGGATGCTCTCTCAACTCTTGGGATTTCAGAATACCATCTATGGCTCCCTTCTTTCTCCCAGGAGACATCCATGTGACTACCTTTTAAGTAAAAACTGCTTTATACACTTGCCTTGGTTGCTTCTCTAATGTTCAAACTTCAATGTTTGAGGAAGCAGAACTCATCATCATCACCCATACTGTAGCAGGATGTTTCTTGGAGAGACAAATGGACAGTGGAGTGTGTTGGGTGTGTGGGAGACGCCCTGCTGAAGTTAAGTTCCAGTCTCGCGAGAACATCACGGACTCCCTGACCCCTCCGCCTCCTCTCCAAAGGGCAGCAAGCGGAAGAGCGCCACACTCAAAGGTTTTCTCAACCAATCCCTTCAGGACGCAGTGTCTGCTTGCTGTTCCTGAGACTCTGCCAATCAGCACCCACCATGTCTCCCACACAACCCTTCTTAAGCCGAAGCTTGTAAACACAGGCTCTCTGCCCTCTGCCCTCTTCCTCTCTTCCTCTTCTTTCTCTCCTCTCTCTGCTCTCTTCCCTCTTCCTCTCTGCTCTCTTTCTCTCTGCCCTCCTCCTCTCCTCTCTCTGCTCTCTGCCTCTCCTTTTCTTCCCCTTTGGGCAGCCCCCCAATAAAATCTCTTGGTTGAATCTCTGTCTCGGGTGAGTCACTCGCCTTTCAGAGTGTCCAGAGACCAGGTCACCTGCAGAAGCTGGAATCGTGATGGTCCTTGTGTCAAAAACTATAGCCACAGAACTTAACCACCTTTTTCTAGAGAGATAACCAAAGGCACAGAGAAAGAAAGAAATCCATGAACTCTTCCTTTCTTACACCTTCATCTTCCTACACCAGCCTGCAATTGACCAGACTCAGTGCATTGGCGTTTGTGGAGTCAACTCACCCTAAGAAGCAGTAGGACCCGTCACAAGCTTAGCAGAAGGATAGAGAACAAGTGATGCAGGGAAGGGTGGCAATCCATTCTAGAACGGGTGGAAAGGGAAGAACTTTAGGGGGGAATAATATTCAGGTGATTATGAGTTCCTGTCACAAGGGAGCAAAATTGGGATGTATGCAGTCAAGGGAGAGAAATAAAGAATGTTCACGCGCTTCTCCCCCTTTCAATGTTTTATTCACTCAAATTACTCAATATAATCTCACTCAATATGTTCTTAATCAAGAAAATGGCAATCCTTAATGCTAGGCACTGCAACAGACACAGTCAATTCACAGCAAACAATTCTAGATTAATTAATTCACAGCAAACAATTCTGGATTAACTCTAAGCACTGCAAACACATTTAACCATGACAGGCTAACGACAGACATTCCCTCTGCATGCTAAGTTCAAAGGTCGTAAGCCATAGGCTTTAGGTCCAGCAGATGCACACTCATTCAGCCCGCAATGAGCGGGTCCACAACCAAGGCAGGCTTCTCCTGGCTGTGGAGTGAACCACTGGTTGAGAAGAGGGTCACATGGAAAAGCTGCGGCTCTCACCAGGGTCCAGGTGAGGCAGTAGAGTTTGAGAGCCCTGAGGATCACACAGAGGATCAGGAAAAACGATGACAAGTGATGGGATGTCAGTCGAGGTCCTCATCAGGCTCTCCAGCTCGAGTGCACCCTTGTTTTGGCTGTCTGAATCCCTGTTCATTAGCTCTATTATTTATACTAAATTTGGGGGCTTTGGACCCCCCTTTCAATCCTTATCAGCTACCACCAGATTTCTCCATGACATCATTTACTCTGGGGTCAGAATCATCTGGTCTGGTGGTCTCCACCCTGACCTTCTCCCCTTCTCCTCTTATCAGGGAGGTCAGCCTGCCAGGGGCTTCACTCTGTTTATCAGGGTGAAGGGAAGGAACTTGTCCGAGGCCATACTGGAGGGCTCTGTGGGTGTGCCTAATGAGACTGGCATTTTCAAACTGGAGTTTTTAGAATGGAGTTGCTTAGGCTCAAGCCCAAGGCCATCCTCACAGTTCCCAAAATGTTATTCCACAATTTTACATTGTTGTTGCTTCAAAACTCTGTTCTAAAGAACTGTATTTTATATGAGTGGGATTTTTATTTTATTATTATTATTTTAATTTTATTATTTTTATTCCTTACTAGACAATGAACGATGGATAAATTCCTTAAGGAATAGATAGATAAATGGTTTTATAAGATTGTCTATCTATCAATTTGTATTCCCAAGAATGTCTAATTTCTAAACTTTCCATGACACTATTTTCCTCACTGATCTCATATTTATGTGAGATCTCTGTTTCTCTCTCTCTCTCCCCACCCTATCTCCCTCTCTCTCCCCACCCCATATCTCTCTCTCTCTCTCTCTCTCTCTCTCTCTCTCTCTCTCTCTCACACACACACACACACACACACACACACACACATACACACATACACAATTGAGAGCCAGATCCTGCTCTAGGAATATAGATATCATTAGCCCTTAAAGAGTTGAAGATACTATATCAAGGAAATTCTGACAAATTTTGTGCATTCTACCTATGTCTATGTGCTAGAATTAACTGGGAATGTATTCACCCAGTTCTGAAGATAGGATTCTCCTTGATCAGAGAGGTTAATGAACAGGCCTTATAAAATGACATCCCTAAGCTTTAGCTCTGAACTACTTCTAAAACTCACAATGTCACAGTGAATCTCTTCAAGATAGACTACAGAAAAATTCTCTATTGTCAAAGAGTAGTGCCACCCTAACTTTTTTCATTAATTCTAAGTAATGAAAATTAATACAGCATTTTTAGTGACTTGGCTTCCACCTCTTAGTTTTGAGCTCTCTGGTATTAAAGGGTTGTGAAGGACTTGGTGAGATACATGTTTCTTGACTTCAGCAGTGATGGTTTTTTGATTTGCTGGCTCCTGCAGATCTAACCAGTAGCCACAGTTGACCTTTATCTCAATGTATAGCTCACTGTTCTTCCATAGTGAAACGTACAATGTTGGTAATCATTTTCTTCTGAAATCCTTTCAGTTTGTCAAAGGGCAGGTTTAAAGAGTAGGAACAAACCCCCTCAGGAATACTTAGAGTCTGTATAGACTGCCTTTCATAGTATTCAACCTTTTACTTACAAAGGCCTCTTTTAGACTGCAAGTCTCACGCCAACTGCATCAAAGAGATTATGAAACAATACCTTCTGTCAGTCATTTCCTTGCAATGTTGAAGGGACTCCCCATTGTGAGCTGAATGTTTGAAAATAAACCTGTAGAGAGAATGTTATCTAGGCCCCAAAAAGGAATTTCTTCATATTTCAGAATTTATATGTGGACATTATATTTGCCCAAATTGTTGAAGAAAAACCAATTATAGTATAAATCCAAAGGAAATGTATTGCTTCAATTTCTAATTTAAATTTTGTCTTAATGTTAACTATTCTTTAAATATTCCATAGCTTCATTTGACTTTTGAGTCACCATATTGTACCTGTCCTATCCTCTGAAAAGTTGATTTTTGAGCACATTTTACTTAAACATAAAATTTATTTATGGACTTTAAAATTAAAGACAATTATTAAGGAGAAGTCTTGCCATTAGGAAAGTGAGATTATAGTGAATTATAGCCATTGAATAAAAGTTGGCTACTGATGAACAAGTAAATTAAATTCCATTAATTGGTAAAATGCATTATGCTTTGCAATGATGTATATATTGTATTTTTAAAAATACATAAAGTTGCCAATAGATAGATTAGAATGAATTTACCTGAAATGTTGACAAACATTTTTAGAACGTTTAAAGTCAGGAAAGATGACAAGAGAAAATTGATTTACTAATAATGTATTAAATTAAACCACCTTCATAGAAATATAGTAGTCAATTATAGCCTCGTAGGTAGTGAAATACAATCATGCAAGGCAAGAACATGACAACAAAAATTATTTAACAATAAAAAAGTCACTCTGGGTCTGGGTTGTAGCTCAGTGGTGGAGAGCTTGCCTAGCATGTGAGAGGCACTCGGTCGATTCTCAGCACCATATGCAAATAAGTAAAATAAAGGTCCATCAACAACTAAAAAATAAAAAAAAGAAAGTCACTCTGCCTTACCAACTCTACAGCCACATGGGAAAACCCAATACAGACAGTGAAAAGAACAATATAAAATAAAAACTGCTATATAAGAAGTAAATGTTTAAAGAATGGTTGCTAAGAATCCAACTCAATTTTTAAATTTTATTTTTCATTTTTTAAAATAGTTTTTTCGTTGTCAGTGCATCTTTGTTTTATTTATTTATTTACATGTGGTAATGAGAATTGAACTCAGTGTTTCATACATGCTAGGCAAGCACTTTACCTCTCAGCTACAACCCAGCCCTCCAACCCTATTTTAATGGGGATTCTCGGAGAACTCTGGAACAGACACTCAGTGGTGTCTACTCCCTTTATATTAATGCAATACAGGTCAATAGAAACAATAAATTTTAAGTTACTTCCTGAGTTTTATAACCAACACATTTGGAAGAGTTATTACCTTTATTCATATTATGTTGAATTTTATTTCTAATCCATCATCTTTAAATGAAGCATATCTATTCTATTTCAAATATTTATATAATAAGCAAGCTTATTTATATGTAGATGTTAGAGTTGTAAACAAATTATCCTGATGGAAAAATAATATGTAAATCCTATGTATCTAATAGTGGATATATTCTTGCATGGTAATTTATTCATTTATTTTTATTCATATGTATATCCATTTATTCCAACACATTTATTAGGCAGCTACAATAGTGTAAACACTTTTACTCCTGACTCTTAGGGAATTTATGTGCAGAGACAAAAGATATTAAAGAGATACAAATTCACTTACACAAAATATACATTGTGAAATGCATCTATGAAAAGAATGTATGTACTTTTTTGCAAGTGACAATGGAAACTTACTTCTCCAAATCATCCATCCTTTGTTTTATATCTTGGCTTTAGGGAGTGCTACCCTGATTAATCTGTCCAACAGAGAATCAGATCAAAATCATTCAATTTTTTCTTGCAACATTTAATTAAGGCAAACATCAACAGGACTTCAATAAAAAGGATAAGACTATTCTGCAATATGGACTCCAATAATATTTCCCATTTAGTGATTATAGATTTAGTAAAGAAAAATACAGAATATCCAGTATATAAATTAAATTTCATATAAACAGATTTTTAAATATAATTTTGCCAGATTTTGGAAGGGACATACTATCCAAATAATAATAAAGTATTATTATTTATCTGATATTCAAATTTATTTGGATGTCCCATATTTTATCTGGCATGTTTACCCTCTTGGCCTCTGAATCAATTCAGCTGAACAAATTATACACCGTCTGGGTCTACCTTAGCAATCCAAATGGCTTTCTTAAGTATCTTGTTGATCTTTTCTTTGGCCCAAATCACTAATACAGGTATAAAAATATACAGTTAGAGTGCATAAGCTTTTCAGGGGCCTACAAAGAAATTAAGGGAAATTCCATCAACCATAACAGCTCTGAACAAAGAATGGAGATTAACCTGAATAATTTTCATAACCAAAGTGAGACTCTTTATTACTTGAACCCTAAAAATAGACAGATTTCTTACCACATCTTTTACAGGAATGATATGTCAGGGTAAGGAAAGATAATGAGAGAGTTATCACTGGAGGAAGCTTTTCAGAGTCATCAAAGGTCAACTGAGATGTTCTTCAGACTCAGTCTTTCATGACCACTCACAATATGTAAGCAGGGGGAGAAATTAATGGCCAGTTTCCATATATAATACAAGGACCTAGGAATGTTTATGTTAGTCCTACAATGAGTGGGTTATTCACAATTCTGTGAACTCCCAAAGTGACAACCAAACAATAAGAGGCACAGGCCAACATAGCCTTCTGGAAATTTGGAAGTTCATAAGGTTCCCAGTTCACTTTTAATAACTGAATTTAGTCCTGATTTTTAGAAGAATTGTGCAACCTGTCCTGTCTGTGCACATATTGAGCTAGTTCATATGTGTTTGCCCCATACAATGACACAGAGTGCCTGACAGGCATGTTGAGTTGAGGTCCAAAAACTAGAACAATCACTTCATTTTTCTGGAAGATTTCTTGGGAAAGTTTCTTGAATGTTGAATAAATCATGAATAGAACTGCATCATAGAGGATGGAAAACGTATTGTTAATTTAAGTTAAAGTGCATGAAAAATATTAGAACTAAACCAGGGTATTTTTCTTGATGAAGATGGGTAATACTGAAAGACAAAGATAACTGATGACCACTCTGATGTACCTCCCAGGGTTTTAGGTATAACTTTTGATTCCCAACCAGACAAGGTTTTTGTTTTCCACTCTTCCTTCACAAAATTGATTAATTTCTTTCAATAGCTGAAACTTGTAACTTTGTCACAATTATCCCCTACTTGCATCTGTGCATTTACTAGTGTGGTACAAGGATTGAACCCAAGGTCACCTGCATGCTAGGGAAGCACTCTACCAATGAGCTCTATCTCCTTAGGCCTAGAAATGATGTTTGTGATTTTTTTGGAAGGGTAATATTTATAAAACTTACAGAGATGCATTAGGACTGGAGGAAGGAGGCTTAGTGTGCAGTGTGCAAGAACAACAGGTTTTCTTTATGACTTAAGAATATGTCAATCCAACAAAAGGATCAACAAGCAAAACCAGAGCCTAGTGTTTTAACCCTATCCCCCTTTTTCCATGGATGCCACCAGAAAACTACAGCAGTTAGGCCATTTTGGGGGCATTGCTGTTAGGGAAAGAAAATTATATCATCTTAGATCAACAGGTGATGATCAGATGGAGGAACAAGTGAATACCAGAAATTCTAGTAAGAAACCAGAGTCCATCCTGGTAAGTCATCCACGGCAAGAACTGTGAAGGAATCCATGTAAGTACATGCAAGAGTGTGGCAATCAAGAGAGGCACAGACAGTGTAGGGCATGAGGCTACTATCACATTATTAACTCTGATCCAGTTTTATACTCCTGTTGGTTATGGATAAGTTTTATATTGTTGTGATCTGTCTGTCCATCTATCAAAAATTTATTTTGTTGGGTGACATGAGAGGGAAGAAGAGATGGATTAAAGCATTAGATTTTATGAATTAACAATTCATAGTACAACTAGGCAGAAAACAGCAAAGATATAGGAGAATTTAACACTTTCTAAGAAAAGCATATAAGAGATATTTATAGTATACTTAACCCAACAACAGAATACTGATTCTTTTAATATGCATAAAGCACATAAATTAATATAAACAATATCCCATGCCATAAAGCAAAGCTACCAAAATTAAAATAATTGAAATTATACTTGGTGTCACCCTTTCACTACAAAGGACTCAGACTAGAAAACAGTAAGATGAAAGAAAAATCTCCAAAATCTTGGAAAATAAGCATACTTCTAAATAATCTATGGATCAAGGAATTTTAAGGGGAAATAAAATAGACACAGAACCTAGTGAAATACAGCATTTAAAATTTTGTAGATTACATCTAAAGCAGTACTTGGACATTGAGCCAGGCATAGTGGTTCACACCTGTAATCACAATGACTCAGGAGACTGAGGCAGGAGGATCTCAAGTTCAAAGCCAGCCTCAGCAAAAAAAAAAAAAAAAAAAATAGAAAGAAAGAAAAGAAAAGTGAGGGGCTAAGCAACTCAGTGAGACTATATCTCTCAATAAAATATAAAATAGGGCTGGGGATATGGCTCAGTGGTCAAGTGCCCCTGAGTTCAATCCCTGGTACCCCCTGCCCAAACAAAACAAAACATGAGGCAATGAGGCATAGGCACCAATTAATAAACATTTTTATCACCCGGAAAATCTTGGGTGGTGAGGGGAGCTGGAGAGCAAATAAACCAAACTGAAGCAGAAAGAAGAACTTAATAGACAAAAGCAGAGATAATTATATTGAAAATCAAAACAATGGAAGAAATCAAAGAGACAGAGAGCTGGATGTTTGAAATGATTTGTAAAATTCACAAATTGTAAAAACACTGATGAAGAAAAGAATAGACTAAATTTCAATATCAAGTTTTAAATGGAATATTAACTATGACAGACCCCGAGGATATCAACCGTGTAATAAGGAATAGAGTTGATGTGCTTTTGCTACTGCATGCCCCTACCTCAAGGGTTCCTGTACTGGAAGCTTGTTCCTCAGTGCCGTGATGTTGGCCAGTGGAATCTTTAAGAAGTGGACCAAGTGAAAGGTTATTGGGTCTTTGGGCATGATGAATTTGCAAGACCATACCTACTAAGGGTATGCACTTCATTGACAAGTCCAGGAAGTCATATAATTGCAATGGATTGATGTAGAAATGTCACATGAGAAAATTCTACACCTATGGATAAAAACTCTTAGAAAAATAGTAATAGAGAGTGTTATGGGTTAAATTGTATCTCCCAGAGCATTTGCTTCAGGTCAAATCCCACATCTAAGAATAAGAGCTTTTGTTTAGAAATGCATATAATATGATGTGATTAAATAAGATGGGGTCATAAAGGAGTAGGGAAAGCTGTTGTTTTAGTGTAACTTGCATCCTTATAAGGAGAACAGAGCTGGCAGTGATTCTATAAGGAGAACAGCGAAAGCTCACTGTGCCTTGTATCCTTCTGTGATTCTCTCTTTCCTATCAAATTATTTTTTTGAATTTCCTTGTTCTACAGATGTTTCTGTGTAGTTCCCAAGGGTCATCTTATTAACATGAGCAAGTCAAACACAGTGCTGCTGTGTGCATATAGCATCAGAACTTCGGTAACAGAGAGAATGCTCTTCTTGTACATCTCAACCTTGGTCCCCCTCAGATACTGATGTCACAATGTAATATGTATCCATTGTTTCTGGAATCAAGGCTGAGGTGGCTTATGAGGGCCTGTGTGCCTCGGCACGGAGAGCAAATTTTTAGAACTCCCCTGGGCCAACAGAGTGTCCCATAATCTTTTTTGAAAAATATACTCTTTTCTATATCCTGAAGCCCTTAGTGCTTATGTTTACTCTTGGTTCATCCTTCTTATTGTGTTTGTGAAAAGGACCCGGCATCACATTAGGAAAATGTTGAGAATGGACAGCTTATCAAGCACCTGTGATTTCAGAGAAGTCAGTTCATAGATGGCCAACTCCATTTCTCTGGGCCCAAGGAGACACAGCACATCATAAGGGTAAGGCCCAGTGGAGGAAAGCTATTCCCCTTATGGGAGCAAAGAAGCAGAGAAGGTAAGGGTTTAACAGAAAAGAAGCAGCAGTGACATATCTCCTCCAGCAACACCCCACCTACATACAATTATCACCCAGTTACTCCAATGAATGTAGGACGATCGGATTAGATGACAGCTCTCACAGTCTGATCATTTTAGCACCGAATATTTCTGCATTAGCCCAAGAACTTTTAGGGGACACCTGCTATCCAAACCATAACACACAGTAAACATATCTACTGATATTGAGGCAGGACCATCACACAGTCAAGTCCAGCCTGAGGAACTTAGCAAACCTTCTGTCTTAAAAAAAAAAAAAAAAAAAAGCCTGGCGATCTACTTCAGTGGTAAAGCACTTGACTGATTTGACTGATACATATATCATGGGTTCAATGGGTTCAATCACCAGCACATCCCCCACTGCCAAAAAATAAATGAGGGATTTGAGGTCAGTCCTTCTCCTTCCTTTATGTGAGGATACAACAGCAATGTGGTTTGATTTTGAACTTGCCAGTCTTCAGAACTGGGAGAAATTAACCTGCTAATAAATTACCCAGTTCAAGATATTTTGTTAGAGCACCATTCAGGGACCCAGTCATCTGGTAATGCCTTCATTTCTTCCCCCTTGGGAAGGACACTTTTGCTGGTTCTAGGATTTCTGGTTTCCATATTTTGTACATTATCATTTTCAATATATAAACCTAATGTTTTTACATTCCAGGGCCTCTAATGAGAAGCCTTCCTCCTTCTGACTCACACTATGTGTTAAGATTTGACTCATCTGGGCATTTTAGTTTTCCAGATAAATTTCATGTTTATTTTTCTATTTCTACAAACAATGTCATCAGAACCTTAATAGGACTTGCATTAAATCTGTACAGCACTTTTGATAGTATGGCCATTTTGACAATATTAATTCTGGCTATACAAGAACATGGAAGATCTTTCCACCTTCTAAGGTCTTCTTCAATTTCGAGTTCTGTAGCTTTCATTGTAGAAGTGTTCCACCTCTTTTATTAGATTGATTCCCAATTTTTTATTTGAGGTTATTGTGAATGGCATAGCTTTCCTAATTTCTCTTTCAGTTGATTCATCACTGATGTATAGGAAGTCATGGCTGTGTCACTAAGGATTTCTTCTTTTTTAACTATATTTGACCTCTTGAGTCCCTGATCTGCTTTGAATGTCCAGTTTTAAATTCCAGTAAAGCACCCACCCCAACCACACTTTTTTTTTTTTTTAATAAATCCACCTTGCAGAGAAGCTACCTGTCTGCTTTCTTGCCACAGAGCAGCCTGGAAATCAACATTCTCTATTCTGCAATCTGGAAAACCTCAGCCAGTCCACTCTTGAGTGGCTTTTACAATGAAAAATATATCATGGACAGAATAAAAATGACATTGATTGCTGAAAACCTGACTGATTAGTTTCAAAGACTATAGTGATGTGAGTGGAGTTGACTGATCAGACTGGAACAGCAACATTGCAACCAAGTACATAAAAACAGGCCCTCAGCCATGAGCTCCAAGAAAGGGTCAATGTTTTCTTGTCAGGAATATGTAGGGAACAGAATGCGGTGTGGTCTCCTAAATTTGTTAATACTTCTGGGGGAAAAAAAAGTGACTAGCAAGAAAATGAGGAACTCGCCCAATGGCATTTAATGAACTCTTACCTTCAGCACACAACCCTGGAAAATTTGTCTACCTCATATGTTAAAATCAGATGGAAATTTAAGAGATGTCATCATGACAACATAATAACAAATGCTCCAGATTAGAAAGTGACTTTCAGTGACAGTTAAAATTCTTGAGTGCTAAATATTTCATCAGAAACATAGGGTTCCTTCTTTGTTGCCAATCTATAATGATGAATCTGTTTTCTTGTCTGGTATAATAGTGAATCCAAAAAGTGATCGTAGCCATCAGAATTATAGGCCAATATGTAACCTAACTTCAGATAGTCTGTCTCATCAGAGAACGGGCTCATTTTGGGGGAATATATGAACCATACTGATAGTTAAATTAGAAGCCACAATTTGTTTACAAATTTGTGGTCCCAAAGAGGAGGGACTTTAATATGCCAGACTGATTGTGTATAGTTTTCCACGTGGTAGAACAAGGAGTTGAAAATATATCTGCAGTCCCAGAGTTGGTAGAAATATAACAAGTTTTTATATCAAGGGGGGTAATATTTAGTGTTGTAAAAATGGCTTTAAGTTCTGTCCATCAAGTGTTCATATATATTTTTTTCATTCTGCAGAACTGGCCCTGAGGTTAAACATCCAAAGTGACACAGTGGAGGAAATAATTAGGTTTCAACTTAGATAAACTACTGGGGCATCATACCTAGATATTTAGACAAGTTCTGGGAATCAGGGTTCAAAGCATTGCTTCATGTAGTGGATTATTTTCACCAAAGAGCTAAGTGCTTTTTATGCCATGCCAGTGCTAATGGGCTGCTCTCTATTAAACCAAATTGACTTCAGAAGATTTCTGTCTACTTAAACTTCATGTGAATTAGCAGGGTAATCACTACTGATGTGATTGCTTCAGTTTTGGGAATCCCTTGAATCAACAACCATGAAACATTGCTTTTTGGCTGGAGCTGTGTGTCTTGTGCTCCTTAGTTGACTTGGGCTTGGTTCATACAACAGTGAATTTCTTTAGGGATTTCCCTTTACTTCCAGTCATTTGATGCTACATTGGCATGATAGCATCTCTTAAATTTTGGTCTGGTTTTAACATATAAGGAGGTAAGTTTTACCTGGGAGTGAAATGACTTTTGGAATTATTAGATTCTATTGGGTCAGTTTCTCATTTACCCATGAGTAACCTTTGTCAAAAGGATAGATACATTGCTTTTTACTTTTATTTCACAGTTTTTTTTTCTTTTTCTTTCTGAAACTGTTTCTGTTATGGCAAGACTGTACTTACTGAAACAAATGCCCATTGAGAAAAGTCTTGTCATCTCCAAAAGCATTCAAATGTTAGAAGACTTTGAACTATATGTGGCCTTCTTATTGCTTTGTTGTTGTTGCTGTTGTTTACAAGAACTGCATGCACTTTCCCCTCATCTACAAGAAAACTGGCAAAACTTACAAGTTTTGGTATTTTTCTCCTGAACTAGAAACTCCTAGTTTACATCTATGTATTTTTTTATTAATCTGAAAAAAGAATAAAAGTAACAAAATTTGATCTTATACTGACCTTCTATTATTGATGAAATTCTACCCAAGTAAGGAATAGAGAACAATAAGCAGGTCACATTTTAGGCAGAGGTCATTGTATGTAGTTCACAAATTGTCTTGTAATCACCTCCACAACTTCCTCTCTAAGATTCTTCTAAGATTCACTAATGTATTTGCCACCGGTTCCTGTGAATTTCCCTAGCACCCTGTAAACTGCCTCACAAGGCCTTCACATTTCCTCTTTCAGAAAAATCATGTCCCTTAAGTGTCCCTTTCCTGTTCCAAAACTATCAAGAAATATGAATGGTTCGTGGGCACCATTATGTTATTGCCTATCCCCTTTGCCCCTCACCCCTCCAGGCTTGTGAAGCTGGTGTGAATGGCCCCAGAGCTATGCCTGCCTAAGGAGTGGACTGTTTTACAAGAGAAGGGCTCTGTGCTTAGTCAATCTGAAGATTTTGTAATGCCAGTAAACATGAAAGACCCTGGTTCAGGAAGAAGCCATCTTTCCTTTACCCAATGCCTTTCTGTGGTTAGCGCCACAAGGGGACACTGTATCAGTTTTCCAAGGCTCTTTGTTCTTTAACTTTCCTTGAAAAGATAGTGTGGAATGAGGACTTGCAAGTTGTATTGAAACAAGGGCTCAGAGCATGTGCAGAAACAAGAGAAATTAAAATTAAATTGAAAAATATCTCACACTCCAACATTTCAATGTGAATCTACATACTATATAAATCAATATTAAATGAATTTTCAGAAAGTTTATTGTGGCTTAAATGCATATGTGTCATTATAAAGTTACCCTGAATATGAACATTATTTTTAATGTTTACTTATACCAGAATCTTATTATGGATCTCCTGTCGTAGAGAAGAAAGTGTAAGACAATTACGCTCAGCTATTACTAAAAGCCTAGATAGTGATAGTGAGAAAACAGAAAATATGTGAAAAATTAAACATTAATTTGTAACAAGGCATTATGATGAGTGACTCATAAAAATGAATTGTGTCCCTCTCACACATACATGCACAAAGCCAGCTGCTGAGCAGTTGTCTTATCATTATTTCTTTGTGACTTTTATTATGACTCATTAGAATATTTGTCTACTATTATTTTATACTTTTCAACATTTTCTCCATACATATATAGTTGCCAGATAACTGAGTTTCAAGTGTATAAGATTTCACATAAATTGTGTTTTTATTTTGCCTCAGATTTCACAACAAATCAGCTTCATAGTTTAAGCAACAAAAAAATTTAAATATAACTCCATGAATTGTTTAAAATGGAAAATTATATATTATTAAAATAATTTATTATTGCTAACAATTTAATGTGAAAACTGATAACTTTGTCATAATTACTGAAGATACATTGAAAAATAAGAAGTTAATATTTATTGATAATTTTATATGCCAGGTACCACAATGTGTAATTCTGATATATTGCTTAGTACAGCACTACAAATTAGATTATACAACTCAGCAATTGAAGTTTGTATGACTCTAAAAAAATACGTTGTAATGCTTTACATATCATTGTTATGAAAAAATTTATAAGATTTCAGTAAATGTTTAATATTGTTATTTACAATAATTGTTTACATATGCATAGTTCCATTCAGAAATTTTCTATTAATTTTCAAAGATGATTTTCATTTCCATGTAAATATTTATTTTCATTTGAATATGTAGGGGAAAAATCATAAAACCTACATTAAAAAATGTAAGGTAATTTGTTGTAAAACTTCTAGGATATAAAACAGATTACAAAAACTATTTAAAATTCATTCGTGCATGTGTTAGTCAGCTTCGCATCACTGTGACTAAAATAACTACGAGGACAACTTAGAGGAGAAAAAGTTCATTTGGGGATCATGGCATCAGAGGCCCAATGCACAATTGGCTGACTCCATTGCTCTGGACCTAAGATGAGGCAGCAAATCTTGGCACAAATTCGTGGTGGTGGAGCGCTGCTCTATTCATGGTGACCAGGAAACAAAAGGAAAAAGGCAACAGGTAAGATGCACCCTTTCAGTCTATGCTTTTAGTGATCCAATGCTTCCAATCATGCCCCAGCAGCCTACAGTTACCACACAGTTAGTCCATTCAAACTAGGATGAACCGATTAAGTTACAGCTCTCATAATTCAATCATTTGATTGCTGACTGTTCCTGCATTGACAGGAGCTCTTGAGGAACACCTCATATACAAGCAACACAAATTCAGAACTCAGAAGGGGTCTTTAGTGTACATATAACTGCAACTTCCGTTTCTGTACCTTTCAAATTAAACTATCAATGCAGAGACTCTGAATTCCCAACATGGATCAAGTGTGCCTGTACATTTATCAGCTGAAGAAAGAGGAACAGTGAGAAAATAGATGTCAGGCAATTACTCCTTTATTTTCATTAGCATCCTCAAAGCGATCCCAAAAAGATGTCCCAATAGTGTCTATTGTACAACATCACTGTAATATAGAATTTTATACAAATAAATAGAAGAGCAAAGTATTATGGGCAGAAGTATTCTGTAAAATAAAAGCAATAACATTTTTACCATAAAGTTTTCAACTGTTTTCTCTCAACTATTGCAGAATGGCAGATTGTTTTTAAAATTATTTGGTACTAATAATAAAAAAATAGTGCCTGAAATACATATTTGAGGTCCAGTAAAGTTGATTGTGTGTCTATGTATTCATGATCTTAGGATGCCCTCATGCTGTCAGTAAATCAATTGCAATGTTTATATTCCTAATTCAGGGAAAGAATCCTCTGAATTTATGTTAAAAATAATCAAGTAACTTCAAATGGAGCTGTTTTGTATCTTGAAAGGTAATTTTGATCTTATTTTTTCAACATATATAAGCTTTCATACACACACACACACACACACACACACACACTCACACACACACAATGATTTACCATATAGACTGTCATAGCCAGTAGTAGCCAGATTATAGATTCTGGAACTATACTATCTGGGTTGAAAAGTTCAAACTAGTTTTTAATTCCTTTCCCAATATGTTTCTTTAAACAAGAAATCTTTGTGCCTGAGTCAGTTTATCTATAGGCAGGAGTAGTAATAATACCCACTTTAAAGACAAATGAATGTTAGGTACTGATTTTTCATGCTAAAATTTTTACTATAAAGTAATAATTTTATTTTCTCAAGAAGTTTGCCCAGTTTTTAACTTTAAAATAAATTCAGCGTACTTCAATTTGGTGCACAAAATGTTTTCTTTATGTAAATCATTAAGATCAATTTACAATGTACACTAATTCTCTTAAGATTCTTGAGGATATTTGTTTAGATTATTTTGTTTCCTTTCCTCTTCTCTCTTTTCTCTTTCAGATGGCACAGTACATGGTAGCAGTAAATTCTTTGGTTGGATTTCAAAAATACTTAAAAATTACCATTACTCAGAAACTTAAGGAATGAACAAAAAACTTGAAAGATTTATAGCAACTCAAAGTCCCATCTAAAATTATCAATTATTTTCCTCCAAATTCTCTATAAATGAAAACACAAAAAGTAGTTTGGATGGGAAGACTTAAATATCTGCATGGAAAATGTGGGGATGTAAATAAAATAATTAATCTAAATTCTACTCCAATATCATTACTAAATGCTGTGTATTTCAGCTCTGATACTACTTTAAAAGGATCAGAGTATCACTTGCTTTTTTCCTTGCTATAGTTCCAATTTCTATGATGAGACCGAACATAGAACAGGTATTTGGTAAATATGTGTGAAACAATGAATAAATGTTTTTTAAAATAATACTTTCCATGACACATAAAAGTTGTATGTATTTGTAGTCTACAACATTTGATGTGTGTATATTTATTGTGGTATTAAATAAACCTTTATTATTTAAGTTCTTATGTATGGATCTGTAAATGAGTAGATGGTGCGTCAACCCAACCATTTGTAATCAGAATTAGTTTCAAGTTCCATTTTCAGTTGTCTTTCTTTTTTCCTACTTTGGAGTTGACATTTTTAAATAATAAGAATATAATGATAAAATAAATTACCAAAAGGTTTGTATTTAAAAAGAATTTGTATTTTTACACACACAGTTGTATTTGTAATTAACCAAATATAGAAGTAAATAATACTGAACTATTTTTTGCTGAAAAACATTAAAACAAATTCTAAAATTTATTACAATATTCATGATATTTTTGGTACTTGATACCATATAATTATCTCAATATTAAATTACAGTTTCTTTTTGAGCATTCATCAAGAATATTACCAAAACATATTTGAATATATTATTTTCTTTCACAAAATGAAGAAAATCAAGTAGAATTTCTGTTATCTTGCATGCTAGCACCATACATGCAAGTATTTTGGCAAAGATGCCATCCATCTGTAGTGGCCAGTGGCTGTATTGAGAACGCAAAATCAAGAACTCTATCAAGAACTCTAACAAAATCAAGAGTCTATCAAGCTTCTAAGAGACAAATGTTTCATCAGTAGGAATAATTAGATAAGCAATAATTACCCTTTTTTCTGGCCTTGGACAGCTTCCACATTCTCCAGCATGCCCTGTATTCCAGCTCATGGGAAATGTGCTTATGATGGACAGCTCTCCTTGCAGATTCTTGATATCATCTGGCCAAGCTCTTTCTTAGTAGGACCCTGCAGCTACATAAATTCTACATTTAGAAGAGAGTGGAATTCATTCCACAGAAAATATGTGCCTCTTCCAGTACATTAGGAGTCTCTGCTGTGACTTCATCACAGAAACTTACCACACAGTCCATAAAACATCCTCACCCATTGCAGATCTAATGCACCTTCAGATTTGCTAGATGTCTGATTCCAGGATAGCTGTACTGTAGATTATGCTCACTACAGAGCCCTCATTACTGTGAAACCCACTCAAATCTTGATGCTTCCAAGTGATTCATTAAATGAGAACTATTCCAAAATGTGCTTTATGCTTCCTCAAAATCTACAGAAGTAGCAAAGAAGTCCAAGGGGATAAAAGGAAGTGAAAGAAAATACATTGCAGTCTTGTCAAGTAGGAGAGGTAGCATGCTGAATGATGCCATAAATGGTTGACACACAGGCATCTTTATCCTTATTTATTTATTTTCCCCCATACACTACTTTCTGTTACTACATTGCAGTGAGAAATTTTTAGCCACATAAATGAGTCCAGCCAAGTTACAAGATATAAAATCAATACCCATAAATCAAATGTGTTCTTATATGTCAGTGATGAATCCACTGAAAGAGAAATTAGGAAAACTACCCCATTCACAATAATATAAAAAAAATACTCAGGAATCAATCTAATAAAAGAGGTGAAAGACTTCTACAGTGGAAATTACAGAACAAAACAAAGAAATTGAGGAGACCTTAGAAGATGAAAAGATGTCCCATGTTATTAGATAGCAGAATTAATATTGTCAAAATGACCATACTACCAAAAGCACTATACAGATTTAATGAGATTTCTATTAAAATCCCAATGACATTCTTCATAGAAATAGAAAAAGCAGAATGAAATTTATTTGGAAAAATAAAGCCCAGAATTGCCAAAACAATCCTTAGCAAGAAGAGTGAAGCAAGAGGCATCACAATACCAGACCTTAAATTATACTACAGTGCTTTGGTAATAAAATGGTATGGTATTGGCACCAAAACAGACATGTACACCAATGGAACAGATTAGAAGACACAGAGAGAAACCCAGAAATACAGTTGTCTCAAACTAGACAAAGGCACCAAAAACATTCACTGGAGAAAAGAGAGCCTCTTCAAAAAGTGGTACTGCAAAAACTAGAAATTCATACATAGCAAAATGAAATTAAACCCCTATCTCTCACTCTGCACAAATTCAACTCAAAGTGAATCAAAGACTTAGGCACAAAAACAGAGACCCTGCACCTAACAGAAGAAATAGTAGGCCCAAATCTTTACCACATTGGCTTAGGACCTGACTTCCTTAACGAGACTCCTAACGTGCAAGAAGTAAAATCAAGAATCAATAAATGGGATTGAATCAAACTAAAAAGCTTCTTCTCAGCAAAGGACACAATCAATAATGTGAAGAGAGAGCCTACAGAATGGGAGAAAATCTTTACCATATGCATCTCAGATAGAGCACTAATTTCCAGAATATATACTCATAAAACTTGATACACACACACACACAAAAAAAAAAAAAAAAAACAATTAATAAATTGGCTAAGGAACTGAACAGACACTTCACAGAAGAAATACAATCAATCAACAAATATATTAAAAAATATTCAAGATATCTAGCAAATAGAGAAATGCAAAACAAAACTATTCTTAAGATTTCATCTCACTCCAGTCAATCTGTTTTTTATCTCTATGAATTTACCTCTTCTGGGTACATCGTATAAATTGAATCAGACAATATATAATCTTTCACATAGTCTTCCTTCACTTAGCATATTGTTTACAAATTTAATTCACACTGTAGCATATATACCAGTAATTAATTTCTATTGATGGATGTTCAGGATGTTTGACATTTTCACTATAGTGCTTGTATGGACCTTCAGAAGCAATTATTTGAGTACATATGCTTTTCAATTCTATTATGTATATGTCTAGAAGTGAAATTGCTGGAGCATAAGTTATGTCTTTGTTTAACTTCCTTTTGTTTTTGTTTGCTGGTATTGGGGATTGAACTTGGGGGCACTCAACCACTGAGCCACATCCCCATCCCTAGTGTTTGTATTTTATTTAGAGACAAGGTCTCAATGAGTTGTTCCCTACCTCGCTGTTGCCAACGCTAGCTTTGAACTTGTGATCCTCTTGCCTCAGCCTACTGAGCTACTGGGATTAAAGGTGTAAGCCTCCATGCCCAGCTTGTGTTTAACTTTTGAAGGAGCCACCGAATTGCTTTCTATAGCAGCCATGCCATTTTACATTACCACCAGCATTATATCAGGCTTCTGATTTCTTCACACCCTCACGAATGCTTATTATTTTACAATATTTTTACAATTGCCATCTTTGCATTAAATTGTATCTCATTATATTTTTAACCAAGTATTTATTTTGCACAACACAGTCCTCTGAAAAAGCATTTGGGCTCTTTATTGGAGCTTTAGGGTAAAAATGATTCCCTACTGGGAAATGAACATGCTTCTCTAGATGAATCATCAGATAATGTGGGAAGCGGAACTTGTTCTTAATTTGAGAAATTTTGTTATATATGTTTAAATATAACTTATATTTAGCTAATTTTTATTTTTCTACTTTGGTTTCACATACTCTTTCACAACAGAGTTGTGAGCCATTACAACTCTCGAATTTTTTTCAAGGTTAATATGTGTGCATGTTAGAGAGCAATATTGTACTAAAAAGGAAATGCGCATTTAAGTCTTAAATTTTCCAATTCCCTTTATGCTATTGTGCTACTATAGTCAAATGTTTAGCATGCTTGTTTTTGGCAACAAATAACCAGCAGCAGAAAACACAGCTGCCCTATTAAACTGCCTGTATCCATCACCATCATTTCCCAAAAGGTTTTTTAAAACCTATGTTTAAAACCACTTTTTATGAATTTTTGCATTTTTAATGTAACATAAAATAGAATACTGTGTTTATATTTTTCACTGAAGACAGTGGAATGTCAAATTTGATTTTTGCATCAATATTTATGCATTAAAACAATGAAATAAATGAAAACAACGTGTGCTAATTTGTTTTCAATTAGAAACGCCAAAGGTCATATCTCATATGACTTCAATCTTCTAATGAAATAGCTCCAGATTTCAGGTTGTTAATTAACAGAGACAAAGCAGCATTGAAGTGAACTGATAAATTTAAACCCTTAAATAATGTCCTTAGAGTGTTGTAAATGTAATTATGTATTTTGATATTATCTACTTATTGTACATTCGAGTTTGTTTCCATACAATATTAACAAAAGTTTCAAGCTAGAGTCAACATAGACAATCTGAGTTCCATGTTGAGTGCTACCTATGACCCTGGGCCATTTTGTTAACGTTTCTGGAGTTCAATTACTTCATCTATAATATGATTATCTACCTTGTGAAATGGTTAAGACCTAAATTCATCAATTCACGTAAACTACTTGGAGCTGTGCCTGGAATATAGTAAGCTTTCAGGAATATTGTTAAATGATTTCAAAACGTAAAGAATTTGGGGAACAGAGCTGTATTTCTTTGACTATGGTGGCAGGGAACACAGACATTTCTGAAGGAACTCTGCCTGGCATCACCTTTGCCTTCCAGTTGGGCTCACGCGGTAGCTTCTCTTCTCTGACATCCTTGTCCTATAGTCCCAGTGTGTTCCCCACATTTTAGCCAGACTTATCCTTTTGAAAGCATAACTTGTATCTCTTCTCTTGTTAAAAGGCTCCAATAGTTTCCTATAAACGTAGAATTGAACCAAGCCTCTTCATTACATACATCTTTCAAAATGCTAACCGATCTGGCACTGCCCTCCTTTCTGATTTAATCCGTGCTACCCAGCTGCTTGAGGCATTTGCAGCCACACAGGCTACCTTTTTGTGAACCAAACTTGCCAGTTACCCCCTGATTCCATTCTTTACATGTGTTACATCTTCCCACTTTTAGAACTTCAAATGGCTCATTTTATTTTATTGTTTTGTCAGATCCCAAAGTCATTTCCACCAAGAGATTTTTCAGTGTAAAATTCTTTAAAAACATCATCTCACCCCCAACGGTCTCTGCTTTTTTTCATTAGTATTTAAGTTTTGAGATTTTTTTTTAAATTTTTGATCATTTGTTGACCACCTGTTTATAGCTCACAATCACATTATTGTGTCAGTCAGCTTTGTGTCTCTGTGATATAATACATGGAAAAAAAAAACAAAACTGAGAGGAAGAAATGTTTATTTTGTTCACTGATTTCAGTCCAGGGTGCCTTGGTTCCTTTCCTACAAGCCTGTGGTGAGGCAGAGCATCATCATGGTGGAGAGGTGTGGTATAGCAAAACAGTTCACTTCAAGGCAACTGGAAGGCAGAGCAAGAAAGAGAGGAGAGGGCCAGAGGCAAATAGAGTTCTTAAGGTCATGTCCTCAAGGACTTTCCTTCAACCAGATCTCCTACAATTTCCAGGGCTTCCCAATAATGCCATCAAAGTAATAATCCACAGATGGAGTTGGAGCCCTCACGATCCAATCACTTTCCCAAAGACAGTCTCTAAACATTGCTGCTTTGGAGACAAAGCCTCAACACACATGCTTTCAGGGAACATTTCAGATCCAAACCATAACATTGCTAGAACTTATTGCTAGTGATAATTATTTTAAGAATGAGTTCTTTACCAATTTTCAAAACCATTCTTGAACTACAGGCTCAAAGTACTTTTAACAAGATTTTATTTAAAAAGTACTGCCCTGGTAGCACTTTATCACTGCAAAAAACAATAACAATCACAACAATAAACTCTCACATTCTAAACAGTTCAGAAAAATAACAGATGAAAATTACCTAAACATAATTTGCCCCACTTATAATAAAGGAAAATTAAAACAATATGAAGTTTCTATCTGGCAAAACTCAACATTTAACAAGATACACTCTTGAAAAACTGTGAGAAAAATAAAAATACATCACTAATTAAAATGCAAAATGGTTTAATCCTTTCGAAAGAAAATCTGCCCATATCTAGCAAAATTATGCTCCAGCACTCTAAATTGGCAAGCTCATTTCTAAAGAACTCTTCTCAATATATGATGAAAAACTTTTGAAATGTAATTATACACAAGTGCATGGATATTAGGTATATTTGTGAAAGTTATAGAGTGTCAGGCAATATCCCAAATGCAAGTCACTAGAGAATGTGTCAGATGGTACATTTCTTACAATAGAATATAGCCATAAATATAAGAAGGGATATTTATATATCCTACTATAGAATATAAATTTTATTATGTGGTCAAATTAAACTTTTGTTGTGCATGAATCTAAAGAAAGCATTACATACATATACATAAATATATATTTATGTATATATATACACATATATAATCATACATATATCAATTATATCATATCAATTATATTAGATGAAAGTGGAAAAATAAAGCATGAAATAAAATACAGGAGGGTAAGATAGAAGCTACCTAACATATGCTGAATTCATTAATTACAGATTTTTAAAAACTGACTTTAATATCATATATAAACTAAATGTAAAGTAAAACAACTCTAACAATTGGCAAAATAAGTTACCATACTTTAATATGCATTTTCTAGTACCACTACACAAAAGAACTACTTTAGTCTACCTGAAAACACTGTAATGTCATGTTCTTCAAATAACTAAATAAACTGTTGGGAAAAACTATCTGTAAAAATAACATTAAACTATTACAATAAGTACAATTTGGTGGTAGCCTTAATATTATTACATTTTTATTAATATTATTACATTATTGGCATTACATCTATTGTTGATAAGACATAAGTAATTGTTAAGACTGACGATTTTGCATGACAGAAAGAAGATATGCATGGAATCTTTTATATATTAATGATTTTAAAGTTAAAATTTTAAAAACATAAAGCAAAAAGTACACCGTAAGTATTAGGCATTGCATTGATTTCAAATCAGCTCTCCTTTAGCAATTTAGCTTTGGAAATAAAATCAAGCTATTTAATACAGGATTTATGTAGAGGCCTGGTACATTTTATGTGGTATTTTCTGTATGGATTTAAAAATTGTTATAAGTACATTTTGTTAAATTCAAATTTTTCTTCCCTAAAGGAAATTGTCATTTTGAAAAAAGAATGGAAGTTCCTGGCAACTTAAAATCAGGACTATGATGTCTGAAAATTTTACATTACATTCTTAATATTCTTGACAAATTTAAATTAATGAAATCATAAAATCAATTCTTTACCACTTTCACTGGGCTCGTATAACATTTCAAATTCTAAAGTAATATTCTAGCGCCATAAATTTTTATTCATTTCCTATCTTCAAACAAAAGATACTATTTTTTGTAGTTTGTTTTATATACCTTTATTTTAGACAATCAATAATTGCCTATATGTTATCTTCACTTTATATGAAGCTTCAATTCATATGATTATTACTTTAGTTAATTTGAAATATAATATTAGAACTGACAAATTGAAATGCAATATTAATATAAACCAACATTCTGATTTGTGGTTAATTTCTCCTCATAAATATAAGCTTTCAGATTTTGTTTTGTTTTTCCCTTCGAGTTGAGCTGTAATAAAATTGGGCATATAGTAACTTTTAGGTAAGAATTTTTCTTTTGAAACTTAGCTGCAAAGTATCTATTGTCTTTGTAATAGGGACCATGATACTAGCAGAAGACAGATGTTTGATGTGTGCAATTTAACAAGTGACTAATGCTGTAAAGAAATAATATACATTTTAATAATTTTTCAAGTAAAATATCTGGTGGAATTTTGCATTATGAAACTCTAATAGTTAATGTGGCAAAACAGAAAATGTTGGATATATACATTAACTGTACTTTAAATAATGAGAAAAATTCATGCCATCAAAATATGTGATACCCTTTCATCATATTCAAAGAAACAGCAAAACTTAAACCCATATTACTTACTACAGGTAACTAACTTCTTGCTCTTACATTACATATTTTCCAAATAGAGAATAACATTAGATTTATATACAGTTCTTGTTAATTTTGGTTTTATAAAATCATCTAATGTTCCCTGAGTAATGCATTCTAGATGTTATTAGTTACTTTTAAAAGTTTGCCATAAATAATGTGGTGTGTGTGTGTGTGTGTGTGTGTGTGTGTGTGTGTGTTTGAGTGTGTGTGTCTGGGGGGAGAGACAGACAGACAGAGACAGAAAGAGAGAGATAGAGAGAATTATCTGAAATAAGGGTCCCAGGATTGCTATACATCAAAAAAAAAATTTAAATTTTTTTAATTTGCTTCTGCTGATGTTCACCTTTTCAAAATATTGTTCAATTTTGTTTGTCGAACAAGAATTTAAAATATGCCTTCATAAATTAAAAAGTCATAACTTTGAAAAATCGACTTAAAAATCAATGCAAAACACAATATACTTGGAAAATACTTAATAAAAGATCAATTTAACACTAATGGTCATTTGACACATGCCATAAATAAAAAAACAAAATCACTTTTATAACTTTCACAGAACATTTCCTTTTTTCACACTTAAAAATATGTAGTTGAAGGAAAATCTTTGATAGTATGAGGAATTAGAGCAATATTAAAATCATATTAATAGACAGTTAAAAATTTTTGACTAATAGTGTAGAGATTGCTTAACATAGCATTTTAAAATTTTGAACTAAAAGTGTGCATAAAGAAAATGTGTGTGTGTGCACACGTGTCTGCATGTCATGGACTATTATTCAACAATAGAAATTTTGTCATCTGAAAAGATGTGGATGGCCCTGGAGGACATTATGCCAATTGAAATACGCCAGGCACAAAAGGGTAAATATCACATCATCTCAGTCTTTTGTAGACTGTAAAAATGTTGATTTCATAGTAGTAGAGAATTAAATGGTGATTATCACTGTCTGAGTGACAGTGGTTGGTGGAGAAGATTGAGAGATGTTGATCAAAGCATACAAAATTTTAGTTAAAAGAAATAAGTTTCAGTCATATATCATATATATTCTGTAAAAATTTGAGACTAGAAAACACCAGTTGAAATCCCCCATTTAATCATTCAGTAATCATGCATTATTCTAAAGTCACTACAGTGCCTTGGAACTCTACCCATTAAGTCATTTATGACCTAGTAGGATAATAAGACATTCATATGAAAATATTACAAAACAAAATCAAAATACAATGAACTTAAAAGAGTACCAAAATGTTAGAGTGAACTAAAAATCTAATTATATTTCACAAAGAAGGTGTGATTTGAGAGTTGAGAATAAAACTGCCTCAAATTTCTAAATGGGTGCATATAATGAGAGGAAATTATTATTTTCCTTTGAGTAATGGATATAACTGAATGAGTATGTAGTTTAAGGGTGACCTGCTAGAAGGGATCTGAGGTCTGGTTCTTCAAAACATTTAATACCAGGGAGAAGGATAAAATTTCATACAAGCAATGAAAGCTTTAATTTTTAGAGAAAACTGAATAAATAAACATGTTCCTGAAACAAACAAAATAAATGTATGATGGATAGCATTGAAATTTAGGACATTTCAAAATTTAAGTGATAACTAATTATTTAAAAAAAGGTAATGTTGACTACTTACTAAATGCCAAGTTTATTTTTGTACATATATAACTTTCAGAGTCTAACTATTATTTATTGTTCAGTAACATTCTCATTTTAGAAATCAGATAAATTTAAGTAATTTGTCCAAAAATGTATGGTTAGAGAGAGTAGACCTGGGATTGGCGCCAGTTTGACTCCAGAATACATAGGATTAGCAAAACACTGCATAATACATTGGGCTCATTGTTTTAAAATTTACTTAATAAGCCATAACTGGAATTTAGGGATAATAAACCATCGACTCAATGAAGTTACATACTATTTGTCTTTTCCTCTACTACTTTTGTTGGTGGTGATGAACATATTCCGTAATGTAGCATACGTTCTAAAAAACAATTTTGGATAAATATATTACGTATCCATGTATAAAAGAACTCTAATATTGGTGTAAATGTGTGTGTGTGTGTGTGTGTGTGTGTGTGTGTGTGTGTGTGTAATGTACATGTGCGTTTGTGCATAGTGACTTTTTTTTCAGGTCATTAATCACTTATATGACTTCAGTTCCCAAAAATTGTTTCTGTACTCATCTTCAACTGGAATTTTAGCTGGTCAGGAATTTTTTAAAATCAGTTGATTATTTTTTACTGGTGCATTATATTTACACATAATAGTGGGATTCATTTTGCCATATTAATACATACATGTAACATAATTTGATGAATCTCATTCTGATCAGAGATTTTTGACAAGAGAAGTGACCCTAACATTGACACTCTGACGTCATATTAGCTCTCTGTGTCCCTGTTTTTATGAGATTCAAGAGTTCCTATTAATCATTATATATGTGAGAAAGGTGTGTGTTGAAATCACTTGCACTTAAACTTCTGTACTCTCATTTATTAAATCAATTCTCTATTTATACTTTATTGCAAATGCTAGTTACCCTCTAACCTCACTTATTACTTTTTAAAATGGAATAAAACCAATATGGCAAGGTGGCAGTCACAATCCTGCATTTAATATTTATTGTATCCTTGTCTCAGTGCCAGCTATAAAAGTTCAACACTTAAATCTTCCTTAAGAAAAAATTTGTCATACTGAGCATGGTGGGGCACTCCTGAAATCCCAATGACTCGAAAAGTTGAAGCATAAGATCATAATTTCAAGTCCAGCCTTGGCAATTTAGGAAGACCTTGATTTCAGAATATAAAAGAAGCAGGGATATAACTTAGTGGTATACACACACACACACACACACACACACACACACACACACACACACGAGAGAGAGGGAGAGAGGGAGAGAGGGAGAGAGGGAGAGAGGGAGAGAGAGAGAGAGAGAGAGACAGAGACAGAGAGACAGACAGAGAGACAGAGAGGGAGGAAGGAGGGGCGAAGTAGAGTAGGAAGGGAGGGAGGGAGGAAGCGAGAGAGAAAAGAAAGGAAGAAATGAAAAGGGAAAGTTTGTCACTTCATTGCAAACTGCAAATAGTAAATAGAACTCTTCTTAATTGCCGTTGAGTGCCTTCAAGTACGTTTTGGGGATCTGCACACATTTGAGTAAAGGCCATTCTCTTAACAGTTATCACTTAGTCAAAGATTGACTGCTGCAAAGGCAACTGGGGCATGGCCCTTTCTGCCTAACATGGAACTCCTCTGGGCCATCTGTCCTCTGGAAATCCTATGCAATTGGCTGAGATGGTACTAGATCCACTTGTATATGAGGTTGTTGCTTCTTCTGCACCTTCCTTTCATTACCCCTTTAAGACTTTTTGATCTCCTAATTCTGTTAGTATCAGCTTATCCAAGAAAGGATATTTTACAAAAGAAGTAAAATCTCTACCAGAGCAGAGCCCAGATCTGTGGAAAGAAATTTTAAATAAATTATTTAATAGTTACAAGAACACTAGAATCCCTTTTGAGATTACTTTGGCTGTGTATTCTGGTTTGAAACAGCACATCTGATAGAACAACAATCCAACATCAGAGAGGTCATTTCCAGGTGGCAAGCCATCTTATTTTTGTAGTAGATGATTAAGACTGGAGCCTTTTGGTTGAAGGATTCATAATATGTCAAAGGCGATTCTTTGCAGGTACTATGTAAACATATACCGGCCAGGGTTGTGTTGAACATGAACAGAGGAAGGGCAACAAAAGCAAATCCATGCACATATGGTTTTTGTCACCTGAATGCTGGCTACATTGTTTAAGGTGTGTGAAATAATGGAATGCCAAATGGATTCTTGAAGCAGTTTATTCAGGTGGTTTTGCACAGGTCAGATTTGACTGAAGGAAACATGTAGTGGTTGAATTGATGAAAGAATTCATTTCTTTCCCATATCCAGTAGGAGTTAGAGAAAGCCGTCCAGTTTCAACGCTGTAACGTTCTGCATTTTTATTCAGTGATTTTAAGATAGCTGATTATAAAACACTTCTTGAACGTCCAATACATCTTTTTAAATTCAGACTTGTTTTTCTAATTCAGAAAACAGCCACGTATTCCATTAATGGTTGATCATGAATTGTGTTAGTTGTGACCTCAGGTTTTCTTTCCCAGAATATGAATAAGGCCTACACTTCAAACTGGCAATCTTGCATTGTGGTTGTGCTGCAGCAAGAATCCACTTTCAGGTTTTGCTGCCTTATCATGTGCAGCCCCCCATAAAGAGAAATGTGAATTTTTCATGCTTGGTTTATTGTATATTGAAAACTTCACACTGTTTGGGACAAGGATTGAAGGGCAAATTAGATGGGCAAGGAAGTGAGTGTCCTGATGTCCTGATGTATGTTTTCCATGCCTTGTTGCTTTGCCTTGCTTGATTACGGCCCCACTTGTATACATGTTGTTTTAATGTGGAACTTGCTTGGCAGGAATGTCATATAAATACTATACCTTATAAAATACCATAAAATTTTCTATAAAGGGTGAGTAGTTCTGAAATCAGACTACCCAGGACCAGATCACATATTTACTGACACATGGGCTACAGCATGTTGCTAAATCTTTCTCTAATTTAATTTTCTCAACTTTAGAAGGGGTTCATGAATAATACTTACAGAGGTGATGTATTATGCAATAAAATAAAATGTCAAAGTGGCTGTACAAATGGTGTTGCTTAGCCCCATGTATATATCCAGTGGGCATTAGTTTATGTTAAGAGGACCCTGAAACATATTGAATGCACTCATATAAACACTACATGTATATTTAAATAACTTGGATAAAATAATGACAATGGATACTGAATTTATATAAATAATATAGATAAATTAAATAAAATAGATAAATACTGATTAGTATTCATGGGATAAGCTTAATAAATTAAAAGCATCAGTAATAATAGCAAGAAGCCTGAAACTAAAAAAATGTGTGGCAATTAACTAATTAAAATAGTAATCCACACCTGCAAACTAACACCCAAAGCATGAAATTTTCTACTCACCAGACAAGGAACATGTTTATATCTTGGCAGTATTACAAGTAATAATAAGTGTATAAAACAGTGAAAACTCTCTTTCACTTTTGAAAAAAGTGTAAAATGAGACAGCCAGTTTGAACAAGTTGATAACCCATTAAAGAAAGTCTGTGTGTGTTGTAAGACAATGATTTCACTCCTAAGCAAAAGCCCCTATATGAGAATATACCTTCAAAAATGTTCATATAATTGTTTTTGAAAATAAAATTGAAAGATGAAAAATATAAAAGAAGATTCTTACTCTTGAAGATATATAAAAATGTGTTAAGAAATACAAGGAAATGCTCATGCACTGTCAAAACCAAATGGGATATATACAGAATTGTGGGGAGTAGGCACCAAAGGTAGAGGATGTGATTGGAAAGTGCTACTGACAGAAGGTGCCAGCTCGATTCTGAGATTTTATTGCTTCCACTGGGTGTTGGGTACATAGTTGTTATATTATTTATAGTTGCACATAGCCTTTCATTCTGTGAAACATCTTAATAAAAAGGAAGAATAAGTTTTCCTGAAAAGAAATAGGTAAGTATTGTAAAACACAATCTATAAATATTTAGGAGCTAATAAATACTTAAGTGTTAACAACAGAAGGAAAAAAAGAAATAATAAGCATGAGGTATAAAAATTTCCTATGATTAATACAGACAGTATGTATGTGCTTCAGCTAAATTTGAACTTGAAAATTTTGTTTCAAATCTCCACCTGATTTTTTTAAACTCTTAGATGAAAGGGAAAGGTGAATTAGACTATCATTGAAAACAAAATTATCTTAAAACTAAATATAAATGAAATAATAATCACTCATTAATTTCTGGAAATAGTAAGAGGCTAATGATTCTTGAAGACAGTCCATAATCAAACATGGGTGCAGGGAGATAGAGAAGCTGGGCTCCTGCAAGTGGGAGTCAGAGGTTGTATCTGTGAAAGACATGCTGGAGATCCTCAAGGGGTATTCTTGAGAGGTAGACTAGACTTCACTGTGTCAACACACACCTGAAAGTGCACCACCATGTCCTGTGCATGTCCACTGTGGGTTTAAAAGGGAGATCTTATTATCATAGTTCTATCATTCATTAGATTATGATGACCATGGCTGGTCATGATGTTCTATATTACAATGACTGAAAAGAGATCATGTTGAATTTCAGTGTGAGTCTTAAAGCCTGGAAATCACATTAGATCTTTGCCAACACTTCATTTATAAAGCAAGTCATAGATGATACTACTTTCAAATGAGCAGAGAAATAGAGTTCCATCTTGTGTAGAATTAAGAGAGTCAACATCAAGAACAGCCCTAATCACACCATAGAGGTAATAAATTCACCCTCAGATAAAAGGAGTGCAACAAATATCTTCTGGATTTCAACATTTCAAAAAGAGTCAATTATGTAAAACTTACATTTACTTTGTCTTTTAGGACACAAAAATCTCAGTTAGATACAAAACTTATCTGGACAGGCTATGCTGCTAATTTATTAGTATGAACCATTAAGTTCTGGCATCACTTTCAGCCCTAAATCTTTTACTATTATTCTGCCAAACAACTGACAGCTCAATGCGGGAAGATGAAACCATTGAAGGCCACTTGAGAGTCTCAATAATGGAAGAAGAGGAGAGCCCTGGGGAGTAACAATTCACAATAAACAGCAAAGATTAGGCAAAACCTGAGCTAAGACAATTAGAATTACATGAAGAGATATTTTAGTTATCACTAAAACAAAACCCATTTGCACATTACAAAGTTATTTTGATACTGTTTTTACTCATTAATTCAGCAAATATGTAGTGATTTGAAAAACATTTTGGGGGGAATGTTCAAAAATATGTATCACCATCTATCAAAGCTAGTGACCTAATGCTGGGTTCACAAAATCTGACTATTTGAATAACTTAAGAAAACGGCAAAGAAAGCAAACACACAGAAGTACTTTTCCAAAATCCAGGGATGGCTCTGTGACCTTAGGTTTCCATGGTAAGAGAGCCTGTGGGATTCTTTATTCTTATATAGGGGACACACACAAGTGGAGGTTCCATGGAACATTCCATCCCAAAAAGAGCAAAGGGGTACGATTACCAAGGAACAGGTGAGTGTGACCCAACCCCACTGGGTGACACCCAATCCTGGAGCCACACTTCATTATCCGAATGGGGGTAAAAGTCCATGTATTGCAGGGTGCAATAACTGTTCAGTACTCCTTTACTCAGGACTTAAAATTGTGTGCATAGCTACTGTCCAGAGTGGCTCCCAAAAAATATGTAACTGTACAGAAATAAAAAGTAAACCTCAATTCCTTCAAAAATCAACAATATCACATTTTTTGCATTTATCTATGCATATATTTTTAAGATCATTTAATTATATAACATAAAAAAATATTTTTTATTCTCAAATGCTATTTATTTTAACATTTAAAATGTAGCAAAATTTTCAAAATCCAACCTGAGAGATGAGAACATTGGAAAGCAAAATAAATAAAGAAAACTCAAGTGTCACTATAGGCCCATTAGTAAATTACACATGTACACTTGTATAAGACATACAATAAAATGCTATACAACCCAGGCATTAAAAACAAATTAAAGCTATGTTTGATTCTCACCTTGAATGATGAATGACTGTAATACTATGCTGTCAAGGATTAGTTACTATTGTTGCAAAAACCATAATGAAACAAAGTCAAATAACAGCTGTTTGAACTGAAGATCATAAAAAATTAGAGGAATAAACATTGCTTTAGTGATTAGATCACTGAACTATAAAGCTGTAGTATTAATTGCAGGATATTTTTTATAATTTAAAATACAGGTTTGGTTTGGTTTTATATTGTGCTCAGGTTTCTCCCACTCTTGGGTGCAATGACTGTACTAATTAAGTTTGATCAAAAAACAGAAATGATTGTTTTAACAGAGTATTAGAGAACTGGAATGTCAAAAACAAATAATAAATAATGGTATGTCATATATAGTAGGAAACTGATGCCATTACTAAGGCTAGGTAAATCATTGGAAGAAAATAGAAGTCTGTTATTTTTAGAAGAACATTAGAATATACTCAGAATTTTGAGGAGGGGACACTTCATTGATACAAATATAAAAGTCATGTAAGTGAGTGGGCCTGTAGAACTAGTACCCAGACCTCTGAGGAGGGCATGTTGCTGGGATTCAGATGTCTGGAGACAGCTTTGAATGACAGATGTTGGTACACTTGGAGCTCAGAAATGGGATCTTAAAGAGCTAGAATAATTTATAGTGCATAAAGTGAAAACTGAGTTCACTCACATGTGTGATTAGGTATAGAATTTTGCTATAATCTTTGTGATTATTTACTACTTCATATAATCAAATATATTATCATGGTTGAACTTTGGGTGACTATTTTTCAACCAGCAGTGAAATCATCAATAAGTATTGGAATAAAAATTAGATTCAAGTATCATCATTTGAATTATCAAGTTGGGAAAAAGTAACGATATTTACTTGTGACTACATCTCAGCACACATGGGAAATTCTAATTGATAAACATTAAATGGTAGGCAAATATATATTTTATGTAAGAACAGGGAAATGAGATATTTTTACAGTAAGTATGTACCTACACAAGGGGATCTATTAACATTTGTAAGAATTTTCAGCAATCACATAATGGCTCATTTGTGTTCTAATTACTCCCAATTATGTCATAACTTTCAAAATGTTCTTATGAAAATTTGTATTTTAAATGCTTATGTCCAACAAAATTCTGTTTGTTTTAACTAATGAACTAATAATAATATGAGTACTGTGGACGAGATTAGTGGAAATTTTGAGAAACAGACCTAAAGCTGAGCACATCCTTGGACACATTTTATAGTAATTTTGGAAGCTCTAATCAAATGCTGTAAGAAAAAACTTTCAATTTAAAAATGTCATTTTCTGATTTCTGTGCCTATATATACATATAGGTCGATCCAATCTAGCTTAATATCTCTTGAGAGGATATACCTGGTTTGTTCACCCAGGCACCATTAGGACCTGAGAAAGTAAGTCTATTTCATGTAACTAATAGAACAGTTGCCAGAAATTATAAGATTTCCAAAACAATGATACTTCTTCAGTTATTATTGAAAAGTTAAAAAAAAAAAAGACATCAGCAACATGAGTTATCAATTTGGTACCACAGACTTGCCTTACTATGATGTATATATATTTTTTTTATCTTCAACAGTCCTAATAACTCAGATGAAGGGATAAACTGGGCACTGTCTTGTTTAAAATAATTAAGTCTATTACATTAACAGTGTAACATCTTTACTAGTAAGTTATAGTTCCGGAAGAACGTATTCAGAACATGGAGCTTATTACAACACATACACTGATGATGCCCTATATTTAGTACTGACCAAAAAAGTAATTGAACTCAATATTTAATCACATTCTTTGGAGCTATTTAATAATCTTTAATTTTAAAAAAAAAATCCCTGCTAACTATGGGCAAAAAAAATAGTCCAACAGTTGTTAAGTAACATACTCTTTGAGACAGTATTTTCTGATTCCTAGCTACAATCTTTGCAATAATGAAAGATAAATCTCATTTTCCTAATCAATTCAGGTAAGTCAAAGAAATATGTAAGTTTTGGTTTCCAAGATAAGTTCTGTCATATTTAAAACATATTAATTTCCATAATATAATTTTTATGAAGAAACCAATAAAAAATGTGCTTATCTACAGGTCAATCAGAGTCAGTCAATAATTTAAGGTATAGATTCCACGGTGCATGGTGGTTGATTATTTGGCATTCATTTAACTATTTTAAGTGGACACTGAACAATTTAACAAAAAGTATATGGGAACTGCTATTGTAGAAAACTTATGAACTGGCTTTTAAGTGAAGTATTTCTTGTAACCTATATGAAAAGTCACCATTTTATACTTTAATGTTAGTTCATCCAAACATGTCAAAAAGCATTATTCTACTTAGACTTCACTAGTTTGATTTTAATACATGTGACATATTGTACATTTCTTCTATAAAATGCAACATAATTTTCTAGTTAAGAATCATATTCATTCTAAGCGTTCTCCAGTGTAAAACCTTATCATACATTAGAAATTAAATGATACTAATAGTGCACAGATGACAAGTTAATGTAGCATCTGTCCATCTTTATGGCAACCATTAAGTGACAACTTAATTGTTTGGCTAGTTCCATTATTCCATTATCATTAAAGATAATTTCTGAAAGGTTTTTACAATCTAGACTATCATGAGCAGGATGTGTAGGAGATTGTATTTTAGCTGGTTTTTCCTTTCCCTAACAATTAAATAATTTTAGCATGCTCAAAATCTATTCATTACCTTCTGTTAATGAAACTTATTATCTGTTTAGAGTGTCCATTTAAGCAATACTTTCATAATGGCTAATTGCTGAACTGGAAGAAAAATAACACTTTTCTATATATCTATGTAGAGGTACAGATATTAGTAAATGTATCTGTAATTTTCCACAATGACATCTCATTTCAGGAAATAAGAAACAAAATTATAACAACACTAATATCCTGATTTGTGAGGCAATCTCAAAGAAGGATTTTAAAACACAGTATATGGTAGACTCTGGTATAAATGAATAAATATTAAATACATTTAAGGCCATAATAAAATTACAGACCATGTTTCATTAATTTTGGAATGCTTATTCTTGATTTATAACTAATGTACTTTAATTTTTTTAGTTTTGAAAATCTGTAAGTTAAAGTTTATATATTTTCTAAAGATCTTTGCAGCGACACTGATGAAAAGTCAAGATAGGATAGGAAGACCCCCTTTCTGAAACAAAGGAACACCACACAATCAATGAAGAGCACTGATCCTAAAGACATAGGAAGCAAACCATATAAGCTTTATATTGACTTTATATATCAAACTTATTATCTTGAGTGAATTTCCTTACTGTTGATCAGGAAGGGAAAGTCTGGTAAAGTCCAATGGACTCCTTGTGTAGAGAAGATGTGGCTGAGAATCAGGATAAGATAAAGCAGCTAGAATTCACAAGGCAGAGTAATGGAGAAGAGACTGGTGCATGTGGAGAGCATCAGGGCTTCCAGTGTTCAATTGATCAGAACATGCATGTAAGACATCCACACGGGGCTGGGCACAATGCCTGTTTCCTCTGGCCAGGAAGCAAAACTTTATTTCTTGTAGACCCAAGAAGCTCCACAAATTCCAAGAACAAGAAATATGAATAACACACCTCCTAATCTAAAGCTCAAAGCCAGTAATAAAGAGAAAATTTTAAAAGTGGCCTTAGTAAAAAGCCTTACTACATACAAATATAAGGATGACTGTGGAGCTTATGGCCCTTTGAACTGATTCAATGTTTGCTGTTGCTTCTACCAGAGAGTATATGGTAGTAACTGGTAGGCTATTTGTTATGGTTTACTATCCTATAAGTGCCAGAAGGAATTATATTGCTCAGAAAGCATTGCACATACAGAATTTCATCCCTAATGACCCCTTTGAGTACAGGTATATGAAACTGATGATTTGTTGATTAGAACTTCTGACCAAAAAAAAAAAAAAAAGAAAGAAATAGCTTCCATGTAGAAGCATGATTTCAGATTTGCGCTCTTGCTTTCCTGACATGGATCAGTTATTAGCTTGTAAAATTAGGTCTTTTGTTTTTTGGCCCTTACGATTCTCTGGTATGATATTTTAATCTTTGTGTGGGAGTGACAACAATTTATGGCAATTTTTCATTTCAGTGTAGAAGTAGGTAATCATCCTAACCATGACATTTTGAAAAGGTTAATTTTCATCCATTATTCTACTTAAAAGTGTTTCTCCAGGATGCCCAAGACCAGTTTGTCTTCACATGAAAGAAACACCCATTATACAACAGGATATAAATTAAATGTCTTCTACCCTTACTCCATTATAATAGTCCAAAGACTCTGCAACATCTCACTTGTCACAGACGATCACAGTGTTATACTACAACAATTACACTTGTGTCATCAGAATGGATGTCCAAAGAGTATAAAAATAGAGGAGATATTTGTAAGGCAAATGGAATATAGAAAGTGCAGGTGGTTTTAGGCATCTAAAGATGTGGACTTGCCACATCAGTAGAAATGCAGAAACCCAGTGATGCAACCAAACATGCCTCCAAAGTAAAGACAAACCAATTAGGCCTTCTTTTACTTCCCACTTAAAAATAAATAAGTGCAACATACAAAATACCTCTTCTGGTTTGGGGACTTAGTACACCCCATACTTAAGAATTCTGCCCACATTAATTTATGAGTCTAGAAAAAGACTATTAGCTTTGAGTGCCAATGTGTCAGAGAAATAAACTCTTCAGAAGATGGAGGCTGTCATGAAACCAAATCTGCTGCTTGGGCCAAGATATCATACAAATTATAGGGTATTAGATAAAATCGATGGTGTTTACAGAAAGACCTAAAAGGATAATCACAAAAGAGTATTCAATGATACTAAAGCAAAATCATGCAACCTGCAGCAGAGAATTATCGACCATTTAAAATCAATGGACATACAGTTAGGCTCTGAGCACAAAACATCAAGTTTTAGATACTAGAATATCTCTTTGAGGGTGAGATTCAGTTATACTCACCAAATCAAAAGATCCCCAACATACCTCCAGCAGCAATCCAACATAATAGTGGTGCATCTACAATCAAGCATGTACAAAGACAAAGGTAACAACTAAGATTCATGATTAGATGATCCAGATTCCCATGCATTCTCCAGTGTTCTTACAGCACTTTCTCCCTCAGTTCATACCAACAGCCAATTAGAAGAGTCAACAAAGGATCAACAAAGGAGGAAAGGAGCTCAGTGTTTTTCATGCATTGATGAGCTTAGAATATACATGAGAGCTGGAAATAGACTGTGTCTCTTATCTCATGGCTGAAAAAATTTTAAGCAATACCCAAGCTTCTGAGGTATCCATAGTATCAGTGAAGATTTTGTTGTAATGACATTGTAATTCAACTTCTCACTTGGCTCACAAATGCTATTCTCAGATAACTTCTAAACTAAATGTTGTCATACTCTTAAACAGAGTTTCAAGGTTTCCTTCAAATAATCTAAAACATATGGCTGTTATTTTTTAAAAATCAGTATGTTTTTGCAATTTAATTTTATTTATTTGGACTTTATTTTTCCTTTTTTTAGATATTTCTTTCTATATTAATTTAAATCAGCATTGTTTTTATATTGTCTATATGATTTCATTGAGAAGCTGAAATTTCTTTATGTAAATAGATTTTCCTTGTTGAGTCAAATATTATCTTTGGTGCTATGGCACATACCTATAGTCTCTGCATTTGGGAATCTGAGGCAGGAGGATTACTTAAGTTAAATGTTCAAGGCAAGCCTAGAAAACATGGCAAGACACTTTCCATATGATTGCTCTTATATAGCAACGTGACTTACAATGAATAGCTCTTGAAAATATTCAAAAACCTAAATATATCTTTTCTCAATTTTTATATTTCTTACAATTTCTTCAAAAGTAAGAATGTATGTAAACTGATCAAAAAGTAGTCTAAGTTTTTATGTAAAGTTGAAGTAGATTCTAGGTTCATTTTTTAAAAGTATGTCTTTAGGTCATTTGAGTTATGTGGGATGCTGAATTATCACATTCCATATAGGACTAACACTATATTATAGGGCAACTATCATTTCTTGCCTCTGACAACTAAATACAAACACAATATTATGTAAAAAAAAAAAAAGACCCCCACAGATTTGCAAAACGTCCTCTTGTGAATGCTGTATTCATTTAAAGACATTTTCTCTCTCATTCTGTTTGCCTTAATGTACTAGGATTGCTGATTTAGTTATCTGACTCTTCTGAAATTTAAAACATTCTTGAAAATAGGTAGTATGATACTTGATTTTATATCCCCATGACACTGCATACACCTAACCCAAGGCTGAATCTCAATAAATGTATATTGAATGACAATAATTTAAGAAAATCAATTGGGTAAGTACCCTCCAGAGTTATCTAAAAGATCAGGCATCATTTAACCATATTGATTTCAGGACTCTTTAGGCCCACATTGATTCAATTTGGATTCAGAGTCTATGGAGTTTGACATCCAATAGCTTTCTGTATTCCCAGTAAGACATTGCCTAATTTCCATTTTCTTTCCTGGCTTTCAAGTTGAGGAAATAAACTCACAGCAAAGTTCATTTGCTTTATTAATTTCTCTTTATCGTATAATGTCACCATGAATGCTAGGATTAAAAAAAAAAAACCTAATGTAATTGAGTTTGCAATTTCTCTTTCAATACCAAAGACCAAAGTATATAATCATATTTATAATTATTTCATTTAATATGTCCTCTGTGTGGTATACAATTTTAAAATTCTAGGTAAAGGTATGTAAATAAATCTCATCATTAGATTTCCTTCCTTTGATTACAAAAATTATCTAGTCATGAAAAATTTTCAGTGACACCTAAATTTAATATTGGAAGTAATTATATTTAGGAAAACTTTGTTTTTAGTAAAAATCTGTAATGTGCTAAAGTAATGGAAAAAAATTACCTCTAAGGCAAATAGGACAAAATTGTTGGTAGAGTTTTAAATTCAAAATTACACTTTGAAACTTTTTAGAATAGTGTCTCTGCTTCACTTTTTAGAATGTTACTGATAGTGAAGCAACAGTATCTTATTTATATTCTGTGCTCAATAAGTTGTCAAATAAAACACATTATGACAGATGTGAAACATAAATGGCCTTAATGTCACAAGGAATTTTTTCCTCTGACAGTTGATAAAGAAACCACTAATCTAAGTCAGGAACATTTTGCCACATGGCCCCGTGTTGCAATGCATATGCTAAACATTGAAATGAGATTGTCCTAAAGGTTAATAAAATGTCTTTTAAAGACACTTTATACAATTTTCCCATCTCTATAACCCAGGTTATTAGAGTTGTAAGTAAACAAAGGTTTCGTCCAGCACTGTCTGCTGCTATATATCATCCTGGAAATTAGGATCAGTTAAGGGTTCATTTTGACAGTCCCTGAATGCCATCACTGTGATATCAGAAGCGGGATGGGAATGTTAGCTCTCCCTCATGCAGACGAGCTCCAGTTGTTTCTGGTAGATGGAGATAGAGCATATCTCCTTTGCACTGTCTTTGCCTGTCATTGCAACTATCTTATCTAGTTTAATTTCCTATTTTTATATTTGTGTGTCACAATGATTTTATCTTCAAGGGAAAAAAAGGTTAAAATATAATAAGGTTATGTTCTCTGTCTAGGTGAGCTTATCCTGGCTACTCTGATGCAAATTTGAAGAATTTCAATATATCCAATGTATTATGAGCATGATTACGAATTTATGTCATTGACAGGAATCAGGAATATGTTTTGACAATTTGGGTAAATATAGGTAACTGAAATTATATTTTAAGTTATAACATTTTTATGTTGTAATATATAGAATACAAAATTATTTGCAAAATATTCTAAATATTTTTTATATTGCGATTTTTCTGTTTTTAAATATATTTTTTAGTTATCAATGGATCATTAATTTATTTATGTGTGGTGCTGAGGATCAAATTTAGCTGTCAGTGGATCTTTAATTTATTTATATTTGGTGCTGAGGATTGAACTCACAGCCTCACACATGCCAGGCAAGTGCTCTACCACTGAGCCACACTCCAGCCCCTACATTGTGACATTTTTGAAAGACAATCTAGTATTTTTGAAAAAGCTAGACTCAAAATTTAAAAAATTATTAACATTTTATTCTCCTTTATTCTCTTATTCTATTTCATTCTCTGTCAATAATTTCTTTAAAAAATGTCATTCTCCATATTTGGCCAATATAAAAAAAAGGAATATAATTTTGGTTTTAAGATGGATTATTAATCATAAGTAGAACATAAAAAGTGTATTATATTCAGAATAATAGGAAAACTAAATTAAATAATACATAAAAAATATATGATGAAACAACGATGTCAATATTTAAAAAGCTGCTATAATATTTTGAGAACATCACTTAATAGAAAATATTAAGTATGAACAAATAGATCACATTAAATAAAATAATAATTGTATTTTCATTTAAATATATCTTACTTTTAATTAAAGAAATGTATAAAACAACAATAGGTAATTTTTTAACTAGTCACTTTGCAAAGAATGATGTCTAAAAATAAAAAGAGGTTTATATGTAGAGTTATAGATGCTTTCAAAGACTAATAATGAATATACAAAATTGCTGCATCCTCCTATAGGTTAATTCTATAATAATTACACAAATCAAAAATGCAAATGCCTTTGTTCTAGAATTTTATTTTTATGATTTTATTCCTATTAATACATTTCCACTTCTTCCAAAAATAATTTCAATATATCATTTGCAATATTGCAATATATTTTTAATTTTGAGGGAGAAGGAACAATCTAAATGTCCAGCACTGAATATTATTAGATATTTTTCATTTAACATAAGATGCGATTATAAATTTTGTTATTTTTTAAGTAACAAGTAACAAATTAACAAGAGCAAAACAACAACTCAGTTATACCAGAAAGATACTCTCAAATTGCAAGATAATTTTGCTTTAGAAATATTAATTAAAAGTGTACTTAAAATCAGGAAATATATAATGAAAGGCCACAGATAACTATGAAATAGTGAAAGAATATCACAAGCATAACTGTAAAGATCTTAAAATATTTTAATGAAAGAAAAATGTGTACTGTATACAGTTGCTCTTGTATATACATACATACAATTTTTGAAGTAAATGGAAAAATTCAGTCAGGGATTTCCATTGCAAAAGTCATTTTACAGTTGGGGAATTGGATAAATGAAAAAAAAATTTATTAAAAGTTATCTTTGCTATTGCATATGTGTTACATTTCCTTTGAAGTAAATTTGCTCCAAAAGACTTAAGTAAAACAACAGTTTCACCCACGTTGCCAACTTCCAATTCTAGCACTTTCACTTACTTCAATGATCTCTTCTTTTGTATACTTTTATGTTTTTAAATAACATGCAAATACTGGTATTTCTTTCTTTATAAATTTTGTCAATTATGCATTATATTTCAATTATGAGCTAGATTTCTATTATGGTTCAGCTCTCAATCCATCCTATCCATCACTCTTCAACACTCAAGGTACCTATAAACCATGCCTATTCCCATATTCAACAGTAATAATGAATGATATTTCAATATAAAATTATTTACATATTAAGCTCTTTAATATTATTTAAATATAAGAAAAGAAGTACCATATTTATGTTTTTCATTTAAATAACTTTTGATTATAGTATTACTCTGACTTCCTTGCTGTTTCTTCTGTATTTCTGTCTTCCATTATCACCAAATTATGTGGTCCAGATCTATTTCCAAAATTTTCCATGTCAGATTTCCTGTAATATACTCAAAATACTGTAGAATACTTTAGTTAATAACATTTCTTCTATTTTAACTTTATAGCGTCCTTTCCTTTATGTTTTCATTCTTCTATCATAATATTTGTTTAATGAATTCTATGGTATGTATAGAGTAAGGTCTTTGCTTATCTGTTAGCCAACATTTCCTTAGGTTATATTATCAATTCTTACATTTCTTTATTTAATGAATTTCTTTATCTTACATTATTCCCAAATTTTGCAAAAAGAAATGTCCATTAACTGACTACATGGAAAGGGCAACCAAATGTATTATTCTGAAGTCTTTTATGTATGAACATACTTTACATGTGATTAGTACTTTCCATATCAATAGTCTTACATATCACTTCCTTAAAACTTTCTGCAGTATTGTCAAGATTCTAATGTTGCTTCTGAAAAGACATAAATACTTGTGATTCCTAAAATTTTATATATTTCCTTCCTGATTTGGAATTTTCAATTTTTTTCTCCATTGTTCTGTAATGTCTAAATGAGCACCTGTGTAGGATTCATAGCATCAATACATGTACATTATAATCTTACCCAAGGAAGGAATTCTACCCAGAGATTTAAGAAAAGTTTGCAGCATGCTCAATTCCTATTAGACAGTGGTTATATGCTTTTTAATATTGATATGTTTAATCCTTTTATTTCCAGGGTTGTATACTGACTATCTCTGTTAACAGCTTTTCTGATAATAAATGTAAGGTTGTTTGCTGGAATGTGGTTGAGAATTCTGCCTCCTCCTTGATAAGACAGAAGATCTGGGATTCCCATTTCTTTTAAAAATATTTTTTAATTGATAAATAAAAATTGTATACTAATTTACAGAACACAAGAAGACGTTGGTATAATTTTTGTTACTTATAACTTATAAACAAAAGTTGACTTTAAACATTATCTGTTTCCCAGGGTGTATGGTTAGGCATTATTCTGTTTCTCACAGGCCACAACTGCTGCCAGACAAGCTCTTCCCTCCAGTTCTAGTTGTTACTGAAATCCACTTCTTGTAAAAAGTGTCAGGGTATTCCAATTTTGATACTTTGAGGATTTGGGTAGTCTAACTTATGTCAGGATCTCTCCAATCATGGTTAATATTTTGACTTACTCTAGTAAATGTAATCAGTTACCATTACATCATTGTATTAGTGCATTATTCCTTGTATTATTTCCTCTTACATTCATTTTACTTTCTGTTTCTTTTATTTCATATTATGCATCTTTTATTTTCATCTTACTTGTTTCCAAAGCCATCCAAAAAGCATCCTTTAATTCCTTCATTCTTAAATGAAAGACAAACATTTAATTTAAAAATGTAAATAAATTGATACATAGTAAGGTAAATAAAATACAAAATTACTGAATTGTGAAACAGGTGTCAATGTAAAACAGAAATTTGTATAGTTCATTATATGCTAATTAAATTGGGAAAAGTATAATCCACAAATGAAAATAGTTACTTAGTCAAGAGTCATTTATAAATAGCATGTTTTACAATTGTTACAATAGTTACCAAGTATTAAAGTCTGTTAATAGTTACCAATACCTTTTCTATTATATTTTCATATAATAGATCACTTTAGATTCTTTAAATATAGAGAATTAATCTACTTTAGTAATGAAAAAACTGATACATATCAACCCTTTTAGATTAGCCTAATATAATGCACATTAAGTTCCTACTATTTATCCAATTATCCCCTGAGTTCTCAACAAAGAAAATCTATATTTTCCTTTCTCTTAAGAAGAACATTTAGTGGGGCAGTCAAATAAATAAAACAAAGCTTGAAAATATTTTAAGCAATAGGAAAAATATATACAAAGGAGAGGAAACATAGATACCATTATTTTCTGGTAGTTCTAAATATCTAATATGACTTAGAAATGTCTTATTTCCTAACAGGAAAAAAATTTTGAAAGCTTGTGCCTTAATACTTATTCAGTGATTTCTTAGTCCCAGGACGGATATTCGCTATATGCACTTTATATCCTACTATTCCACCCTTCAGACCATTATGCTCTGTGCCCCTGAAGGATAATCCATAATGATTGCTTGAACTTAGGTTCATTTGTCCTTTAGTTTGAAATTGCATTACTTCCAAGGAAGGCCTCAATAGGAAAACAAGATGATTTACCCCAGGGTTGCTTTCCCAGGGTGCATGGTTAGGCATTGCACTGTTGGTCCATAGGCTACAGCTGCTGCCAGACAGGATTTTCCTTCTAGTTCTGGTTTTTACTGAAATCCAATAACTTCGCTCAAAACAGTAGTAATGGTTAGGAAACCATTACAAAACTTTTGCTCTTGGAGTGCTTTATCATTTCTTAGGGCTTTCTGGTCTTGTCCATATCTTTGTAAAAATTTGCATCATTAATCACTTCCAAGAATCCTTTTGAATGTGTCATCTCCTTTAATTTCTATTTTTACGAGAGGACTGGCAATTTGAATTGAAGTATAATTTGTACAAAAACTGTCCTTTGAAACATGCCAAAAATTAAATTCCAATTTTTGTACGTATTACGTATTTTCAGTGTGTGATGAAGTTATAAAGCAATAGTTAAGTCAGAAGGATTTGAAGCGGGGACAGCACGAGGTTGGGGAGGTGGCTGTAGGGGCAGCAGGGACTTGGCTTATGTCCTCTTGCAGTGCGTGGGGGATGGGGACAGGGAGCTCCAGCCCCAGGCAGCGACCGTGGATGTGAGCGTTGGGTGGGCTTCCGAGTCTGGGTCGCGGGATGGAGCGCGTGGATTTCAGTTTTTCTCATTGTTAACTGAGGGGATGCTTGCTCACACACAGAAAAAGACAAAGAAAAAACGTGTTTGGGCATCAGATCAACTTTGTACTCATGTTACAACTTTTGAAATGGGGCTCAGGTCCTTAAGTTCCATCTCCAATTTTGATCCGGACGACATCAAGGAGTTGGTGAATGATATCAGGAAGTTCTCCCATGTGTTAATATATTTGAAAGAAGCTATTTTTTCAGACTGTTTTAAAGAAGTCATTCATATACGTCTGGATGAGCGTCTCCATGTTTTAAAGTCTATGATGAATAAGCATCAGAAACTCAGTTCTGTTGATCTTCAAAATGCTGCATTAATGCTTACCGCGAAAGTGCAAGCTGGGAATTTTACAGAAGTTAATGAAGAAAACAAAAACAATCTATTCCGAGAACTGTTTTCTTCCACTGAAACTTTGGCATTTACCTTTGGGAATATGCTTACGAACTTCATTATGGGAAAAATGGAGGCATGGACGCCTTGTTAGGGTTGCCTGTTTCTTGGGAAAATAATTCTGTGTGTGTGTGTGTGTGTGTGTGTGTGTGTGTGTGTGTGTTGCTGGGGATTGAACCCAGGGCCTTGGGCATGTGAGGCAAGCACTCTACTAACTGAGCTATATCCCCAGCCCAGGAAAATAAGTCTTTTTAAAACATTTTTATGGACTCAGTACTGAGTTATCCAATGAAAATGGAAATTTTTCTCCTATAGAATTAGACAATGTACTGTTAAAAAAACATTGACTATTGAATTGGCCTTGTCGTATGCTAAAACATGGTCAAAATATACAAAGAACATAGCATCATGGGTTGAAAAAAAGCTTAACTTGGAATTGAGGTCCACCTGAAATATTGTAAAGTTGGTGGAAGCAACTGGAGCTAACGTTGGACTACAGGAGTTTTTGCTGCTATAGTCTATTTACCAGTGCTCTCCTCAATGACATAAAGAACAGAGACCTTTTACAACAAACAATTGCAGCTGTCCAAGCCAACAAATTTGTACAGCCTCCACTGGGGATGAAAAATGAAATGTAAAAACAAAGGAAAGAAATAAAGGAACTTTGGAAACAGGAACAAAATAAAATGCTTGAAACAGAAACTGCTCTCAAAAAGGCAAAATTGTTATGCATGCAACGTCAAGATCAATATGAAAAAGCAAAATCTTCCATGTTTCGTGCAGAGGAGGAGCATCAGTGGTGGATTAGCAAAAAATCTCAATAAGCAACTAGAAAAAAAGCGAAGGCTGGAAGAGGAAGCCCTTCAAAAAGTAGAAGAAGCAAATGACCTCTACAAAGTTTGCATAACAAACATTGAAGAAAGACGAAATGATCTTGAAAATACCAAAAGAAAAATTTTAACACAACTCAGGACACTTGTTTTCCAGTGTGATCTTACCCTTAAAGCTGTAACAGTTAACCTCTTTCAGATGCAGCACCTGCAGGCTGCCTCCCTTGCAGTTTACAGTCTCTCTGTGATAATGCCAAACTTTATGATCCAGGCCAAGAGTACAGGGAATTTGTGAAGGCCACAAATTCAACCAAAAAAGAAAAAGTTGAAGGGAATGGAAATAAACCATTAACAAATAGTTCCCAGACATCTGGATATGGCCTTGCTGACTCTTTAAAGGATGTTGTGTGCCTTCCCTACAGTTATAATAAAATTGAAGGGGACAGATGCTCTAACAATGCAGATCTAACAGATTCTTCTTTAATAAGATCACGGACATGTGGATGGTTAGTGACTCAGAGTACTGGAGGGAGCAGTCAGTCTAGATCTTTGGATTGAGAATCTATAAGTCCAGGAGTCTTTCATGGAAAACTTCCACGAACTCCATCCAGTGGAACCATGTCTTCTGCAGATGATTTAGATGAAAGAGAGCCACCTTCCCCTTTCAGAAACTGGACACAATTCCCTTGGAGCATTTAAAAATATATTGATTTAAAAGCAGCTCTTACTCACAAGTTCTGAAAATTGAGATCCCTCACAAAATGCAGAGATTGTGACGGCTTTGTAGTATTCCAAGATGTTGAATGTGAAGAGTGTCTCCTTGTTTGCCATCAAAAATGTATGAAAAACTTGTCATTATTTGTGGTCATCAGAAACTTCTGAGAAAAACACACTTATTTGGTGGAGCAGAATTCACACACGTTGCAAAAAAGGAGCCAGGTGGCATTTTTTCACACTCAAAATATGTGCTTCAGAGATTGAAAATAGAGCCTTGTGTTTACAAGGATTTTATCGTGTTAGTGGAAACAAAACAAAAACTGAAAAACTGTGTCAAGCTTTGGAGAACGGAATGCTTTTGGTAGACACTTCAGAATTTAATTCACATGACATCTGTAAAGTGTTAAAACTTTACCTTCAACAGCTCTCAGAACCATTATTTTATTCTGATTGTTCAAGGAATTTATAGACCTTGCAAAAGAGATCCTACTTGTTAATGAAGAACAAGAAACCAAAAAGGATAACCCCAAGGACAAAAAAATACCCAAATATGTGTACAGAGATAAACTGAATTCTTCTAAAAAGTAAGGACCTCCTAAGACAGTTGCCAACATCAAATTTTAACAGTCTTCATTACCTCATAGTACATCTTAAGCGGGTAGTAGATCATGCTGAAGAAAACAAGATGAACTCCAAAAACTTGGGGGTAATATTTGGACCAAGTCTCATTAGGCCAAGGCCCACAAAAGCTCCTGTCACCATTGTCTCCCTTGCTGAATATGGAAATCAGGCACAGTTGGTAGAGTTCCTCATTACTTACTCACAGAAGATCTTGGATGGGTCCCTACAGTCACAATATGTTACATGTAGTGCAGGTGTTATTGTACCTCAGGTTGATCAAAGCTGTCCTTCCAAACCTGTGATATCACCAGAAGAAAGTGACTCATTCCACGAAGTCACTATATTTTTCTTCAAAGGAAGATAGCCACACTGCAGATAGTGAAATCAAAATTTTTTAATCAGCTACATCATTTAAACAATCAGAATGCAAGCAAAATGCATGGGAAAAATGTGATGCATGTCTCATTGATAACAAAGAACTTGAACCATCATCCCAAAAGATGGACGATCTATGTAACACCACTAAACTACTTACTCTGAAATCTGATAGGGCAACAAAAAATATCCACAGGCGTATGCCAATTACCAAGATTAGACCAGTAAGTCTGCCTGTTAGATAGGTTACTTCTTGCAAGTCCTCCTAGTGAGAGAAGCAGCAAAAAATGTGGGAAATGTAAATTCCGACAAGTCTTGTGAGAATCCAACCTTTGAAGGACTTAATAGAAAAGATTCCCCTATTACTGTTTGTTCCAAATTTAATGGCTTTGATCAGCAGATTCTACAAAAAACTCAGGGAAAACAATGTGAACAAAACAACTACCAAGAAAGACTGCAGTGATTGTGCCTAGTGCACTCCAGGAAAAAGTGACAATGAGCGTCAGGGTCAGTGGTGACCATTCCAGCAGTGCCACACAGCCCAATAAGCCACACACAGAGCCAACCAGATCACCAAGAGAGAGGTCAGAGAGTTGGTCCTCAGATTTCTACCCTCTCGCTCTTGCCAGAGCACCCAGAACACTGAAGCCTCTGCCCAGACATTTTATAAACCACTAACCCCACAGCAATGTCACTCACGAGAGACCAGCTCCACCATCAGCAGCAGTGCCTCATGGCACAGCTCATACTCCCCTGAATCCTGTGGAGAAATCAGTTCCAGACATCAGCTTGTCCCTTGCAAACAGGTGATGTCTAAAGGGAACTCTGAGGAACACCGACTGCCTGGTGTGAATCCAGCACAGGCTAAAACAAGCTCAACAGTTTGAAGACTTTGAAATGAAATCCCACAATTTGTGTAAGGTTGTCAAAATTCAGATTTTCTTTTTGTTGTTTTGTGGTATTGTGTTGATTTTATGAAAATAAATTTTATATAGGATTGCAAAAGTGTGTATTTTTGCCTTTAGTTCTTGTATCTTGTTTGCTAGTCATAGAGAATGGTAGTCATGTAGAATGGGAGTGCCTCACTGGGATCCTCTTTAAATTCTGTGGTTTTGAAGTTGTGCATAAAATATAGTAATTTTAAAATTTCAAGCGATTTTCCCCATAAAATAACCCATTTAAGTGCATCCCTAATGTATGCTATAGTTCTCAACAAATAGGTGCAGTAAGGGAAAAATCAGCTTTATTTTGGAGCAAAACTAAGTGCTTATTTTTAAAATGTTTCTGGATGCAAGTGTCTGGAAAATCCTTATTGGACATGAACATATTTTTTCCCATACAATTTTATAGTGTATCATTGACTACTTGTATGTTCATAGTATGTATGTAAGCTTTTATTTTTCAATTTCCAATTCACTTTTAATATTTACACAATGGCCTAAAAGTTTCAAATCTGTATTTAATTGCATTCTACTTGTCAGTTTTTATATGTGGTAGTTAATTAATGTACAAAGAAAATGCACTTGAATACCAAAAAGTTTGGGACTGTCATAAAATAAAAATTTATACAGCTGAAGCAAAGGGGTAAAAGGCTATTAAATGTACTAAAACCATCTAAAGCCAAATAATATACAACTAAACTATATAATTTAAGTTATATTATAATCTATATAACATAGTATATATTATATATCATATATTTATATTATAATATAATTTAAATCATATATAATTATAATTTATGTATTACATTTTATCTTACAAATAATATATATTGCATATTACATTAATATAATTATAAAAATTTAATACAATAATAAAATAAATAATATTTTCAGTATATTATTATTTATATTTATATTGTATAATATAAATTATATAACTAATGAATAATATAATTATACCATATATAATTATATAATAATATTATATATAGCTGGTATTCTGTATCCAAAGAAATGAGCTCATTCTGCCTTTTTTATATGTCCTAGGCTACCTTTATTCTCCTGCTCTCTTCCCCTTATCTCTCTCCTTCCTGCATATGTGACTAGGCCCAGGAAATGCTCAGTGGGATGGCCAAAAGATGAGAAGCAGATGGGCTGGAGGGGTCAAGGTGGAGTGTTTCAGGCAGGAAGGGGGCCCAGGGTGAATTAATTAGCAGTTTCCACCTACCCAGGAGTTGCTTCATTAACAATTCTTTAGGATGAGTGTAGTATAGGCCCAGCTTTGGGGACATTAACATTTCAATCTCTTAAGGGCACAGTTTCCAACCTTTGGACCTAAACTGGTTTGGTCTGTTTTCTTCAATCTGGCCTGATTCATCTATCTACGCTGTTCTTAATATTGGCTTCAATATTATATATTATATTAATATCAACATGGTATTAATATAAATAATATCATTATGTATTATATATTATGTTTATATAATATGATATATTATAATATAATTTAAATTATATAGTTTAGTTTTATCTTATTTGGCTTTCGATGGTTTTAATACATTTAATAGTTTTTTACCCCTAACCTTCATTTGGATAAATTTTTATTGTATGACAGTTCCAAACTTTTTGGTATTTTCTGCAATGGTCTAAAAAGATGCCTGCTTCAGATATTTTTAAATTCAATGCATTTTCTCTTGATATTGTATGGGTTTTGCTAAAACCACTTCCTTTGTATGAAATATTTTCACTTATAAATCATTTTATGTACCTTTTCCACCTGGAGTATCAACCACTGAAAATGTATATTTCCATTAAAATTGAGCAAAATTTATATAAGTCCATTCTGAGAGTACAGTAAGCCTCATTGTTTGGAATTTGAGAGAAGGTATAGATGATTGGATCTGTTTCATTTATAAAATATCCAGTTTTTATAACTAGTGAATTCCTGTTATTTGGGGGGTTTCATCATTTTGTTTAGGATACAAAAGGGACAAAAATAAAGTAGCTTCTTTTTATATGTGTGAACTATATTGCCAGTCAACATTTTTGTGTGACCATGTTATACTTGATTAAAAATTATATGTATGTGCTTATATAACACTATGTATTCTTAAATTATTTCAAGTATTTCTAGTTATTGTGGCTTCTCTGAAATTGTTGCCTCTTAGAGAATGATTCTTTAAGATTATTAACCATTGGCTCCTTATATCAGAGAAAACATTCGGCATTTTTTGGGGGGGGATTGGCTAACTTCGCTTAGCATTAAAAAAATTGTGATATATATATATATATATATATATGTATATATATGTGTGTAATAAGAATTGTAATGCAAAAAAAACAAAGTACATGTATAAAGACATGAATTGATGTGAACATACTGTATATACAAAGATCTGAAAAAGTGTGCTCTATATATGTAATAAGAATTATAATGCATTCCGCTGTTGTGTATTTAAAAAAATAAAATAAATTTAAAAAATTTTTAAAAAACATTGACTCAGTGGTCAACACTTGGGCTCATATATCACTTGACTATAATATGAAATGTGTTTTATGGCATGTTGTCTTATAGTTCTCTGTAACACTAAGGACTAAAGAGAAATGAATAAACTGCTTTTTAAGCTTTAAAAAAGAAAGTTAGAAGGATCTCTTGCCAGCCCCTCTAACATGGTGACAAATGGATATAACTACGTCTTCTATTAGTTTTGGAAATAGGTAATCATCACACCCTGGTTTTCCCATCTGTAGAGTTAGGGTAAACTAATCTAGTATGACAGTGATTCCCTGGAGATGTGTGTAAGGGTGGGAAAGAAGAGGAATAAAGACTTCAAAATGATCCAAATAAAGTCTCCTTTGGTTGAGAAATATATTCATCATCTTGACTGTGGTATTGCTTTCTCACATGTGACTTGGAGCTTTTAACTGGGCTCATCAGATTCCATGTAAGGCAGTCCCTAATGGATATGCACACTTTAATAATGTTTCTATTTTGAATTTACATGACAAGAGCCATAGGTTTCTCAACTTTTGTCATTTGGGAACCTGTGAGGGTGGCCTATACTACCCTGGCCCATAGATATTCAAGCTCTGTGTACATGCACTTATGTTAAAAGGGCCCACAGTGATTATTTAGGAAGAGAAGAAGGTTTAAGCAGAAGGCTGGTTGCCATCTTTCATTTCTTAGCTTCTGTGCCCTAAACACCAGGTAAAAGTTAAATGTAAACTTGGAGCTTGGCTGAGTCTCATAAGTTTATTTGAAAACTAGAACACAACATATTTTTCTTTAAATTCAAAAGACTTAAAAATATTTTTTGAATTTGATTTGAAAATTAAAAATATTTGAACATATGGTTTGGGAACCTTAATCTATATTCTTGACCTCAGCCCAACAAATGATACACAAGGACGTGGCTTAAATGTCAAAGTCTGCAGTGAACATTCTTCACCAATTTTATTAATTTGACTGATTTTGTAGATATTTGTGTTTGTGATGACAGTTATAAATGTGTGTATGTGCAGAAATACAAAGTTCTGGATGTGTTAGATCAAGATAGTTTATGGAATATTCATCTCCCTTCCCTTCACAGATAAAACATCTCAAAACAAAAATATCATAGGAGCTCTAGTAAAGTTGCTAGTAGCAGAAAGTTACTGAAAGATATAGTAAGTTGGTTAAACAATAGCCAAAACAATCTCACTGTTAGAATAAAACAAATACAATGGGCAGGAGTGTTACTGGGCAATTTTACTCCTATTAATTGAAAAAATATATATTTGTTGCAGTTGGGCCAGTTGTTCATTTGAGCTTCCTGTACTTATACAGAGCAATATTCAATATCAGTTTTCATCCTGGAATAAAAAAACAAAACTGCTTTCTAAAAACAATGCTAAAAAACAGGCTGCTATAAACATAATAAAAATAACAAATGGATGAAGTTCTGGATATGAAACAGAAACATCAACCTCCAACCAAGAAGTTGTTTCAGTACATGTACACTTACAGTTTTCCTTTTTAGCCTAGAGTACAGATGGACTTTCTAAAGTTGCAGAAGTTCTCAAAAAGAGACCAAAAAATCAAATAGGATGCAAATTGAACATAAATACACAGCAGCAAATGGGGCTGATGCAAAGTCCTGCTGGCTTAGGATCCTAGAATAGAGCTCTCTCCTGAGATTTGTAACTGGTGCATGGCACAACTGCCTCACAAGGGCAGGGTCAGGGAGGTACCCATGACCTATGAAACTCAAGAGAAACAAGCTACAACTGTTAAGAATAACTACTATAAATATTCATTATTTATATTTTGAATGTGTGTGTGTGTGTGTGTGTGTGTGTGTGTGTTATATTTTAGGTTTGAAACGTGTCCCAAATCTCATGTGTTGAAGGTTTGTCTTCCAAGGCAGAAATGTTCATGGGAAGGGATTGGGGGTTGGCGGAGTTGGAAGGTGATTGGCCTCATGATGGCGTTCCTTTATCAAGGGATTAATCCATTGAGAAATTCATAATTTAAGGGGTTATTGGGAGGAAGTGGAAACCTCAGGAGTTGGGCCTAGTTGGAGGAAATAGGTGTTTGGTGGTGAGATTTCGAAGGTTGCATCTTGCTCCAGCCCCTTTCCTCTTTTTCTGTGTTTCTGTGCTTCTTTACTTTCTGACTGCCATGGGGTGAGCGGTCTTCCACCACGTGCTCTCCACAAGGACAAGAATGTCAGGCCCCAGGCAGTGGGGCCAAGTGGCCATGGACTGAAACCATGAGCCAAATAAATCAAGCTTTCCTTCCCTGTTTTACTCAGATTTGATCATGGTGACAGAAAGGGGACTAAAACAGTGTTATAAATACAAGTGCAAATATAGATATATGAATTTACCATGCCCTTGTGGAGTCTAAAACGTCTCATGATCAGCTGAGTTGTCTGGAAGCTGGAAATCCATGAAACCTATTAGTGCAGCTCCTTCTTAGTATTTAAAGATGTGCAACTGGGGAAAACAATGTTGTAGATTTCTAGAGCAAGAGAAAATAAGATGAAGTGTCCTAGTTTGAGCAGTAAAAACAGGCAAAAAGAAAAAAATAGGAAAGAAATGAAAAAGAAAAAAGACAGGAAGAAAAAAATCAAAAGAAAAAAATACTAATTTTACCTTTCTCTGTTTGTTCTTTGCAGGCCCTCAATAGATTGGATAATGCCCAGCAACATTGGGGAAATAAATCTACTGAATTCCACTGATTCAAGAGCTAACCTCATCTGAAATTACAATCACAGAAAAAAAAAACATTTAATCTGAGTATTCTGTGGCTTATAAATTGACATATAAAATTAATGAACACTATATTTATTTAAACATAGATATACAGAACTACTATCAATGTATTTAGATGTGGGTTAGTGTGCATACATACATTTCCAAGCTCTTTTGACTAAAATTGCCCCCAAATAATGAAATCTTAGTATTTATAAGTATACTTATCATGCAAATCTTGATTATTATAACCATTCTCCAATTTTAAAAAAAAACTAGAATTTATTAAGTCAAAGACAAAATTAAACAAACTTAGTCAAAAATCTAACTGGATTTTCTTCCCAATTCGATGAATTAGAACAGCAACCATTTTACCAAATAGAATAAAATCTCTCAACAGGTAATGATAGAAGAGTGGGTTTTGTAAGGTAGATCAAAGGAAATAGACAAATGAAAAAAAACAATAGCAACATTTAATCATTTGACCAGTTGTTTCAGGTTACTTTTCTGTAAAGTTTAAAGCATAGGAGACTTCCTCATTACACTGATTTAGACAGACTGGAATCATTTCTGTCTGGGAAAAAAATTTGTTTGGGATTTATCTGCTTCCTTAATGCCCCAGTCTGGATTATTTAGCATTTAGTATGATTAGCTCCATTTTGATTCAGTCTGGTCTCTGGGGGCCAAGTCTAAGTGCTCAGTCTAAAACAATGGCCTTCCTTAATTTTTGTTTAACACAAAATAAAATACATGATTTTTTATAGTGAGGTTAAGGAAGAATACAAGAAGGTCCAAAAGCCAAATAAAGGACTGGCAAAAGAGATCATATTTAATTAAAACTATGCTGTGTTTCAGAACTCACTGTATTCTCAAACTAAAAAGAATTTTAAACATTTTCATTCCTAAAGTGCTTATAACTGAACAAGTTAGAACAGAGGCCTATTTTAATGATTAACTGATAGCAGCAACTTCTCTATAGGAAATCTGAAATTGAGTATTTCATTAGGAACATTAGAGAACCTGTCTCACTTTCACTAAAATACTATTGACATCATTGTCTTGCAAATCTCTGAAGGTACTAACTGGTAATACTTAAAGTCAATGTTAAAGAAATCTGTAAAGTATTTTGGCTTTGTAGAACACAAAAAGAATATAAGAAAAATACAAAGATAAACAGCATCTCTTATCAGGGTCACTTGTGAAATTTTCACCTAAGGTTACAGAGCAGAAATAGATTTTACATATGTTGAATATTTTATAGCCTGCATTGTTTTTACATTTATTTCTACTCTAAAAACATGTCCCCTTTGATACCTCATCCCTGTTCTTATTTTAAAACTGTAAACCTCATTTTAAGTGATCAGTTCTCTTGAATTAGTAGTTAAAATAGATGTAACTTTGAACAGATATTAAAATACAAAGACACTCATTGCATCCTTAGCTAAAAATGGTCTATATATTGCATGATGTGTCAGCCAGTGTTATCTTTTACCAACAGCTCAATTAGATATAGAAGGGTATATGGTATACGTATAATATATGTATATATTATTATACATATTATTATGTATTTATATTATCATGTATATTATATATATCATCTTTTCTTCAAATGAGAATTTAACCCAAATGTCTCAGAAAGTCCTTTCTTTTTTTTTTTTTTTTCTACCAGATGGAATTTTGTATCTCAGCAAAATGCATTTGGTAACTCAAATCTGGGGGATGCAGAAGAAGGCATCAGTTTAAAGGTTACTTTCTGGAATATTAATCATAAGATCACCCAAATACTAGCTGGATAATTCATCTATTAACTCCAAATATCAAGAAATTATCTGAATTTTCTCAGATACTTTATAACTGTTCTCAAAGTCTGTCAATCTTTTCTTTCACTTCCTGGTACTAGTATCACACTTTCTGCCCCTTAAAGTGCCATCATGTCCATAAAAGCACTGTCCTGATTTATGTACATCTTCCAGTTAAGGGTTTTATATTTAAAAAATAAAATGAATGATCATCACTATTTCTACTAAAAAATAGAAAGAAATGTAGGTCAGCATTATGTTGTATCATAATATGTAGACAAATATGACTGTAGAATGCAGTGAATCAAATAATCCCCCAATACTTGATTCTGTATTAACCTTTATCAGAATGCCTTCTTTTGGCAATTCTTCATATTATCATTTTAGATAATATTTTTTTTGTTGTTCAATTTTGACCAAACCAGTATCTTTTGTTTGTATTCCTGGTTTCCAATTTGAAAGTTCAGTATTTAATTTGCATTTTTAGTGTGGATATCCTATGGCTTAAAATTCACCTGACAAAAAGCACTTTGGGTTACTTTTTGCTGCTAGAACTGCTGTGCTTTGCATTCACTGGCAGTGATTTTCCATAGGCAAACACCTGCGTGAGAAACACCTGCAGTTACCTGCCTTTGGGAAGTGAAACACTTAGAAGAGGTTCCTAGTGGTAAGTATAAACACTTCCAAATGGCTGCATGAGTAATCAGAGGGGAAAGGGGACTTTATAAAATGTGGTATGTACTATGTTTTCATTTGTCATCCAGAAGTAGCCTGTGGATTATTGAGTAAAACACTGGTACTAAAGCTGCAAATGGTCACAGAAAATAATATAAATAGGTTATGATTGTGAAAAATGTTAAAGAAATATGAACATAAATGTGGTCTTTGAAAAAATACATTCTAAGAACAATTTCTTATCTTTCAGTTACTATATTTTCTATATATTCACAATTTTCAATTATAATTTGAAACTGGAAAAATCAATACATATTTTAAATTTACTGTTTTATAAAATCATTGACATGACTTGAGGTAAAGTCTTACAAGGTCTGTACATACATTTTTAACAAATAAGTCACTTCCTGAATTTAGAAAAAAAATAGCTATTTTAAAGTAGAAAAAGCAGGCTTGTTGATTTTTAAAAAGATAAATATCACTTCATCATATTCTGATTAATGCCTTATTAATTTTAAGATGATAAAAATATTACTAAAAATATGTAGAGTTCATTTGTCAAAATATTTTTTAAGAAATACTGATTCTTATATATTTGCCATAGGCATCATCTACAAATAGTAAACCCTGTTTTTCCCTCTAAATACAATAGACTAGAACATACATCATATAAATATGGCCAAGAAGAAAAGAAGATTGCAAGTCAGAATGTCAGTGTGGCAAAATAATCTTTCCACAACTCATACTCCATCGAAAACTTCCTTCCATAGGTCGATTATTCTAATATACAACTCATAATTTTGGAAAAGAAATTATATACGTATTACTTTATTAATTATACCTACTTCAAAATTATGAGATTAGCACATATAACCAATTTTAAAACACATCCAAAACCCAATGCCTTCTTCTTTGAAACCACAAAATGATCCCCTGCTCTAAGTATATGATTAAGAATCTAATGCTGAGCTGTAGTGTGCTCACCTGGCATGCATGGGTCGCTGGGTTCGATCCTCAGCACCACATAAAAATAAAATAAAGATGTTGTGTTCACCGAAAACTAAAAACAAAAAATATTAAAACTCTCTCCTCTCTCTCTCTCTTAAAAAAAAAAAAGAAAAAGAAAAAAGAAAAGAATCTAATGCTAAGTGAAGTTAGCCAATCCCAAAGAAAATAAATGCCGAATGTTTTCTCTGATATAAGGAGGATGATTCAAAATGGGGTAGGAAGGGGGAATATTGGAGGATCAGAGGAACTCTAGATAGGGCAGAGGGGTGGGAGGGGAAGAGAGGGGGTAGAGGATTAGAAATGACAGTGGAATGTGATGGAAATCATTATCCAAAGTATCTGTATGAAGACACGAATTAGTGTGAATATTCTTTGTATACAACAAGAGATATGAGAAATTGTGTTCTATATGTGTGAAAGACCCATGTGTAATAAGAATAGTAATGCATTCTGCTGTCATATATAAAAAATTAATAAAAAAGAATCTAATAATCATTAATGTGAAATAACTTTTATAAACTATTAGAATAAAATATAATATGGGTCACTGTCATTCTGTTATAAATTGTTGAATGTTCCTGAATACAAACTCACAATGACACTAGGATAAGATATACATTTCTATATTAATTCATTCCTACATGCTTTACTGAAATACTTTTCCCCTTCATTTATGTTTTAGTACATCCATTATAATTCCAAAGCTGATATAAGTAAACATATAATACAGGTAATCCAGCATTATTGTCTTTTAAATAGATACACTATAGTAGAAATCAATCTGGTGTCACATTTTTTGCTTAACTGGCATAACTATATAACCTTTATACTCAAAGTTTGATACATAAACCAGCATTATAAGCATCACTTGGGAAAAATCAAAAATTCAAAATCTCAGCCCCATCCCATATCTACTGAAGCCAAATTTGCACTATAACAAGGTCCTCCCTCCAGTGATTTATAAACAAATAAAGTTTGAGAAGCTTAAGTGTAGACTTTGAAATAAAATATTGAACCTGCACATCGTGAATTGCCTCTAAAAAATAAAGACAGTTATTTTTCACTGTATTGAAATGTCTGAGGCTAGATTATATCAAAAGATGGACATGGACATTTTTAGCCTGTGGTGGGAATTGTCGACCTGATTGGATTAAGAAATGCCTAAGATTAAGAAGAGGCTGTGGGTGTGTCAAGAGGGGTGTTTCTAGGAATGACTGCCTGGTGGGACAGCATACTGAGAGGAAGAATCACCTAATATGGGCAGCACAGTCCAGTAGGTTGGGGGCCTGGTGGAACAAAGCTGTGGGAAAAGGAGGAAGCAGCAGCAGGCACAAACTTGATTTTTCTTGAGCAGACACTTAGATTGCTGCTGTGAGTTCCTGAGGACATCAGACTCCACCTCCTTCCCCCTTCCACAGAAGGACTCTGGCTAGTGACTTTCCAGGGACTTTCCAGACATTCAGTCCTGGGCTGGGGCTGCACCACTGGTCCCTCTTGTTCTGGGGCTCCAGCTTCTTGCACTGAGAAGCTACTGGTTCCTCTAACTCTCCGGCCTGCATACGTCCACTGTGGGGCTCTCCAGCTTCGGGTCTAACGAATCCCTTTTTCATAAACATACTTTCATTTATATTGTGTGGCTTCTATTCTTCTAGATTATCCCAATCAATACAGAGTCCAATCTTAGCAACAGGCTCATCTAGCTTAAAACCAGATTCTATTTTTTTTATCAGATTGGTAAGAATGAGCAAGTTTTAATCTTATTTATTATTTTTATTACTGTTATATTACTATTATTATTATCTTCAGAGTATGGAAGATAATATTATAAAATGAGATGATGGAAAAAAAACTTTGAGAGTGGTAAACTCTAAGTGCAGAAGAAAATACATTGCACAACTCTTTCTTAAGAGAGCACAAGATGAGCCAATTAATACAACTAGATAAGATAATCTCCAAAAGATCAAATGTATATATAAATATACATAAAACTGCTTTATGATATTCTGTGTAACTTCATAAAATTTTGTTAAATGTATACATGCATTATATATAAGTATATATATACATTGAACACTATGTATGACTATGCTTTTGATATCCATGTTACTGTATAATTTCTAGCAAATAATTCTACATATTTATGGCTATATTTATAATTTTAAAAGTATTTAGACTTGTTTAGGACAAACATTCACCCTAATGTTTCTGACAAGAAAAAAAAAACATTTTTTAAGATGAATTCTTCAAAAGGCTTATTTTTCTCTGAATAAGACAATATACTAAACTCATCTTCATTACTGATCACTTAATAACTTTACTACCTCATCACCAAATGCCAGAAAATATTTTAAGTGCTTTATACACACTTCTCTTGTACATCTTGCAATTTTTAGAGGACAATCCAGTTGGCATCAATGAGTCTGAAATAGGACTAAAACATGGAAGGAAGTGAAAGAATATCTGAGGAGAAAAATGCCAGGCAGAGTGCAGAGCCAGATGTAATGGTTAATCAGGATTGTCACCTAGACGGGTTCAATTCATCCATTACATATATATATATATATATATATAATATTTCATTAGAGACAGGATCTCACTGAGTTGCTTACGGGCTAAATTTCTGAGGCTGGGTTTGAACTCAAGATCTTCCTGTCTCAACCTCCCAAGTGCCTGGGATTTCAGGCATGTGCCATTGTGCCCGGCTAGATTAAGCATTTTAATATGGGACTTTTGTGCCTATAAATAGTATTAATGCAATAAAACTAGATGAGGTATAAGGGGAGAAAGTATGGAGGGAGACGGCCACCAAGGATTGAACCCTGAGTCACTGCATGATAAGATGTTCAGCAAAGAAAGAAGCACCAGAGAAAACTAACAAAACAATTTTCAATTTTACAGATATGAATCACTAGAATTTTATCACTTACTCAATAATTTTAAAGTGAATTGACTATTTCCATTTCACATATATTTCTGAAAACAAATTAATATGTTAATTATTATGATACAAAATAAATTTGAAATCATCATTTAATTATGCATTTGTCAGATTAATAATTTTTAACATTATTAGTATTTCTATTTATATTATTGTTATTAGTAAGTACTCTTATTGCTTAATTTCTTAATTAAGTATAGATTTAAACTCCTAAATCCTTAAAATAGACCTACATAAGACCATTATCTTAATATGTATATACATTTATACATATATTTGATATTTATTATTAAGTTACTTTATATATAATATTTGTGATTTTGTTCATGATTTTAAATTGATTGCTACTGTGGTCATCATTCTTCTAAAAAACTGTTTCCTAAAACTACATTTTTTTCTTTGCTATTATTCTATAGTATTTCAAAATGTGCTAAGAAATATCACTAAAAGAAATATTACTAAAACAAGTTCTACCTGAATGTACTATTGATCCTCTAAGATATTGTGCTATGTAACTGTATAAATTTTGGGTGCAGTGTTTCATGAATTTTTAAGTCAATCATACCCACATTCATCAACTGAAACAACATTGATTCATTTTATGCTTGTAATTATTTCTTACTGCTTCCATGTTGTAACAAAAATGCTTAAAGCAGATGGCAAATTTACTGGCATTGTTGCTCCGTATATCATCATTTCTAAAATTTGAAAAACAGCAAACAAATATATCAAACATATTCTAGAGAACTTTATAAATTTCCTATTATATAAATGTCTGTCTATTTATATTATATATATATATATACACACACACACACACACACACACACATCTATATGTGTAGGTGCACTCGTTTATACATGTGAACATGTGCATGCATATACATCTTGTGTGTCAGGTTAGATATTCTTTGTGCTTGCCTGTATGATTATTTGATTGTTCTAATGTACTCATGTAGGTATTTTTCTAAATGAAGAACCACTGTAGGTGACCATTAGAATAGAAATAAGGTAAAGGGCATCTTTTTCTGTACTCTGGGAATTCACAAAATATCCCATTGTTCTTTAGTATGTTTTCCCATTTACTCATTAATGAACAATGTTAAAGATGTTAAAAGTAGTAAATTATATTTAATAAATAATGTGTGTAAAAATATATTGTTCAATTAGCTGGATACATTTCAAAAAGTGAACTTGCTTTCTCTTGCTATTTATTACTATTATTTCAGATGGAAGTTTCCTTTTTTTTTCTTTCTTTTGTTTACATTTCTTTCCACTTTCTTTATTTTCCCCTTTGAGACTAATCTGAGTTCTTTCTCTTTCTTAGATGATTAGAAATTTTTCTTGGTTTTGTTTTTTGTCAATTATGTCAAGAGAGCAAAAAATAAAAAAGGAAAAAATAGGTAAGGATATCTAAGCAGAAGTGAAGATAGATCATTTCCTGCTATGCCTTCAAAAGAAATATGTTTTTCTCCCATCTTTTCTCCTGAATGCATACAGGTACTTTGATAGGAGCAGAGCCGTCATTATGAATCCAGATAGGAACCATGGTGACAAGGGAAGACCAGCTAGGCCACATCACATTGCCTACATGTGGTATGGTGGTGCACATATTCTGAGAAGCACACACCAAGCCAGTATTAAATGTTCAAAGATTGGACAAGAAGGCAGGATAAAGCTGTGTAGCCCTGAGGACATAATGTAAGTCTGACCTTGAGTAAAGTTGAAGTTGGGTGAAAACATCTTACAGTGAATCTAAGGAAGTTTCAGCAAAGGTTTCAAGATGTTCTTGAGACAAATTCAACCTTTGAAAGAGGATCCCTGATACAAGGCCTGAATTATTAAAACTGGTGAATACAGTCATAAGCTGAGAGAAAACCCCAGGAAGAAAACTCTTCACATAGATCAGTGCCTGAGGTCCTTGATTAATTACATGCCCAGAGGTGGAAATCTGCGGCTGATGTCTCAATGGATGACACATGTAGAATATTATTTTAAAAAGATAAATAAAACTCTACCTTGTTGAGGGGCTGCATTTGGCTTTCAATTTACTAATAAAAAAAATACTTGATACATTAAAAAATGGCTACCCTTATAAAAATATCCAAAGTGAACTTATAAAATAATAAACATAAAGTTTTCAAAATTATTTTCCTGAGAAAAGTAAGCATAATGATATGTATTTGAGACATTTGACCCAAATTTTGTATTGAAATATTTTAATGGTCCATTAAAGTCAATTACAATTTTTAAATTTCTAGCAATAAAGAGGTCTGAAAGATAGCTCCTTGAATGAATAACTAACCTCAGCACTTGAGGTAACCTGACAGTATGTCCCCTTAGTGATACTCTGAGAACTATACAGTATTAAAAGAGAAAGAACAATAATAAACCAAAATATGAAAGTAGTTATTTTGGAGAGCTAGAATTCTGGGAATTTTTATTTGATTTTCTATGATTTCTGAAATTGCCAGGTTTATTACTATGTGATTAAGGACCAACAAAGGCTTTGATAGGTTCTTTCTCCAATATCACTGGGTTGTAAGACTTTGAGTCTTGATCCTGACGTGCTTTACTCACATATGAACCAGATTCCGGGTGGCAACATGAATAAACAGCACTCTCAAGAACTGAGATTGACACTTGATCATGTATTGTTTTCAGACGTGGTCTGCTTTTATCTATGAGAAAAGCCCTTCTTTCCTATACATCTCCTTCAACTCCACTGTATTTTCAGCTTTATTTTCATGGTAGTTTTGGTGAGAAAAACATCACTTCTCCAATCAGTGATTTACCACATAATTTTCAAATCTACTACATTATGAATTCTCTAGATCATAGTCACAGAAATGAGATAAAATCAATTAATGAAAATCATAATAATTGAGGAAATACACTATCATAATATGAGTTCTTGGTTAGTAAACAAAAAGAGTCTACAGGTGTGCCATTAGAACTAGCAAGAAACTTTCTGAGCATTGCAAAATTATATGAGAGAAAAATATTCTTATACAATAAAAATAAACAACTTGAAAATAAAATTGCAAGAAAATATATGATATAGAAAAATTGATAAAATCCTAAGGACAAATCTCATGAAAGTTTTATAAAATTCACATACAGTAAATAATAAATGTACTATTGATACGTCTCAGAGAAACAAAGAACTATGTTCTGTATCTATGAAATAATTAAATAAAAATCAATAAAATAAAAATGTATATGAAAACTGCATATCTGGAAATTAAACTATTTCTGAATAATAACCTCAAATCCATAGAACATACTAATAAATTTAGCAAAAATATATTCAAAACTCCACACTGAGAAAACTCCAAAAGTATTTAAATAAATGAAGCAAACTTCCAATTTTTGATATCAGATATTTTTTTTAGTGGATTTTCTACTTTGTGCTCAGTCATGTTTTTCTTCATTTTATTTTCTTTTCCTTTGAGTTTTATACTGTTCTTCAAGGTATACCATATCGCAGTTTCCCATTTTGGAATATTACCTATTATCTCTTCAAATGTGTTTTGACCTTGTTATTTCCACCCTTCTTTCAGGATTCAAGTACACATGAATTAGATGTTTTACTCTGACTTGCATGCTTTCTTGAATCTTTACTGTATTCTCCATCTTTGGTCTCTTTTGTACTTGTATTTGGATTTTTTCATTTGAAATTATGCTATCACCAGTACTGGGCCTCTTCTGAACTTGAGTAATCCCTCAAATAATAATTTAATAATTTGTATTATCAATTATATAATTTTAATTTATTTCTACTTTGCAGTTTTCTGTGATCTGTTATAATTCTCTATTTTGTCATTTCATTTCTTAACATTAATCATAGTTCTTTTAACTGGAATGACTGACAACTCCAATATCTGGAACTTGTATGCATGTGCTCTAATTTGCTATTTCTCTTTTTAAAATTAATTTTTATTTTTCTCTCTGTTCTCCTTTTAAAAATATACAGAATTTGAAGCAATGTGAATGAATTATTTTAATGAATATGTAGTTCCACATGATGGTAACTTTCCTGAGAAGATTTATTTTCATTCCTGGAAAGCAGCTAGAATAAAAGAAGCTTTTCTTAATAAACGTGAATGTAAGATGATTTGCTGTTGGGTTTCAAATTTTGTGGAAGAGTCTATTCCATTGTTTATTACTCATGGTGTGTGAACAGATAAAGCCAAGACCAAAACTATGGTGTTCCTCAGGGCTCTCCACATTAGTGCCTGGGAAGAGGATTCTAATTGCCTTCTCATTCTCTCAGTGGATACAAGTTCTTCTTAATTATCAATTTTACCCTGAAGGGAAAAGGAGCTTTATGCACCCAATTAAACTCTCCTGAGTTTCCTTTTCTTCCAGATACTGGAACCAAAATTTCTTACTGCCTTGTGTCCTTGTGAAACCACAAGAAATAACATGTCACTATTTTGCCCAGTTTTAATAATTTTTTTTTCTGGTAGAATCTTGGACTAAAAATATTATTCATACATCACCAGATGTGTAAATTCTTCAACTTTCATATTATTTGTAATTTATTTTCATCTTGATTAGTAAATGTGTTGATTACTGGCTTCATTTTTATTTTCTAAACAGTGAGTATATGACTCATTACATGTTATTAATTAAAGGTATTTAAATAAAAAATTGGTTCACAAATTCACATTAGGTAAAACAAAAGAAATTCTCATTTCTAGTTTTGTAGTCGTCCTTTTAAAGAAAGTACTTCTAATAGTTCGTTCCATTTCCTCCTTATCTTCTAGGATTGGTAGGATGATTAATTTTAATGTATGCTTCCCATAAAACTTCAAACAGTATAAACTCAAAAAAATTACAGCCACACTTGTAATTGCATTATTTCTATCATTTTCTACTGCCTTTAAATATAATGAGAAGCATTCACCAAGAACAAAAATTTGTTTGCAGACTCTTTTGATTGCTTTGCTGTCATCCAGTTAAATCAGAATGGAAGTAAATGCAACATCACTGTGGTAGAATCTTGTGTGAGAATTGTGTGAGAAACTCACTGAAGATTTCTCTGTTTCCTTTAAATTGAGGAAAACTTAATAAATGTTAGAACAAAACACTGTAACTATTATATATTCATTTCTACAATACTCTGATTGACTATCACATTGAAAGAGCTTTGGCACCCACTGAAAATATGCAGGATGCAGCATGCATCAGATCATTATAGACACCTGCAGATTTGTTATAAAAAATGTTGAACAATTAAATATCTGTATTCTCTTTGGTGGGATAATAAAAGTCTTTTGTTTTCTAGGGAAAAAAAGATTTTCTTCCCTTGGTCAAGGTAAAACATAACCATTGGAACTAATTTTATACTCATTCCATAAATCAATGACTATTCACTTCAGTAACCATGATTCTGGAAGCCATCCAAAGCAGCACTCCATTAAACATGCTTCCACGGTTAGAGGTCAACCACTCCTAAATACTTTGATTTTTGAAAGTTTGCCAATTCTTGAATTTTGTGTTTCTCCACTAAGATAAGGACTTTCTGCATTTGCTCAAAGGGACAGTTTTACAAATCCAACTCTCCCTTTATGGGGAAACAACAAATTTTTTTGTTTCTGAATTTTGAGCATCAAAAATTGGAGCATCCACCAATTTAAGGAAAAAACCATAACTACAAATTTTCCATGAAGGTCTCAAGGGGAAAAAAAAGGTGTTTGTTAACACCTTTGATCTCTATGACAAAGGCACCAAAAAATTCACTGGAGAAAAGGTAGCATATTCAATAAATGGTGCTGGGAAATTGGAAATCCACTTGTAACAAAATGAAATTAAACCCATCTCACTCTGCATGAAACTCAAATCAAATTGGATCAAAGACTTAGGCACTAGAGCAGAGACCCTGTACCTAATAGAAGAAAAAGTAGGCCCAAATCTCACCATGTCAGTTTACGATCTGAGTTTCTTAACAAGGCTCCTAAAGCACAAGAACTAAAATCAAGAATCAATAAATGGGATGGATTCAAACTAAAAAGCTTAAATCTCAGCAAAAGAACCAATCAATAACACAAAGAGAGCGCCTACAGAATGGAATAAAATCTTTACCACATGCACCTCAGTGCAATATTTACTATTATATTTACTATTAATAGAGTATTAATTTTCCAGGATATATAAAAAACTCAAAAAACTTAACATAAAAACAAAAAACCTAATCAATAAGTGGGCTAAAGAACTGAACTGACACTTCACAGAAGAAGAAATACAAGTACATGAAAAAATGCTCAACATCTTTAGCAATTAGGGAAATGCAAATCAAAACTATCCTAAGATTCCATCTCACACCAGTCAGAATGGCAGTTATCAAGAATACAAACAACAATAAATGTTGGAGAGGATGTGGGGGAAAGGCACACTCATACATTGCTGGTAGGACTACAAATTGGTGCAGCCAATCTGGAAAACAATATGGAGATTCCTCAGAAAACTTGGACTGGGATCACCATTTGATCCAGCTATCCCACTTCTAGGTATACATCCAAAGGACTTAAAATTAGCATATTACAGTGATGCAGCCACATCAATGTTTATAGCAGTTCAATTTATAAAGGCTAAACTATGAAACCAATCTAGATGCTCTTCAACATGTGAATGGATTAAAAATACACACACATCATATTTTTAATCCATTTAATCCATATATATATACAAACACACACACACATACACACATCCATCCACAATGGAATATTACTCAGCCTTGAAGAAGAATGAAATTATGGCATTTGACACTAAATGGATAAGCTGGAGAATACCATGCTAAGTGAAATAAGGTAATCCCAAAAATCCAAAGCCTGAATGTTTTCTCTCCTATGTGGATGCTAATTCGCAATGAGGGTGGGGCTAGAAAAGAATAGAGTTACTTTAGATTAGGTAGAGATGTAAAGGGAGGGGAGAAGGTATGGGGATAGGAATAACAGTAGAATGAATCAGATGTTATTACCCTATGTACATATATTAACTATATGACCACTGTGATTCTACATCATGGACAACCAGAAAAATGAAAAGTTATACTCCATTATATATGATGTATCAAAGTGCATTATACTGTCATGTATACCTAAAACAAATTAAAAAAAATTTAAAGGTGTCTATTAGACCTTTTGTTTCACAATGGTCTTTCAGATCTACATAGTCTCACAAAAACAATTTCAGAACTGACTTATTTATGTTCTGCTTCTTATTTTTTATCCCAGGATTTTTAAGAGGTCTTTTCATAAATTAGTTACAGCTTAGGATCAGAAGAGCAATATTTATAAATACTCTTTGTATTATCCTATTTTTAAAAATTTCTGTATTCCTTTTGTAAAATAAACTTTTTATTGTAGAATAGTCTACTTTCATATAAAAAACAGAAAAGATAGTATTAATCATTTTCATCTATCCCTGCCCCAGTTTCCCTCCTATAAATATTACTATCTATATAAATATGACATACTTGTTATAATAAACATATATTGATATGTTATTACTAATGAAGTATATAATTTACTCAAAATTAATTTTTTAAATCTATTAAACATCCATTTTCTGTTCCACAATATCATTTAAAATAACTTGCATCTAGTTAGCACGTTTTCTTGGCTGTGATAATGCTTACTATTTGGTTGGGTAAAATTTTATTTCAAATGTTAGCTCACTATTTAATTATTTTTTCTCTGCTGGGTTGGTGAAGGAATAGTGCATAAAGAGCATGCGAAGACATGTGAGTCTCCAGTTCATGCTGGTCCAAATGACTCAAAGTCTATTCATCTGATGATTAATTCAAAGATAACTTGTCATATTTTGTCTTGAAACCCTAGCAAACCTTCAGAGCCTTCTCTGATACAAAGAAAAAGAAAAAGTCACAAAATAGAGTTCCTTTCCTTATTCTGATAGTAGAGATTGAAAGGTTGCCATGACTTGTTGCACCTGCTTGGTTGGGACATGCTACAACTGTGATGGCCCCTCTCCTGTGTGTTAAAGGCTCCATCTACAAGAAAGCTGCAAAAACCACCATGAATCCCACTTTTATATGCAATTTTAATGAATTAATGAAAACTCTACAAGTAAATAAATAACAGGATTACCAGAATAATAGAAGACTTGGAGTAGGTGGAGGGAGGCAGGGTAGAAAGGGGAGGACTGGAGAATAAATAAATCATGTCATGTGCACACAGGACTGTGTTGCAGTGAGCCCCAGTATTATGCATGATTTTAATGCACTAACAAAAACATTTAAAAAGAAAGCTGCTCTTACTTCCAGGAAATAATTTTACTAATATACTCTCAACCAAAGCATAACTTCTTCCCTTCACTTGATATCATTGACAAAGTTTCATTAAAGATACATAAATGACAAATTTGACAGATTTGAGTATTTAAAAAGCACTTAAGCAAGTGATGGGGAGGACAAATTTAAAAAAAAAAATCAATGATCTACTTTCTTTGATTTGCATCCAGAAGCCTCAAAATTAAATATAATCTTTGTGATATTAGTTATTCTGGTGATAGTCTTTATGAAAAAAGACTAACAAAATTAAATGAAAATCACTCACTTTTGTTCAAACATACTTTAACTTGTGCTTAGGAAACCATCTCACTCCCCATATTTATTTTAATTCTAATAAATAAAAGAAAGTAAACAAAAACATAAATACTTCTCATTTGTACTGTTTCTTATCCTGATTTCTGAAAATGAGCTAGCCATTCTTTAGTCTGTTTTTGTGGGTGTTTTTTCCTCTTCTTTCCTCAAAAGGAAAAGAACAGTTTCTATACAAATATTCCACTAAGATTCCTGGGCAAAAGTGAATTTCAACTGAATTTCAACCTTGGTCTAAAGCCAAATCAAGGTCAATAATTAAAGATTTTTTTTTAACTTCAGGAAAACAGACAGAAATTTGCATCAAAATAGGGATTTTGTTAAATGCTACTTAATCAAATCCTGCACTTAATTGTTAGCACCTTAGAGAGGAATGTTGCTAAAATCAGTAGAGTACAAAAATTCAATGAAAATGTAAATAGCATAGGTAAACAAAATTCAAATAAATGAATCTGAAGTGAAAAGTATAGTCTGTGTTATATAAAGTTATATAAGGCTATCTCAGAAACTTTCCATTAGAGATAGACAGTTGAGATTTCAACTAGTAAATGATATAAAGACTCAATAAATGACTTAGAATAGGTCAGGGGAAAAAAAACTGGCCTTCAAAATAAAACAAAACAGACAGAAATCTTATGTTATTTATGAATTGAGAATATTTGTAGATACTTTACAGTAGACAAGCAAAAGAGACTCACTGAGAAATCATTATATTTGCTAGGAAAAAAAGGAGACCTCTATGTATAAATCAAATCGTGCTGCTGTAAGAAGTGTTGTATATAATTTTTTGTCCTGTCTCTCAGGACCCAAATGTTGTTGTTCAGAAGTTGAGGTGAACAATAAAATTTCTTTCTATCTCTTGCATCAATACCTCTATCACAGACCATAAAATTCCTTGGAATACCTAAAGACCTAGTAGAAAGAATTTCTAACAAGGGTTATGTCTTTTCCCATCTTCCAAAATCCAATTGTTGCATTGTAACCATCATCATTAGAACACCCACCTATTTTTGTGGGGTATTTCCTAAAATCAAATAAATGTTTTTTGTTATGAATGGAAATACCAGATTAAAGGTGCTCTATTTTAGAATACTCAAGAAAACTTCTCTAAATACATGGTTACATTACAGTTGACCTCTACCTAATGTTATCAGTACACAAAGTGAACTGAAAGTAGCTCCAGGTGCTACTTTCTCATATGGTATACCTTTTTTTAAATTTAATACACACTTCAAATATTCTCTACACATATTCTTAAAGGACAGGGTTGGTCGTCAGAAGCCAAAACTTTGCTCCCTCAGTTAAAACAACATAGGAGCCATAATTAGAACCAATATTCCAAACATGTCTATATCATCTATTATGATTTGAATCATTTCTCCTCACACTTCATATGTTGAAGTATTCTCAGTATCTCAAACTGTACCAGGGTTTGAAGAAAGGGTCTTAAATGAATAAGTGATGTCAAATCTGGTGGCAGGGTGTGGTGGTGAATACCAGTAATTTTAGACTCTGGAGGCTAAGGTGGAGGATCACAAGTTTAAGGCCAGCCTGGGCAACTTAATGAGACCCTGTCTAAAAATAAAACATAAAAAAATACTGGAAGTGTAGCTTATTGATAGTGTCCCTGGGTTTAATCTCTCATACCCATTTTCAAAAAAAAAATGTTAAATGGGGTCTTAGGTTGGGCTCAATTCAATATTAAAGATGTTCTCATGAGAAGAAGCAATTAGGATACAGACATATATGCTGTTTTTCTTTTCTTAATGTAATATCTTCTTCTTTTAATAAATATGCTACATATTACTTGCTTAGTATTTTAGCATGACATATTTCTTTATATTTCTCTCTATATAAATTACTGTTTCATAGAACCGCACTGTTAAAATATGCCATATGGCTTAATATTTGTTAGTAAGTCAGTAGCTAAAGATTATAAATCACAAGTATGCTGTGATGCTGTTTGTTCTGAGGAACTAGTTTTGTTGCTTATTCTTTCTACCATCCCAGGAAAACCATCCATCTCCTCGTTTCTTAAATTCCCCATTTAGAGAAACAATGATGATCATAGTATTCAACTTACAGAGCTGTCTCAAACCAAGATAATCACAATAGGCCAAAGACCCCCCAAAGCATCTGATACCCATTAATAAATTAATCAGACAATCATTTATTATCATCATTTTTTATCATGAAAGTAATTATCATCAATTTCCAACATAAATATCAATGCAAATATTTAAGTTTTGCATTCCACCTAAATTCAGTTATATAAGGATTTCTAAAATTTAAAATTGGACAAATTTCCAATCTTATCATCTATTTTCCTCACTAATTTTCTTTTTAAAATGTTAAGATTTATCATGATTTATTTTGTAAATATGTGTACACACATACACACATTTGCACAAACACATGCACATATGCATATGCATGTATTATAAATTTTAATGTTGGGGAAGATGATTGGAGAATTTTTAAAAATGTATTTGCACATTTATTATTTTGACTTACTCAGTAATGACTTACAGATTATAAAATTGCAACCCTATGGCCTGGTGAAAAAAAAAATTGTAAAATTTTGTGTAGGATCTCAATATTGTGAAGAACTGACAAGATCTAATTTCTATAATAGAACCACAGGTATCATCCAAACTCGGGAGTATGACATGTCTATGTGGAGATAAAATGTGAATTCTAAAGTCAGAGCAGAGGCTAGTATTTTCTTGGAAACTGGCTTGCATATTGTAATGCATGAAACCATTTTAAGTTTGGAGACAGTAAATAACAATAGAGATGTTCTCAGACTTACTGGTAAGCCAAACTTCCCTATGAGGATGAATCAATTAAGGAAAAATATAATAAAAGGATTGTAGGAATTTTTTGCATTTTTAAAATTCTTATTATTAAATGAGAAGTCCTTTCCTTTTGCCTTATTTCTGTTTCAAACCTGGAATCGGTTGTGTAAATTTTTTTCTTTTATATTATGATTAATATGATGTAGATAAATGAAGAAATCAAGAACTGTACTTACAATTCTTCACAGATAAACACTTTTGCCTAGTCAAATTTTCAGCTTAATAGTAACTGTAATTAGAAAAGTCTATTGTATTTAAAAGTCAAGTAATTTCAAGTATGATTGTCTCACTCTTAGAATCTTGTTCCATTAGTTTTCTTTCTTATTTTTACCCCCTTTCCTCCTTTTTCTAACTTTAAGATCTGGAAAGAATTTTATACAATGTGGCACAGGACATGACAGAAGTGTTTTATAGGTACTGGTTTTGTCATAGAACAAAATTCTCTCTGTCCTTCAGTTTGGAACTGAAACATCTCACCTCTTGCACATTGGTATCTGTCCATTCTGGAAAAAGTAAACTCAGTCAACATGACCTAGGAAAAGTCTCAAACTGCCACAAATAAGTTTTTCACTGAAATATTTTTATTAAGTCTCAAAATGAGTCAGTCTGCCTAATTAAATCCTATTAATTGGGTTTCGAATGAGTTAATTATGCATATCCCCAAACTCAGAAATTACTGAAGATCCAATCCTTTTTATAGAGCAAACAAAAATGATTTTGTAACTCAAATTAATCACACTTCTGGACAAATATATATGACTGACAAAAAAATAAAAATTGTTAAAATGTGGCACTTTTTTTTTTTTTTTTTTTTTTGAGACTGAAAGCAGTGTGTGGAATCTAGCTGTTTACCGCAAAAGCAGTCAAAGGACGTTAGATGACATGGTCACATGGGAGGAGATGTAGCTATAAATATAACGTACATACATTTGCAGATGGATGATATTACTTTAAAAATATTTGGGGGGGAGGTCACATCACTTATTAATAGAATTTCAAATAACGGTCATCAAGTTATCTTTCCATAAGTAAATAAGCTCTAGAACACATTACAAAAATTTAGATCTGCAAGCTCTTCTGTATGTGCTCTGACCATGTATTCAAATCATTACAGATACGAATGCCAAAATAATTCTGACTATTCAGAAGAGATACACATCCTCAATGTCAGAATACAGACACAAAACTCATCCTACAAATGAGAAATTATTGTTAAGTGTCGGAAGGGAGGTTTAATTTTTTTAAAAAAAAAAACTTAGTTTCTGTAAGTATAAGATTGTAATTAATCATTAGATGAATGAAATGATGTTTATAAAGCACCCCATGCTCCCACAGTAGTTCTTCCGGGTGCTTATAAGGTAAGAGTCACCTCACAGGAAAAAGAAAAAGCAGAGACAAAAAGATCACCACAACTCAACCCACTAAAATGCCATTATTTTGGATAAATTTCCTTTTGTGGAGTTTTTTTTTTTTTTAACTTCTAAGAATTTTTTGTTTTGTTTTGATTTTATTTCATTTTTATTTTTGGTAGTTGTGCCAGTTTGTAAGGGAAGAGACTGACCCTCAGCACCTAACATAGTCAGTGTCAATAAAAAGATCCTACATAAAATGAATCAATCAGTCAAAACATTGGTACAATTTGACTTGTTTCCTATGTTTTTGTCTAGTAATAAATGTCTAGAAATTCTCAAACAGGCTGGAATGTACTTTAAAAATAATTTTTATGTGGTCTTTCAACAAATAATATATTTTCATTAAAATGTCTTATTTGCCAACAAGAGCAATAGAAGCCAGTTTTAAAATAATCTACCATCTTCTGGAGTTAACTTGTGGTTATACCTAGAAGGTACACATGGTTGATTTCACCACTGAATAATCTGGCAGCAGTACTTTACTTCTGTATCATCTAGTCATGTTAGTCTTTATTTTCCTTCATACTGGTGCCTTTGTCATTCCTTTAAAAATAATCTAAACCCTAAATTATATCTGTAAATATAATGGTCACTTATCCAGTCTTGTTTATATAAACATTGTGGCATGGTACCTGAAAATATGCCTTCTTGATTATCACTCATTCGACTGTTATATCATTTTTCATTTCAGCAACGAATTACAAATTTAGGATATTTTTCATGTTAATATAATTTTACTACATGAAATTAATGAACACTGAATAATTTTTCAAGTTCACTATTTTATTTAGGTTTCAGAAAAGTGCCAAGAAAATACTGCTTACCTAATCATAACATGTTAAGATTCTATGACCCAGTTTTACAATCAATGGGATTATTAATATTACCAGTTCTATTAATTGCCACTAACTTTATCAAATATCCATGTAAATGCTCAAAAATCAGCATAGAATGACAAAATTAATACTATTCTTTTAGCATAGATATTTCTCAATTTGAAGATTCATATGTAGAAAATGATTGAATATTTTAACTAGTTTTAATAATATAAAATATTATACCTACTCATAAGTTTTCCTGCAATTATATTCTCATGTACTAGTCTAAACTGTTCTTTGATTTTCTATCTCAATAACTCATTTTCTTTAAAGTACCTTTGAATTCTTGGGAAATGAATGCATGATTCAAGGACAAATTTAAGGGCATCTCCATTGCAAGTTAAATTTTGAGTAATAAAATACGTCACAAAAGTAATAGAATTATGTCAAAGAAAATAAAAATTAGAGTGAATATGAATTCAGTGAGTGTGTGCCCAAAGGACACTAGATTCTGTACTTGTGCTTTTAAGTACCATTTAGTTGCATTTAAGTTTGCTCTCTTGATCTCCTAAGTTGAAGGAATAATGGCTAAATGGAAGATTAATGTACTGATCTCAAATGTCAAAAATGACTTACTGAACTAATCAAATTGATTTTGAACAGAAAATGCTAAGTTTCCTTGAATATATATTCCATCAAATTTTACTTCAGAATGCCAGCATATTAAAAAATCACATTCAAATGTCTTAAATTTATTAATTCATATTTTCTTTTCATTTTTTAAAAAAACAATGCTTCTTTTTAAAATTTTTAAGGTGGACACAATAACTTTATTTTACATTATTTTAATGTGGTGCTGAAGATGGAACCCAGTGCCTCCCATGTGTGAGGCAAGCACTTTAACACTGAGCTGTTAAAGCTCCAGCCCCTAATTCACATTTTCTATTCATATTTTTATATAAAAAGGATACAGGGGATAAATAAGATATTCTAAGCATATTTTCCACAGTGTGTGAACAAGTGCTTATAATCAGCAATGGAAAAAAAGATAATTAATAAGACTAATACATGAGATAGAATGTTAGATGAGACTTTAATAAATAGAGATCTTATTTCACTAATAATTTTAAAGATTCAGGCAATGAATAAGAAAAATCAAGGAATTTCAAGGATGTCAAGGCCAGCTTTCCATATTTTTTCTTCACAGATATTTAGTTTTGAACTAAAATAACAGAAAAGATTTATGAGTGAGATTTTCTGGATTTACTCCATGAAGCATGGGAGTGTTTCAACAATGCATTAGTCTTCTGTCACTGTAATTAAATATAGTAACATAAAGGCAAGCTACTTTACAAAGAAGAGTGGCTTATTTAACTTACAGTTCCAGAGGTTCAAGGTCATGGTACAGACATCTGCTTAGCTCTGGTGCAGATATCTGCTTGGTTCTGGTGAAACCCTCAAGGTAAATGCATCAGAATGGTGGGAACACATGCAGGACACAAAAATGATAACACCATCAAGAACCACAGAGAAGCTGAAGTCTCTTTTGAGCACATGCGCCTCATTGACCTAAGAGCCTCTCACTAATTCCCACCTCTTAAGGCTCCATACCACTTCCTAACACTGCCTCCCTGGGACTGGCTTCCAGTGCAAGAACCCTTGGGAGATTAACTCAACCCATTGTCATCTATAAAACATTGCTATTTTTTTTCTTTTTAAATCATAGCTCATATGACATTTTCTAGGAAACAATGTCCCACATATCTATACATTTTGAGTTGCTTTGTTATAGTATCCCTAAGTCCCTACATCCTGTTAAGACTGTTCTAGAGGTAAGTATTCTAATAAATATTTTTTTCTACATTTACTCTGGTTGTTTTGGGGGTTTTATTCGTTTTGTTCATTTTTTTTAACCTTTATTTATTTATTTATTTATTTATTTATTTTTATGTGGTGTTGAGGATCCAACCCAGTGCCTAACACATGCTAGGCAAGTGCTCTACTATTGTGGAGTTGAGGATCCAACCAGTGCCTAACACGTTAGGCAAGTGCTCTACTACTGAGCCACAGCACCAGCCCTGTTCATTTGCTTTTGAGATATATTTGTAGTCGATATTTTGAAACTTAACAACCATTAGACTTTGTATAATTTTATTTATATGCATTTTGCTTGGGAATTTTTGTGATTTGTGTGTGTGTGTGTGTGTGTGTGTACGTACTTTAAAATTACCTTAAATTTGGAATTACATGTAGCCATATATTGGTGATTTTATCATCTTTCCTATTACATTATTTCTTGTTCATGTTTCATATCTTTGATGCTGGGTACTCTATTTTTCACTATATCTATAGTCTCATCTTCCAATTCATTAATTGTTTTTTCTCATCTTTTCTGCTGGTTTATTCATTTCTTAAGCTTACGTTAATTAATTCATATAGTCACTTTTTAAAAAATAAGCTGTTCTTTTAAAATACTTTGTCTATTGTTTCCTATTTTATATATTTGAAGAGTCACTCAATATAAAAACAAGAACACTAATTATGCCATAATTTTTTTCTGGTGAATCTACAATAAGATGCTACATTTACTTATGTCTAGTAATTTGGCATAGTGATTTCTAAGCCTCCAGGATTTAGTTTAGAAACACTGACAGCAGCAGCTTTTTGTTTTTGCATTTGCTTGACTACCTTTTTACTAAAATGTGACTTCCATAACTATTTTTTTTCCAATTTCTAGCTTTTCAGATACTACAAGTTATTTATAATGGGATTCCAAAACCACAAGATCATTGGAGGAAACTATTGATACTAAAATATGGGAGGAGAAATATTCCCCATTAACTAACTTCCAGGTCATATAATTTTCTTTTTACTTTTCAATTTTCCTTTTTCCCTTCCCCTTCTTTCTCCTTCCACCTATTTCTCTGTAGCTGTCTCTCTGGTTTTATTTTTTTTCTTCCAGATTAATCTTATTCATTGAAAGTGAAACTCTCTTAATTTGATCAAGGAGTGTATCATTTCTCCCTCTTGCCAACACCAAATCTCCACCCTACCCACACACAGTACTGACAATTCTTCAGGGCAGCCATTTCTTCAATTCATGATTACCACTTAGATTCCATCATCCTCGGGGTCATTTACTACAAAAGCTCTAGGGAATATTTGTTAATATTTAATTCTGCATTTTTTTAAATCAGGGAGTTATTTTCATAATATAGAATAAGGTAATTTGTATCTATGAGGAAAATATTTTCTAATGTAATAATTGCAGGGATCTGAATGATAATCTCGAGGGAGCTATGCTTGCGTGAAATATACTGCAAATCATGTCTAATGTGAAACAGAGCTAAGGACTATCAGCATTGCTTTTTCATAGGGATCTCTGATAAGGAAAGAATAAATAATTTGTAACCCATTTTCTGCTGTGATTGGCATTATATGTAGCCTTACTATCCTGTGGAACCAGCTAATGTTCATAAGAATGACTCTTGTTATATGTAAAATGGCTTTCCCTGCTTTTTGGAAAAAAAGCATTAAGTACATTATTCCATTTATATTCTTACTTTTATCTATTATATAGATTGAGTCATCTGAAGCTTAAAAGTTTAAAAACTAGTGTTTTAAGCTTGATGACCAGATTTCCATCACATAGTGCCCTTTGCTCCCCCTTAGTTTCTTCGTCATTGGAAATTTAAAATTTATTCCACCATTCCTTCATAATAATGGCACCTGTACCGTATAAATTAAGAAATGGAGTCAAAAAGAAGTTAATTGCCTTGCTCAGGGACACATAGTAAATCAATGTAGATTCAGTTATAAATAGATTCCATGGTCACAAATAATTATTCTGGTACAAGAACATAGAATTATTTTAGTCAGCCTAAATAATAGAAAGTTCTAAAATTCAATGTGTTTTTAAACAGCTGAGCCCAGTAAAAGTGGTGTTGCAACAAAAACGTATTATCACCTTTAGTGTTTAATATTGGAAATGTCTATGTCATTTCTTTTGAAAGAAATACTACATTACATTTTCATTGTAATAAACATGCAAAAAGTGCATCCATTTTACATGCTTATCAGGGTTAAAACTTCAACTACTTTTAATAAGGCCTGAAATTTCTTAAAAATATAACTTTTGAAAAAAAGTCTCTAACATCCATAACACAATACAATAAATATATTTTGTCATTTAATGTTTAAAAATATCATTTTATTATCTTTTCATGTACTTATTCATATTAGAATTTATTTTTATTAGTTGTCTTTCTGATAAAAATGAATTCAGAGAGAAGCTGCGGACTCCAAATTTGTCAACTAATTATTAAAGCTACATTATTTAAAATCCGTATGCAAAGGGGGCATGGCAAGAAAAACATTTTTGTTTTCCTACTTATTTTGATGTGAAACCTCTATCTAAACAGCCTTTGCCATCTAGGATAGACTGTGAGACAAGTGCACCTACTCTGAAGCCCCACTGAAATAAGTGCTTGATTAAGTGCTTGTACATTGTTTATGTTATAAAGCATATAAAAAAGTTTTTTTTTTTTTTAATTTCAAAAGACAAACTCCACTGCCTTCTAGTGAATTGTTACCTATATGGTGCCAAAAGTGGTGACACATGGTCATTTCCAAGAAATATCATTCCTAAATGAGAAACATTTCTTTCCCATGATGCTGCCCTTAATTACTGCAGTCTTTTTCTGAAAATGCTTCTATCTACCTACACTGTGCTAAGAGGTCAGTTGTGGGGTGCACACTCCTCCATGTTCCTCATCAGCTTCTAAGGCAGCTGTTAATGGGGAGGTGTCATTCCATTAAAATTTCTGAAGACTTTGAACTAGAAGAGAAGGAAAGTGCATGCTTTCAAAAAAAAAAAGCTGGAGATTTTCATGAACTATAAGAGATAAAGAGAATGTACCTATGTGATTACCTTATTTCTTCATTGACCTTATTTGGTAATAATTTATTTTCTATTTTATTCATTTTTAAGGGAGCGGATGTATATTAACAGTTGTAGTATGACCAAGACAACTGAAATTTCACCCTCTGTAATTGGTACAAGGTCTCTAAGGCACTAACATTATATTAGTTCATGGAGAAGCATATCTATTTATTTTTTTAACAATGCTCTGAGACATGGTATTCCTTGGTAAGTATTTGCATCCCTGTATCTTGCTACCTTAACCTAATTCTTGTGTCATTGGCTACAATGTGTCTTCTATGTATCTTAACACTAGCCTAGTACTTTCGAATTAATAACCACATGATTATTTTAAGGACATTTTATAAATTATTATCATGCTTTAGTTACCTGAAGCATAATTATTTTACCTCTTCTCTTTTTAAATGTACTAAAAAATAAAAATAAAATTAGTTGTCTTAAGTAGTATTTTGATTCTGTCAAGACATCTACTTCTTTGGATTCTTCCATGCTCCTTAATTGTCTCTTACATGAAATCACAAATTTTAATTAAAGACAAAAATTCCTCTTTGTCCCATTCCTTCTTAAAATAGTCACTATATCCATCTCAATTAATATGTTGTCAACTCTCAACTACACATTTTCAAAATGTTAGTTAAATTTTGCTTTACTCAAGAAACTTACATTCTCACACAATATTCTTTAAAGAATGCCTACATTCCGATAATGTACTCTTTTTGTCAGCAAAACTGTTTAGAATTGAATTTTTCTCAAATTAATCATGTAACATTTTGTTAGTATTTTAATAACCTATATAAAACATTTTTTAATGTGAAGTTCTCAAAATATTTAAGGAAACATTATACTGAACTAGAAGTCAAAAGCTGCTTCCAAATAGCAGATGAGAATGGGTAAACACGATGTCATCTCACTAATAAAGAGGTTCATACCTGGGAAAATTATTTGCCTTCAGGATGTTTACCTAATAACTTCAGGTTCTTTATATAATTTTTATACTAAAAATAAAAATATGTCACTTTTTTCCATATATACTTATGTTTCATATCTCATTATAAAGTGCCAGTTCCATCTTTTGTCATTTCCTTCTTGCTGTTATTTGTTCATCTTTCAGTATTCTAAAATACAATCTATGCCTAATCTTTGATTTCATGGTTTATTAAATGGCTTGAAGTACAACTTTTCATTATCTCTGAACATTTGAGATGGCTATGGTTAGAAGTGAACTTGAAGTTGATGCTTAAAACATGAGATTAAAAACATAAAGTTCTTTTACTCACCCAGATCCACAAAAAGACAATGAATAGGGAATGTGAGCAGAAGCAATTACCAAAGCAGAAAGGCAATACCTCTGTGGAAGACCTCAAGTTGTAATCACAAATATTGATCTATTATCTATTACATTTGAGTCACTATGGTTTGTAAAGAGTTTGTATGGTGATTTCTCCTCTCAATTAATGAAAAGTTATTGTTATGTGAGTGTCCCCATCTAGCATATTTTGAATGAGGAGATATCTTATAATGTATTACCTAATATATGCAACAAAGAATACATTGGTGTACTTGGAGTTTGCTTTAAAATTTTTAAAAATCAAGTAAACATAGATTCAATTTTTCTACCAATAAAAAGGTCATATTAGCCTCATTGCTTCATACCACTGGTTTACTTATCATTCTAAAGTCAGTTTCTTCATTTTCAATATCAGAATAATAATGCAGCATCAAACTTGGCTCTCTCAATATATAAAGGAGCAGTATGCTCATATATATTGCAGCATACAGACTAATAGTCCCCAAAAGATGTCTGTAATTTAATGATCTTCAAAAAAAAAAACCAAATTTATTGTGGGGGTTAGCTTATAAAACCTGTTCCATCATCTACTGTCTGCAAATGGAGATCCAGGAAAACCAGTTTAAAGTCTTAAAACTTAAAACTGGAAAGCCAAAAGCATGGATTCCTGACACTGAAGGCCTAACAAAGAGGAGTGACAGGAGACAACTTCTCATCTCAAATAATCACAGGAGACAACTTCTCACCTCAAATAATCAGGCAGAGTTAAATCAAACTTACTAAAAAATTTTTCTCTCCAGAACTTCCCATTTACACACAGTTGTACTTTCAATAGTTTTAATTGCTAACGATGGTTACCCAAAGGGATGTGGTTCCTGAACATCTAAGATGTATTGGGGGAGAAAGAGAGACTACATTCACATAGATTTTATCACAGTATATATATATCATTATATATATATATATATATACACTCATTAGTTATAGTTAATCTCTCACTATGCTTAATATATAAATTATTATATATAAATTAAACTTTATTATAGGTATGTATATAGAGACGAAGATATCAAAAACATATAGAATTTGTATGATGAGCAATTTCAGGTATCTTCTGAGGATCTTGAAACAAACCCTCCACAGTAAGAATGACTACTAAGCAGGGCTGGGGTTATGACTCAGCAGTACAGGGCTCACCTGGCACGTGCAAGGTCCTGGGTTCAATCCTCAGCACCACATAAAAATAAATAAATAAATAAACAAATAAAGTAAAAAAAAAATGTTTAAAAAAAAAAGAGAATGACTACAAGGCAAGCTTATAGTGGGTTAGATCATACCCACCAACCACGGGTAATACTATTACTTTCTTCAATCTACTCATTCCAATGCTTGGCTCCTACAGATACAACCTCACAGACACATCAAGAAATAATATTTAAATAGCAATAAGGGCATCCTGTAACCCAATCAAGGTTACACATAAAATTAACTTCACAATGTCAAGGACTTAATCCACTTGCCTTGCGTGCTTCTCTGGTGTTATACTTCAGCATTCAGGGAAGCAAGGACTCATCACTGGTAAACAGCCATAACAACACTACCTGAATATTACACTTTCTAGAAATTCCTTCTACTAGATTAAGAACTTCATCACTTTCAAAATAAGCCTCATAGAAAGTCTCAGAACACAGGAGAAATGCAGACGACTTTTGAGCTACAACATAACATGGGGAGTCTCTACTCCAATTATCAATAGTGTCCTGCTTTCCTCCAAACCCTCTTGAACCCTGTCTTCACTATCAGTGGTCCTATTGGCATTCTAGTCTACTGAGCTTCCATCAGAATTGGCCATTAAGCTGCATCTGCAACAATCTAAAGCACTTCCCGCTTACATTGCTAAACATCTCAAAATTTCTCCCCCAAATTCCAAAAGTTTACATAAATTTCTGAACCACATGGTCAGGTTGGTCACAACAATGACACCACTCCTGGTACTGACTTTCTTAGTCAGCTTTTATGTTGCTGTGACTTAAAAGCTCACCAGGACAATTTTAGGAGAGGAAACTTTACTTAGGAGCTCACAATCTCAGAGGTTTCATTCCACAGGAGACTGCCTCCATTCCTCAGGACTCTAGATGAAACAGAACAACAGAACATAATGCTGGAAGGAAGCGCTCACATAATGAACAGAAAGGAGAGAGAGAGAGAGAGAGAGAGAGAGAGAGAGAGAGAGAGAGAGAGAGAGAGAGAGAAAAGAAGAAGAAGAAGAAGAAGAAGAAGAAGAAGAAGAAGAAGAAAAAGAAAAAGAAGAAGAAGAAGAAGAAAAGAGAAGAGAAGAGAAGAGAAGAGATATCGAGATCAAGTACATCTCACCAAATATATACCCCAAATCCATGCCCTCAATGACTCACCTCCACCAGCCACACCCTACCCATCTTCACTCACCACTCAGTTAATCCTATCAGGAGAAGAATTATTGATTGGATTAGGACTTTCTTAATCTGAACATTTCTCCTCTAAACATTCTTGCATTGTCTCACACAAGGGTTCAAATCATAACACTTCTCATTAACAACAATCCTCCTCCTACAAAAAGCATTGAGACATAATGATAAGCAAGGAGATATAGGACCTCTACAGTGAAAACTATAGAATACTGAAGAAAAGAAATGGAAGATGATAGAAAATGGGAAGACTTTCCATGTTCTTGCCATACTACCCAAAACATTATACTGTTTCAATACATTACTCATTAAAATATTAATGACATTTTAATAGAACTAGAAAAGCACTTCTAAAATTCACTTGAAAGAAGAAGAGACCCGGGCTAGCCAAAACAATCCTGAACAAGACAATGATTGAGACATCACAATCTGACCTCAAATTAAATTATGCTACTGAGCTATCATAACAAAGTTAGCATGCTACCATTATTAAAACAGACATGAAGATCAATGGAATGGAATAGAAGACACAGAGAGAGAGCCACACAGATGCTATCATCTGATACTTGACAAAGCCACCAAAAATATACATTGGAGATTTGATAGCCTCTTTAATAAATGGTACTGGGAAAAGTTGACTACTAACGCACAAGAAATAAAACCAAGAAGCAATAAGAAAGGTGGCTTCAAATGAAAGATTCTGAATAGCAAAGGAAAAAATAGCATGAAGAAATAGCCTACAGAATGAAAGATCATTGCTACCCACTTCTCAGATATTGAATTAATATCCACAATATACAAAGAACTCAAAAATTTAACACCCAAAGAGCTTAAAACCATTTACTAAAGGAGCAAAAGAACAAAAGACCTTCTCTAAAGAAATACAAACTACATTTATGTATATATATGACATTTTTAATAGAACTAGAAAAGCACTGACAATATAATTACAAAGCAATTACACTTAATACAAATTATAACATATATATGAAGAAATGTTCAACATCTCTAGCAATCATGGAAATGTGAATCAAAGTACACTGAGATTTCGTCTAACTCCAATCACAATGGCAATTATGAAAAATACAAATAAAAAATATTAGTAAGGATATGGGGGAAATGGTACACTCATACTTTGCAGTCACTTTGGAAAGCAGTATGGAAAGCAGATTCCCTAAAATACTAGGAATATAACCACCATATGTCGCAGATTTCCCACTCCTCAGTATATATCCAAAAGATCTAAAATCAGTAAACTATACAGATTCAGCCACATTAATATTTATAGCAACACAATTCACAATACCCAAGCTTTGGAACTAGCCTAGGTGCCTATCAACAGGAGGATAAAGAAAATGTGGTGTTGATACACAATAGAGTTTTAGTCAACCATAAAGAATAATGAAATAATGTAATTTGCTGGTGTATGAATTTAACTGCAGAACAGCATGCTAAGTGAAATGAGCTAGATCGAGGAAAAAATCCAGAGTCCAGTGTTTTCTCTGACATGTAAAAGCTAGTATATAATAAGGGAAAAGGTGGGGGGCATGAAAATTCAATGACAATAGAAGAAAGAATAGTGGAGTAGAAGAAGGGGGTTCAGGTAGAGAAGGAGGGAAGGGAAAAGTGAGAAACATTGGAATGAGTTTAATCAAGTTTTCCTAAGTACATATATGAATATGTATTCATATATGAATATACCACGGTGGATTTCATCTCTATGTCCATAAGGCACTTGTTAAAAAAATACTACAAACAAAAGAAATATCAATATAGTAGAGGAAAGAGAATAAAGGAAGGGAAGTGGGGATGAGAGGAAGAAATACTGAGGACTGAAATGAAGCAAATTCTATTCCATGCTCATATAATTATATAAAAACAAACCCCAATATTTCATATATATGTAATGAACCAACAAAGAATGAACCCCCAAATGAAATTACCATCCTACCACAAGTTTTATATGCTGTCACATGAAATCTGTTTTATTTTTAGTAAACTATCAGTGCCTAGCAAAATAGATATCATAAGAAAAAAATATTTCAGCATCTGTGATACAAATTCTAAACTATCAGATTAGTCATTTTTAGCAAACTGGGCAGATGTGAATGACTGAAAACATTATAGGTGAATTTTTGACAAAAACACAAAATATTTTTATTTTGAGGATTTCAACAACCTGTATAAAATTTTACATGCTATAGAACATTTATTTTATTTTTGAATTGGTAATACTTTTTAGTTTTTCTGTCACTTGTTTTCTCTAGCATGGGTTTAAAATTGTGCACAATATTCTATTGTAAAGAAGGCTGAAAATGCCAATATATCAAAATTTGAACTGACAACCTAGTTTAAAGTGAAATACCTTTTTACTGTAGTTAAATTTTTTGAAAACTGGCTTTGCTTAATGATTATTATTACTCACATATCATAAAAGTCTAAATGTACAAATGTCAAATAATCTAGGCCTTTTTTGAGACATTTGGTTTCTAACAAATACTGAACCCTAATTTGTTGTCTGGAAGCAGCAGTAGATCATCTACAAACAAATCTGGTAACTATTATTACAATAAAATTCTACTAAGAGAAATAAGTGGTGTCCTTTTGGACTGTAGTTTGCAAACCCTTGATTTAGATCATGTTACATATGAAGTTTTCATTCATCCACTAGTTCACTTTTAGGAATTATTTATAATCCTTCATTCAGAAACATGCAATAGTAAACAAGTTTCTGTTTAACATTTGTACAGAAATAATTTAGGAATGTTGTACAGAAATAATTTACAAATTGTTAAAATGACTGTTTTGATTAATGTGGCTATATATTTTTCAAGGGTCAAAAATGTATTGGAAATAATAGAAAAAAATGAACAATGGAGAATTATTAGCTTAAAAATATTTTTCGGTCATAAACTTAACCAACAAATAATAATTCAGTTAAAATTGAAACAGGAGGAAAACCACCTCTTTTTTTTAAGAATAAGTAAACATACTTAGCCATACTGCAGTTCCAGTTTCTGCTCAAGTACATAAAATTCTTGGAGGTCATCACTTTATAAGGAAAAAATAGAACAAAATGTTAATAACTCTTGTTAGATCCATCAGACAATTACATGAATATAGTTATATTCGAATTTATACAAGTGGACCTAGTAGACAAATTCAGGCTTTTCCATCAGATAAGTAGGAGAATATCCATTCTTCTAAGGGTTCAAGATTATTCTCCAGGATAGATTATAAATTAGTTTATAAAATAAATCTTAAGGCACTTTAAAAGATTGAAATAATATTAGATATCATACCAGAGCACACTGGCATGAAAGCTGAAATCTGTATCAGGAGGACTTTGAGAAAATTCCTTACATGCTCTTAAACAACCAATGGATCAAGAGATAAAAGGAAATTTTGGAAAAATAAAACATGAGATAAGCAGAAATAGAAATATCACACCAAAACTTGTGGTTTGCAGCAAAAGCCAATCTATCTAAATGGGACACTTATAACAATTTTTGTCTACATCAATAAAGAAGGAGGACCTGAAACAAGCAACCTAGAAATATACTTGAAGTTACCAGAAAAAGAAGAACAAATTAAAGCCAAAAATATAACAGAAAAAAAAAGAATGAACAAAGCAAAAATAGTGAAACAGTCATCAGTAAAGTAATGGAAATAATTATCCAAACTCAGAGTTGGTTTTTTTAAGGAGTAAACAAAACAAACCATAAGCCAAACAATCTGTTGGAAAAAAAAAATGGAGGACTCAAATACAATCCAAAAAAATAAATAAGAGTAGGTATCTTGAAAATGAAAATTGATACAACAGAAATACAAAAGATTACAAGGACTACTATTAAGATAACCTAGAATACATGGGAAAAATCCCAAATACAAACAACCTACTAAGATGGAATCATTAAGAGAAAAGTAGAACATACCAACAAGAAGTAAGGAGATCAAAACAGCAGTAAAAGCATCTCATCAAACAAAAGCCCAGGATTTGATGGCTTTCTTACGGCATTCTATCAAATATTTAAACAATACCATATCCTTCTCAAACTTTTCAATGAAATTTAAGGGGAGAAAATATTTCCCAAATGATTTTACCAGACCATCATTACCACAATACCAAAGCCAGAAGAGGATACAACAAGATGAGAAAATTAAAGACCAAAAACCTTAATGAACATAGAAGTAGAGATCTTCAACAAAATACTAGCTTCTTGAATTTAACAGCTAATTAAAGGATCATTCACTATAATCAAATGGGTTTATCCCAGGAATGAAAGGATAGTTCACATATACAAATCTGTAATTCTCATGTACCACATTAGAAAAATGAAGGAAAAAACTGGATTCACAAAAGGCATTCAACAATATTAAACATCTTTTCCCGATTTGGGAAAAAATAAAAACTCTCAGCAAGCTAGGTATATAAGGTATGAAACTCAATAAAGACTGCATATGACAAAATCAAGCTAACATAATACTCCAAATAAAAAAGTTGAGCATTTTCTTTAAGATGAGGAACAAGAAAAGATGCCCAATCTCACAAAATCTATCAACATATTCCTAAAAGCCTAGTCAGATCAATTATGCCTTCCATTATGCTGCAGTATACAAAATCAATATACAAAAATAAATAGCACTCCTGTACATTAACAATGAACTATCTGAAAAAGAAAATAATGCCAATTGTGATAGATACCAAAAAAAAAAAAAACAAACAACAACACTTAAAACCTCCATTTAGGGCCTAGGGCTGAGGCTCAGTGGTAGAGCACTGCCTGGCATGGGTGAGGCACTGGGTTCGATTCTCAGTACCGCATATAAATACAATAAAAGTTCATCAACAACTAAAAAAATATTTTAAAAATCTCCATGAAAATCCCAATGACATTATTCAAGAAAAAAAAATCCTAAAAATAATGTGGAACCAAAATATCTTCAAGTACGGAAAACAATCTTGAGCAAAAATAACAAAACTGGAGACATCACACTACTTGATTAAAGCTACAGTAATAAAGCTGTAGTCATCAAAAAAACATGATACTAATACAAAAATAGATAAATAGGCAAATGAAATGAAACATAATAAAAAATTCACACATTTGCTGTAGTAAGTTTTGATAAATGCTAAGAACATACAATGAGGAAAAGACAGTCTTTTTAATAAACAGGAATATTGGAAAATTAGGTACCCAAAGCAGAAAAAAATGAAATTGGATGCTATTTCAAACCATATACAAAAAGTCAGTATCAAACAGATCAAAAATTTAAATGTAAGTATTTTAACTGTGAATTTACTGGAAGAGAAAAAAAGGATAAAGCTTTCAGACATTCTTAGGGACTTCTTTTTTTCTTTTTCTTTTTTTTTTTTTTACTATTAATCCAAAAGCAAAACTAGACAAATGGAATTATATCCAACTCAAAAGCTACTGCAAAACAAAGGGAATAACAGAGAGAAGGAAAAAGCAACCTGTAGAAAGGTAGAAAATGCTTGCAAATCATAAATCTGATATGCAGTTAATATCCAAATTATATAAAGATCTGGAACAACTCATTGCTTTAAAAAAATCATCATTTCATCATCCAATTAAGCAACAACAATGGATTTGAATAAACATTTCTCAAAAGAAGACACACAACTTCTAACAAGCGTATGAGAAAATGCCCAACATCACTGATCACTGAATGACTGCAAATTAAAACAGAAATATCACAAGAAATAGCTAAACCTAGTAGTAAAGCTATTACAAAAATGACAGAAACTAAGTGTTCATGAGGACACAGAGAAGAAGAAACTCTTGTACACTGTTAGTGGTAATGAAAATTGGTACATCCATTGTGGAAAACAGTATGCCAGTTCCTCAAAAATATTGAAAACAGAATCACCAATGGATCCAGCAATCTCACTGCTGAATATATATCCAATGAAAACGAAAAATGTCAAGGATGCTTTCATGTTTATTGCAGCACGATTCACAATAGCCAACCTAAGTGTCCATCAATAGATGAAAGGATTAAAAAATGGTAGCGTATATACATAGTTGAATACAATTTGGCTAAAAATAGAAAAGAAAGGGACGTTCTGCAATTTGTGACATCGTGGCTAAACCTTGAGGACATTGTGTTGAAGGGAATAAGCCTGGCATAGGAAGACAAACTGTGCGATGGCTCCTACATTTGTTTAACGAATCAATTGAGTACTTAGAATCTGTCAGAAGCAGAAGCAAGGGGTTAGGGCCACGGAACTGGGGGATGGGATTGGGTGGAAGTTGGTGATGGATGGAAAATTCAGGTGCTGGGAGGAATGTACTGCAGCACTCTGTCCTACAAGCTGGTGACTGTCGTGAATAACAGTGTATTCTTGAAAATCACCAAGTATATGTTAAGCTCTCTCACTACAAAACTTCACCAGGAGAGCTCCTAGTAAGGAAGGGGCACACCTGCTCCCCAGCCCTCTGGGGCCTTCTGCGCAAGCCAGCAGCTGAGTTGGGCCACCACAGGCGACAGCCTGAGGCCCCGCTGGGCCGCCCACCGCTGCCCAGGCCCTGAAGGACCTGAGCCTCCCGCTGCCTGCATGTCCCCAAGGCTGTGGCCCTTCGGAGCCCAGTCCTGTCCAGCCCAGGGGAAGAAGCCACTGAGGTCACAGCATCTCTGGGTGGCAGCCAGCTTGGGGACGAGAAGAGCTATGGCCACTGGAACACCAGGAGGATCTGGGGGCCCAAGCAGGCGGGGGCCTGAAAGTTCCACCTGCGTGAGACCAGGAGCCCGCAGAGGAGCGCCCTGCGAGACCCCTGTGTCCTTCCACAAGACTCACCTCGCCCCCCAGCGCCAACGGAGGGAGGCCTCAGGGTCCTGGAGGGGAGCGAATCCAGGCGCATCTGCCCAACGGCTGAGGCCGAGCGAGACACGTGGGGACGCGACTGGTGAGAAGGGGACCACGCGGGGGTGGGGGGTGGGGGGGAGTCCAGTAGCCACTGGGGTTAAAGGTCAGCTGCCATGGGACAGGTCTTGGTTCAGCAAAATAAAAGGGTGATATGAAAAAACTGCTCTTAACTTTCCCCCTGATCTTTTTAAAGAAAACTTTTGCTGTACTTAGACTTTCTAGACGTAAAGAGGTTGCAAAATATAGGAGTTAGAAAACAACACCTTGTAAATACCCATTTGTTTTAGAAAAGCAGAAATGTCTTCTGGAAATGACTTTGAAATGGAGTTTTTAGACCACCTCCAGGAGCGACATGCCATGTCTGCTCAGTGGGTTAGGGGACGTTGACCACAAGAAGGACAAGGGACTGAGCCAGAAGACATTTTTGGTATTACAACCATTGTTTGGTGTGTGAGCTTTATCCCTCATCACTGTATATATAGTTGACGATGCTGAGTATGTTTTTGAAATATCCGGTCCTTCTAGACTTTCTAAAGTGCCTGAAATATGTTAAAAGTAGAAATAGTATAATATAATATTTTATTTTGTTATGTAAAATATAACATATTATTTTGTAAATTTCTTTTTTGTTAAAATTCTTGTGAAATGTTTTGGATAATACCCCAAACCCCTGTTGAACAGTACACATTGTGTGCTGGTTCTCTGGATGCCATGCCAGTGTGCTTATAGTGAAGTAAGTTGATATTGTCCCTTAGTCTATGTGTTTTGTTTTATTTTGCTGGGTACCTAGTGTATATAAAGGACAAATGAGTCCTGATCTACATCTAGTATTTCTAGATGTTAAAGAGATTTGCATTGATGACAAAAGCAGAATTAGTAAACAAAAATTTGTATGTTTTGTGTTAAAATGCCTAGTAAAGATTGTCTTCTGAAATTTTGAGCACTATACACCAGTAGTGGGGAGAGGACTAGAATGCTCATATTTTGAAAGCATTTTCAAATTGGAACTATTGTTACATGTATGCAATTTATTCAAAACCATTGCATTCATAGAGGATAAACTGAGTCCTTAGTTGAAACATCTGGTCTATCAAGATTTTTAGATGTGCCCAATGTTAAATATTAACATAGTAAACTATCACCTTGTAAATACCTTTTTGCTAAAATTCCTATGAAATATTGTCTTTGGAATGGAATTGTTGAATCATCTCTGTGAGCAGAGAAGTAATTGTTCAGTGATGTGGAAAAGGCAGGAGGGAAGCAATTGCTTGGTAATACATTAGTGCATTCATACTGAGATATTTTCAAACATTTTTCTACATGTTTTGTGCATTTTGTTCTTTTGTATACATAATGGAGATGATGGACAAATGAGTCACAATTTTGCAGCACTAGTCTCTAGATGTTTAAAAGGTTACCAGTATATATCCAAGTAGTTAGTAAATTTAGCACATTTTGTACATTTTATATTGAAATTCATAGGAGAGCCTGTCCTCTGTAAATGACTTCTGGATATGTATTTGTTCACCATCTCTAAACATTACATATACCTGTAATTGTCCGAGACTAAAAGTAGAGAAGTGAGGAGGGAAAGGTTCAAGGACAAATGGTCATATTAGAAGATACCTCCGATTATAACCATTGCTACATGTGCAATTTTATTTACTAGTGCTTTGTGAATAGTGGAGAAGTTCTTCTGTGAAATAGCTAATTTCTTGCTGAATATTTAGAAGTTCTTGATATCTTTAAAAATAGCAGTAGCAGAATAAAACTTTTTGTGAATGGCTTTTAAAAATGGATGGGTAATGGCTGCCAATCTTACTGGAGTGAGATGGTATCTTAGGGTGGTTTTGATTTGCATTTCTCTGACTGCTAGAGATGGTGAGCATTTTTCCATGTACTTGTTGATTGATTGTATGTCCTCCTCTGAGAAGTGTCTGTTCAGGTCCTTGGCCCATTTGTTGATTGGGTTATTTGTTATCTTATTGTCTAATTTTTTGAGTTCTTTATATACTCTGGATATTAGGGCTCTATCTGAAGTGTGAGGAGTAAATAATACAAGGGGGAGGAATGAATTACAGTAGAGGGGGTAGAGAGAGAAGAGGGGAGGGGAGGGGAGGGGAGGGGGGATAGTAGAGGATAGGAAAGGCAGCAGAATACAACAGACTTGAGTATGTCAATCAGTGGAAGTGTAACTGATGTGATTCTGCAATCTGTATATGGGGTAAAAATGGGAGTTCATAACCCACTTGAATCAAAGTGTGAAATATGATATATCAAGAACTATATAATGTTTTGAACAACCAACAATAAAAAGAAAAAAGAAAAAAAACACTTAAAAGAAAAATAAAACATTCTACCTGTTGAAAACAACAACAACAAAAAAAATGGATGGGTAAAACTGTGTTTGGAATCAACTAGTCACTAGATATTAGAGAGGTTGCCAATATATGAAAAAACGTAGTAAACTAACACATTTTGTACACTTGTGTTAAATCAAAGAAAAGCAATCTTCTGAAAGGACTTTTGGAAGTGAAATTGAAACATCACATCTGAGTTACACTGATGTAGATCCCAGAGAGGGCCCTACCATAATCCTAACAGCTTCTCTCCTTGCCAGCAAGATGGTTACAGAGAATGTCAGCAAGGTTTTGCAGAGTTTTCATTGTGGTTTGAAGCTTCCCCTTTCTTGTAGAGGCAAAGTTCCTCTTTCTTGTAAAAACTAGGTTGGCAATCAAGTTCATTGCTGTGCAAAAGTTACAATTTCTGTTTTCCTTTGTAAATACTCAGAAAGCTCTGTCCAACCTAAGAATATAGAATAAGAAGTACTGTTATGTAAGCACTCTCCTAGTATAAATGTCAAAGAATTTCCAGACTAGAGGTCCAGAGATTTTTCCCAGTAGCCTCTCTGGACTCCTGCACCTTAAATAAACCTGCTTCCTGAAAATTCCTTGGGTGTCTGGCTTCATTTGTCCTACATCAACACATGTTCCTGTATCACATGTGACATAAGAGAGAAGGAAATACAAGAAATGAAGTATTTTTGGCCAGAATGATCCTACTTGGAAGACATTTTCAGATATAAGCATTGTTACATGTGTGTAGTTTTTTCAACACTACTTATACATAGTGGACAAACTTAAGTCCTTATTTGAAACATCTAGTCTTTCTATGTATTAAAAGTACACAGATATGTCAAAAAAAAGGGGGGGGTAGTAAAGAAAACGTTTTGGAGATATCATTTTGGAGATATCTTTTTATTAATATTATTTTGGAAATGGAATGATCAAAACACTTCTCTGAGCAGTATACATTATATCTGTGCGGGTTCAGGGAGAAAGGAGGAAAAGAAAATGCAAAGGGTTTATGTCCTTGTGTTCTCTGTGAAGCAAGATTCACCATTTTTCCTCATGTCTGTAAGTTTTGTTTTACTATGCTGTGTAAATAGTGTATATAAGGGACAAATGAATATAAGGGACTAATTACATCTAGTCTTTCTAGATAGAAAAGATGTTGCCAGCGTATGACAAAACTAGAGTTGGTAAACTAATGAGAACATTTTGTGTTAAAACTCATAGGAAAGACTGTTCTTAAAGCCACTTAGGAAATGAAAATTTTCAAGTCATTCTAAGCATAGCAGATGCATCTGTCTGACCCCTGGGTTGATAAAAGGTGAGAAGGGTTCTAGGTTAGAGTGTTCCTGTTTGGAAGATGCTTTCAAATTGTAGACTTTAAAAAGGAGGTTTCTTTGATTGCTTTAAAGACTAGCTTTTCTTAAGTAAATGTGTGCAATTTATTCAGTGCTGCTATATATATAGAGAGAGAGAGAGTGGAAAACTTAAGTCCTTCTTGGAATCACCTAGTCTTTCTAAATGTTTAAAAGTGCACACACCTGGTAAAAGTAGAGGGCTAAAATCATGTACTTTTTGTTACTGCATGTGAATGATTGCCATTTAAGGGAATGGAATTGTTAAACTTGACATCTAGGACAATATGTTGAAGATTCACTGGCTGTGGATGAGGGGTCAGGGGAGGAGAAAGTGTGTAGAGAAGCATTCTGTGGCTCCTAGATAGATGAGTACCGATTGTCTAGCCATTGTTATAAGAACATTTTAGTTAATATTATTGGGGATTAAAAGGTGAGTCTGAATGCTCAAAGTATGTTAGAAGTAGCAAAATAATCCCTATATAAATATCTTTTTATTAGTTTTCAGGAAGAACTGTCTTCTGGGAATGACCTTTGTTAATACATTCTTGGAGCTAAAGGTATGATGAAGAGGAAGAGTGAAGGGAAGGGCCCTTTGCTAATATCTCCATATCTGGAAGACACTTCTAGATGATAACCATAGATCTATATGTGCATTTTTGGTAAAGTACTTGTGCTTGTTGTGGATAAATTTCATATTTTATTTCACAATATCTAAGCTTTCTAAACGTCCTGAAGTAACAGTATATCATAAAAAGTAGAGCTAGCCAATTATACAACTTATAAAAATCTCTTTGTTATAATTGATAGAAAAGATGCATATTGGATAGGGAATTGTTTTACCTCTGGGCAGTGTGTATCAGGATTTGTTCATTAGGCTGGAAGCAGAGGGGCAGAAGGAATCACACAGGGAAAGACGGGCAAGAGCTCAGGGATTTAACATTCTGACATGAGTCACTGATGTGTGTACATCTTCCGATTGTACTATAGGGATACTTTAATTCACTGAGAGCATTCTTTCTTGCTAATATTTTACTACTAGAAATCTGATAACCCTCTTAAAAACACTGTTAGTGTATTCTGTTGCTTTGTCTCATTTTGAATTGAGTATTAAGGGAATGCATTATTTTAGTTGTAACTCTACCAATATGTCTGTCCAGAGGCCTGTTGTCACTTCTGTCTTCAGTGAAATTTTTGTCCCCAAGAAAGGCAGGATTATAATTTTTTTTTCCAACAGATTGATCTGGTATAGTATATTCTTGGTTACCAAAAATATCCATGGAGCTTTGGGATTTTAAACTGTTGAATATTCACGATGATTGTGTAGAAAAACAAGACACACACTAAGGTCATGCAAATTAAGATGTTATGTATATATACAGAGAACCTAGAAGGACACATCCAAGTAAACTTGTGACTGGGTGACTTTGTTCTTGGCTGGTATTTTTCTGTTTCCTGTTATGCACATATTAACTTCTAAAAAATAAAATATATTTTAATAATAAAAAAATTGATCAGTTTGTTAGATATCTTAATTATCTCAATGTTAACACCATGCAGGTACAGATATTTGAAGACACGTTTTGTATGACACATATGTGTAGTTTTATTATTTAATAATTATTAATTAAAATGAGCAATTGTAGCATGATTAGAGATACATGGTAAATACAGATAAAAATTCCCATGAGGTTAATATAGACAAATTTCTCTTCTATACCAGCAAGGTGCAAATGGAATTAAAATACAGCACCATTTACATTAGCACCGCTTCTATTCACTATCCCATCCCAGTCAAGTAAAGACAGAGAATAAGGGAGAGGTTGCAGTATAAATCTAACAAAATGCAGACCTAATTTAAATGATAAAATCTTTAAAAATTCAGATCAAAGAAATAAAATCAGATCTAAAAATGTTTATGCATGGAAAGACACAATATTGTCATTTATCCCCAAACTGATAAATACAAAAAAAAACCCGCTCAAAATCCTAGCAAATTACTTCTTAATATCAAAGCATGATTCTTAAGTTTATATAGAAAGGGGAAAAATGTTAACCAATACATTATTAAGAAATTGAAAGCTGGGGAATTAACACTAACATTAAGGTCTACTACAAAACTACAGGTATCTAGGCAGTCTGATATAGATAAAAATAATAGACCAATGAAACAGAAAACAGAACCCAGAAATATGCTCACACACAGATAGAATAAATTGAATGTTGATAAGAAACAATAGCAATTAAGTGGAGAAAAGAGAGGCATTTCATCAAATGATGCTTGAATAACTGGACACATACAGAAAAAGAATTGGATACATCTCATAAAACCTTTATGTAATTTATCACAAAGTTAAAATGAAAAACTAAAACTCTTAGAAGATAACATGGGCAAAAATATAGATGATCTTTGATGATAAAATGTCAAAATCATGATTCATGAAAGAAAAGAAATGTAAATTGAAGCTTTTCTAAATTTTAAATTCTATCAAGCCAAAGATATTGTTCAAAGAAAAGACACAAAGTCACATAATTGAAAAAAATTTTCAAAGTATAGCTGATAAGAACATGTGATCAACATATGCAAAGAACTTTACAAATTCAACAATAATGAGAAAATGATCAACTCAGTTTAAGAAGGGAAAAAAATCTAAATTGACATTCACCCAAGAAGATATACTAATGGTAAAAAAAAAATTGATGAAAGATGTTCAACATTATGTCATTTTAAAATTGAAAATCGATATACAGATTCTATCCTGTACCCATTAGAATGTATGAAATCTAAAATATTAACAATACCAAATGGTGATTCAAATGTGGAGCAACAGAGACTTTCATTTATTACTGGTAGGAATGCAAAATGTTTAACCAATTTTAAAGACAGTTTCACAGTTACTTACAAAGTTAAATATAATCATACCATATGATATGGGAACTGTGTACCTAGTGTTTATCTAAATTTATTTTATGTCCACCCAAACTTCAAACAAAAGTTTATAGCACTTTTATTTATAATTTCCAAGTAAAAATTAATAAAAGACAAAATGTCATACTTTTTAATAACCTGTTGATCAAAGAAGAAGTTTCAAGCAAATCAAAAAACATTTTGAAGTAATGAAAATAAAATACTGTGTTTTGCAGCTAAGATAGTGCTGAGAAGGAAACTTATATTACTGAATGTTTACTTCAGAAAAGAAGAAAAGTATTAAATCAATGAATGTTAATTAAATAATAAATATTAATTAAAATGAGCAATCGTAGCATGATTAGAGGTACATGGTTAATACAGATAATATTCCCATGAGGTTAAGATCCCACCTTTGGAAATTTGAAAAAAAAGTGAAATTAACCCAAAAGAAAAATGAAAAAAAATTGTGATATTGAAAATATAAAGAGGAGTGAAAAGCAATACCAAAGAAAGACAATTATTTGCAAAAGTCAATGAAACTGAAAAACCTCTAGGAAGATTAACAAATGGAGAAGACCAAGCTACTAATAGAATAGGAGATGTTATTTTGGACTGTATAAGCATAAAATAAAGGAATTTCACAAACATCCCTACATAGAAGAATTTGAAAATTTAGTAAAAAGATTTCTATAGAACTATGAAGTATCATAATCAATATGAAATACATAACAAGAAAAGTCCTGAATCTATTAAGGAAACTGAACCTGTAACATAAAATATCCCATAGAACTTTATCTCCCAGATCAGAGAATTCCACCAAATAGTTCAAAAAGTAGTCTCACTGATTACAAATGATTCAATAAAAATCTAACACATTTTTAAGGTATAAACATGAGCATATATCTTAGAATACAAAAATAAGTTATTCGTACTACAAAAACAGAATAACAAAATTTTGCAAAAGTATCTTAGAGGGGTAATATATTCTGAACTGAAAAAAACATAATTGAGATCATTTTAAAAGCAAATATTTTTAAGGTAATAACTAAAACAATTTTTGTGGCTTGGTTCTTTTTTGTCCCCCAAAAGCTCATGTTTTAAAAGCATCATCCTGGCGGGGCTAGGGTTATGGCTCAGTGGTAGAGCGCACATGTGAGGGCCTGGGTTCAATCCTCAGCACCACATAAAAATAAATAAAGATAAAAAATAAATAAAGATAATAATAAATAAAAATGCATCATCCCCTTTACAGAGAGGTTCAGAGGTGAGGAATTAGGCCATAATTAAGATTAGATCATGGGAGCTGTAGCCTTATCAGTGGTTTAAACCATTATATGGAATAATTCTGGGTAGTAACTGTCGTAACTGCAAGGCCTCGGTTATAACTGTCCCTGGCTCCTTCCTCTTTCTCTTTGCTTCCTGGTTTCCATGAGTGGAGCATCTTTCCTCTGCCATGTCCTTCTGTCATGATGCCCACCTCACCTAATCTCCAGAGTGATGGAGTCCAGAGCCCAGGAATGGAGACCTCTGAAACCATAAGCCTCACATGAGCTTTCCCTCCTCCAAGTTTTTTGTTTGTTTGTTTGTTTGTTTTATCTTCAGATGGTTTGATCAGAACAACAAAAAGCTAACACGGGTTAATAAAGGTTAATTTAAGAAAAATATTTGCAGTAAGACAATGTGTGCCACCAAAACCAGACAAACCACCTAAGAGGAAAATCGGAAGGGATTTGAAAATGCCAGTCACATAACAGCAAATCCAAGTAACCAGCATACGTGTGGAAAGACACTGAAATTCATGGCTAGTCAGGGAAATGCAAGTTAGAGTAAGAATGAGATATCACATTATACCTATCAGACTGAAAAAATTAAAATGAGTGATAATATCTATTGTCAGCACGAATGCAGGCAAAATGTACTCTCCTACATTGCTAGAAGAAATATGAATTGTTAAAAAAAAATCTTAGAAAGCCATCTGGCAACTGCAACAAAAATTAAAAATACATTTACACTTTGTTCCAACAGTTCCATTTCTGGGAATCTATTCTTCTGAGTAAAAATGCACTTGTGCATGAGAACAGAAGTTAAAAGATGCTTATTGTCACATGCTTTACAATGACAAAAAGCCTATCTAGAAATACCCATTGGTATATGCATTTACAAAGCCACTGCAAAGAATGAATTGAATCACTACCAATTTATTAGGGAAATTAAACCCGGCTTTGAATGTAAATTTAGAAATATGTGCACAAAAAAAATTGAAACATTTTATAGTGATAGTAATAACAAATAGCTCCATGAATGTTATTAATGACCTCAAAACAAAATTTGAAGAAAAAAACTAAAAAGCAGGTATAGTTGGCATATGATAATAGAGTATTGGGTAGGTTGATAAGATTGGAGTTCTGAAGACAAGAACCTAAGTAATAAATTAAGAGAAAAAATATTCAAACATTAAATCAATAAAATGTATAAAGCATATGTTAAAAGGTTCTTTAGAGCTGATATGACTTATTGTATTGAAATTATTTATTTTGGTAGACAAAGTGTCTGCTAACAACAGTCTAGCAGTAAACACATCACAGAACAGCTTTCGTTTAGTACCAGATTTGGTTTCCCTTGGTGACTGTGGTCTTTAAATAGAACATAATTCTTGAGCAGAAGTTTTAAGTCTTTGAACAAAGATTCAGTGGATTTTCACGAAAGCTTTCATAGATAAATATCTCAGCCTCTATCTGTATTACTTCCTTGAGGTTTTTCTCCTAATCAGTGATCATTATATCCTAAGTGATATCCAGTGGAATTTTAGTTTAAGTGAAATTGGTATAGTTTGTTATAAAAAATATAACTATAATAACAAATTTATCCAAATCATGTGTTCTTCAATTGGATATTTAAGTAGTAGTTTTATTTAATAATACTTTAGGTTTTTATTTGTAATAATTTAAAACAGAATGTTTATAAAGAAAGTGCTATAATTTGTTCTGCTAGGTAGCTTTAATTTCCTGGTGTAAGAACTAAAAGGTACTGTAATTGTAAAAACAGTCCTTCAGAGAAAATAATCTTGCTTTAGTGGGTGGGTACATTAAAACATTTGTGTGTGTTTAGAAGACACAAGTGACCCAAGTAATAATCTTTTCAGGAAATTTTAGCTATGCTTGACAGGAACACATCTAATGTAATTTGCAAATATATCAAAATCTCATTTTCTAAAGCACACTTTTGCAACTCCCATAGTACAGCCCAGGAAAGGAAACAAGCATAATGTGCCTCATGAAGGAAGCATTGTCACAAATAAGATTCCTATTTAAAATACATAACAAAATTACAACAATATTATATCATTTCTAATAAGACAAGGAAAAGCAAGATCATAATAAAAATTTTTGAATACCAAACTTATATTTTTAGATAAACCAAACCACAATGCATGATCAGCTAAACATATAAATATTTAGAAAATAAAGACAACAACACAATATTCAAATTTTTGAAGTAAAATGTTTCACTCATTAATCCATTAATCTTAAGGGCTTATTGATAAAAAAAAATATAATGATAAAAATTTGAGTATAAAACTACAAGTACAAAAGTTATCTGTATTAAAAGAAAATTCCCATTCATACCATGAATATCCAGTTATTCATACTATGAATATCCAGTTAAATCAGCAAAGGTGAGGTTTCAGCATTCAAGTTTTGATCACTTTGTTTATTAGTTATCCAAGAATATTTATTGCTCTGACTATTTTCACATTATTTTGTGTCTATTTTGGAATTGCAATTTTTTGAAGTATACTTTTAATGTGGGGTAAATAGATGAAATTGAGCATTGTATTCTGAATGTGAAATCATCAGAAAGGAAATGTGTCTTCAAATTTTGTGGAAATAAGATAGTCTGAGATCTGGAGTATTTAATACAGTATTTATAATAAAAGCAAATATAATAATATAGTATTTATACAGTATTATAAATAACATAAATATTATAAATAATACCACTATAAATACAGTATTTATGATAAGAGCAAAATCAGGTAAGCCTTTTATGCACTAATGAGCCTTTTTCCCCAGTGACTGAGAGCAGTAATCTATGGTATCTACAGTGATGAGTTAGATGCTAATAGATGTGACCAGATAAGCAGCAGATTTGTTTTGTTTTTGTTTTTGTAATATGAGTTGACAGCCTTAGAGGAAAAACATAAGAAACCATTACTTTGGTGTAGTTGAAAAAATATTCCCAAAAGAACAAAGATAGGGTACATACTTAGCAAAAGTAAAAACAATTTCATAGCACATTTGCTTTTATTTATCAATAATATTCTTAGAAATATTTATTTGGTGATATAAAATCTGTAATAAAAGAAAATGAGATGGAAAAGATTTATGATACAGAAAAAAATAATGAATCTGAATGAAATCAAAATAGAAAAATCACAACTTACTCAGTATTAGAAGTAGAGGAGAACAAAAGTGGACAAGTAAGGAAGTTTTAAAAAATAGAATTACATAAAAAAGGAAAATATGATATTGAAATAAAAGTATAAATAGAAAAATTAAACTCTAATTGGAGAAGCAGAGAGAAATAGTGAATGACAAGAGTGAGGTACAGAGATATTATGATTAAATAATTATAATAAATTTTATTTAGAATGGAAAACTACAAAGTACATCAGATAAATATTTCAGAAAAGTAAAATAATGAGGGACATACACTATTGACATTCTTATTAAATCTTTTAAGTAATTTTGTAAAATATACAAATGGATAAATTAAAAAACATCATAAAGATTAAGAGGTGGGGAAAAGGAAAAGACAAATCAAAAGTAGACATAATTGTGATATCACAGAACAAGAACAAAACCCTGAAAGGTACAATAGAGAAAGCACATTACCTCAGAAATGCATTCCATATAATCAAATGTCTGACAAATGTCATTAGGCTCTTTATCATAAAAGCAAAATGGTGTTTAAAATTCAGAAGAAAATATTTTAAACTCGAAAATTTTTTATGTAGTTAAACTATTACTTTTATATACACATATATGTATATTACATATACACTTATGTATATGCATATTAATTTACATTATATATTCTGCATAATGCACATTAATATTAATGAATTTTTATATATGATTAAGTTTATACATGAATATATAGAGATATGAATAATTACTTCCATGTATTTCATCAATGAAGTTTAAACTAAAGGATAATGTTGAGCAGAAAAAAAAAATAACCTGGATCCAATAGATAGAAAACAGAAATATGAAAGTAATAATTTTGGTGAACTATAATATAAAAATATTTTGTAACTATAAGAAAGAATTTCATTATTAGCAAATATATATAAATACCTATTTTATACTTAAACAAATTGAGTATAAAAAAATAAAAATAATATGGAGGATTAAAGGAAGGCATTTTAAAGATATTTTTCTTTTTTATGTTTTTTTATTTTTTTATTTATATATGACAGAAGACTGTATTACAATTCATATTTCACATATAGAGCACAATTTTTCATATCTCTGATTGTATACAAAGTATATTCACACCAATTCATGTCTTTATACATGTACTTTGGATAGTTATATCCATCACATTCCACCATCATTTCTAACCCCATGCAATGCAAAGAATTTTGAAGTACAGTATTGTATCATTCAACAAGAAGGTTCAGATCCTGAATGTAATTAAAAATATTTAGGAAAAGATTATTATAATTATTAGTATAAATAGAGTACAATTTAAAACTTCAAAAACAACTTTTATTCTATGAAAAGATGTTTAAGGGGCTGGGGATGTGGCTCAAGCGGTAGCGTGCCTGCCTGGCATGCGTGGGGCACTGAGTTTGATCCTCAGCACCACATAAAAATAAAATAAAGATGTTGTGTCCACCGAAAACTAAAAAATAAAAATAAATATTTAAAAATTCTCTCTCTCTCTCTCTCTCTCTCTCTCTCTCTCTCTTTAAAAAAAAAAGATGTTTCGTCCATCATAATAGCAAAGGAGAAAAAATAGAATAAAGCTTGATTAATAAAAAAAATACTTGTGGCTTTAAAATGAACATATAAATCAATATTGTATACTATTGAATACAATAGTATTAAATTGAATGATTAAAATTTGCCCTAAGAATCTCTTAAGAAGTGATTTTCTCTGGAGATGAAAGAAAGGGAAAGAGACTCATAATAAGGACTTCTTCAAATTCATTGATAATATTTGCAATATTGTTCACAATAATTTTCTTATTGATTATAATTGATATATCTTGATTTACCCTTCAAAAGTGTACAACAAAAAGGTTTTAATATATTGACTAAATAGTGTTGCTATCAACATTATTTAACTTTAAAAGATTGATACTATACCAAGAAAAGATGATATTCCAATTTCCCTTCAATTCCCAATGTCCCCTGCTTCCTAGTATCTGGCAACCACTACTATTGTCTGTCTCCATGGATTTCCCAAGTCTGTATATAATATGTTAACTGATTTGTATAACAGATATCCTTTTGAGACTGGCTTCTTTTAGTTAATTCACTTTTTAAAGGTTCATTCATTCAAATATGATTAATGTTAAGATTCGTTAATTGTTACTGGTGAGTCATTGGTTTTCTTTTATAAAATGACAATTTGGAAGAAATAATAAAAAGTATACCTTTTAAAAATTTAGGTACAACAACTTACCTTTAATTGTGGACATATATTTAATAAAGTTTAAATGTTGAATGTAAATCAAACTTCTAATTTTACATAGCAAAGAAACAAATGTAATATGTATTAATGTCTGTAAAATCTCAGAGAATGATAAAGTGGAGAAATTAACAATTTTAAGCATACATATTTCTTTACAGTAAAGAAAATTATTTGGTAATATTCTCAAAATAACCTATGATGTCTACAATTTTAAAAAATGATCAAATATTATAAATTTTAGGTGCAACATATTAAGAACTCAAATTATATTTGCATTAATTAGTAACAAGTACCCATGAAGAAAAGATAAAAGGACAAAATAGTGAAAAAAATTAGAAAAACAAAAATTATAAAAAAATCAATTTGAGAAGAAAAAATATTTGTTATCAGAATGTCTAGTTTTGATTAAAAAAAATAAATGTTATTTAGGTAAAAACAACCAATAATCCATTGAAACAAATGAAAATTTGACTAAAAATCACTAATCATAGTACATGCAAAACTGACTGATAATTATCTTCCAAAACATATTATTGATCCTGTGTCTGACTTAGAAGCAAAAGTTTTTTTTTTTCCCATTAACTAACAACTCATTAGTCTAATTCTTTGTCATCTTACCATATACCTCCAACTCAACAAACCACCAAATCCTCCTAAAGAAATCTCCAATGTGTTTCTTTTGCTATGCCCACATATTCCAAACGAAGACCACTGTTGTAATTGACCAGGAATACTACAAAATTCCATGACAGTCTCCTTGTCTTTTGGGTTATTCCACTTTAATCGATTCAAAGTCTGGTGGAATTTAATCAAATCTAAAAACTATCACTTACTGCATTAAAAGCTGTAATTCTGGTTACTTCTTGATTTAATAAGATCATGTTAAACTTACAACAATTTTTTTAAACTTTAAAAAATTATTTTGCTTAGGTTTTTGTCCACATATCAAAGGTGTCCTACAACAGAGGTTCACAGGCATCACTTTGGTTTCCTCCTTCCCGCCCTCCCAGTCTCGCATCATGATGAACTTCTGTAGTTACAGTTGAGACTTTACATTTGCTCTTCCTTTTCTTTTAATATTCTATGTTTACAGAGCTAAATGTTCTTTGTCTTTTACCACAAAAGCTGCACTTTCCAATGCAAGCTCTGAGCCAAATTTTTATTTTCTACCAAATGTCATTTAAATCCTCAAATCACAAGAACAGCCTGTGTCCACTGAAGGACACAAGTTATATAGTTATGAAAGTCAAAGGCTCTTCTGTCATGTTTGGTATTGTTTCTTTTCTCAGCTCCTCAGAGCTTGATCTTTACTTATTTAACACTTTCCCACCAATACCCTAACCTCTCCCCTTTCCAATCATAATTTTATCAAAATAACATTGTCCTCCAAGCCGTATATATACCTTATTTTGCCACTTGTCTTCCTCTTAACACGTGTTGCCTGTCCTTTCCTTCAAATAATTTCAGAAATAGCTATTTGCTCACATTCTTCAATTTTATGCCTTTATTTACTACCCAATCTTCCAAGTGTGTCTCTCAATTAAAATTAAAATATTAATGGCTCTAAAATTCAGAGGACATGTTTTAGTTTCTGTACCTTATCATATGACTGTTATACTATTCTTTCTCTGCTAAAGTACTCCCTACCAAATTTTTATGTTAATACATTTACCTTTTTTCTCTGGAAGTTTTAATTATCCTTAGTCTATAATTAGTTTCTCCTTTTCTGCCCATCTTAGAAATCTTAAATTTTCTTTCCTAGGTATTTTTTATTCTAATTTGTTATATATGACAGCAGAATGCATTTCAATTCATGGTACACATATAGAGCACAGTTTTTCATGTCTCTGGTTGTAGGTAAAGTAGAGTCACACCATTCGTGTCTTCATACATGTACTTAAGTTGATGTCCAGGATCTCATTACACCACCTTTCCTACTCCCATGTCCCCTCCCTTTCTATCCATCCTCTTTGCCCTATCTAGAATTCCTCCATTCTTCCCATGCTACCCCACCATCCCCATTATATATCAGCATCAGAGAAAACATTCGGCCTTTGGTTTTTGGAATTGGCTTACTTCACTTAGCATTATATTCTCCAGCTCCATCCATTTACCTGCAAATGCCATGATTTTTATTCTGTTTTAATGCTGAGTAATATTTAATTGTGTATATGTACCACATTTTCTTTATCCATTCATCTACTGAAGAGCATCTAGGTTGGTTTCACAGTTTAGCTATTGTGAAACTGTGCTTCTATAAACATTGATGTGGTTGCGTCCCTGTAGTATGTTGTTTTTAAGTCCTTTGGGTATAGACCCAGGAGTGGGATAGCTGGGACAAATGGTGGTTCCATTCCACAATTTCCAAGGAATCTCCATACTGCTTTCCATATTGGTTGCACCAGTTTGCAGTCCCACCAGCAATGTATGAGTGTGCCTCTTTCCCCACATCCTCGCCAACATCTATTGTTGTCTTCATAATAGCTGCCATTATGACTGGAGTGAGATGAGATCTTTTTGATTTGCATTTCTCTAATTTCTAGAGATGTTGAACAGTTTTTACTATATTTGTTGATTGACTGTGTATCTTCTACTGCAAACTCTCCAGTTCCTTGGCCCATTTATTTTTATTACTATTATTCTGAACCCTCACCTGAGGCAATCTTCTTACTTCCTGAAGCTTACCTTTTTTTTCCTAGTCTTCATGATGGAAATTACCAAGTCAATATCTCTACACTATATTCCAAAGGAACTCTTAATTTTAAATAATTCTTTATCCATCCTATTCCCTCAGCTCTATGGTTTGTGTACGAGATCACACACAATCATCTTTCAGTCAGATTATTGAAAATTGATTTTAATTGCATTGATGAAATTAATTCATTATGCTTTCTAACACCGAACTGTAATAGATAGCTATGATTAATGGTATATTAAAATATGAACTCATATTACGCAAAATGAAAACAAGTTTCAGGGCAACCTAATTTTTTTATTTCTATTTATTTCCTAGGAATTTGACCATGGTGGATTTGTTGATTGCTAAGCACTTTAATCTTTTATAAAAAAAAAGAATTGATAAAAACATGTATCAACCTATTTTTGGAAAATGTAAGTTCATTCAGAAATACAATGTTTTAACATAGAGCAAGAAAATATGAAAGACATAGAAGTAATTTTATTAAAAATTACTTTTAATCTTTTTGTGTTCTATCTTCCTAACAGTCTGGTCTGCACCAGCCATTTGGCTCTCCTTACACACAATGTAATCATAGGTAAGCACTACTCATGGGCCCAATTTAAGATGTGCATCATTTGCATTTCAGATTTCTGCCTATTGTCAGAGAGATTCTTTTTCTTAGGATATCCAGGACATATGACAATACCAGTTACAATGGACATCCATCCCAGTAGTTGTCCCATCATTTAGTAGTAGAGAAATATTGCTATAAACACAGGGTATTACTACACTTGCTATCAGTAGCTCAAAATATGTCTCTCAGGAGGAATCTACTAGAAAAATCTATTAAATCTTAGACATTATGAATTATAAAACATCCTCCAAACTTCAAATATAAAAATTGAATGTATCTACACTAGGGTTACATTAACCAGGATGAAAAAAACTGATGTTAAAAAATACGATAAAAAGCACATGATGTTCATACATTTGGATAAGGAAGCCATGACTCAGAGGAATGCTTAAGGGGCTGGGGGAGTTGTTTGTATTAAAACAAAGTTTATAAACATGATTCAGTCGGTAATCAATCTGTTATATAAAGCATATTTTCATTTCTAAGTGGTAGAATTTAGGAGATTATATTCTTCATGAAGTATTTTTGCATAAAAAATGGTAATGTGAATTGACAAAAGGAGCACATCCATTTTTGTAAGAATGCCCACTCTTATTTGTAAAAATCTCTTTAGAAGTTCACCCTGCTTTGACAACCTTCAAAAATCCATATCCTGAGAGCTGTTCCAGCAATGAGGAAGCCTTTCAGCATGGGGCTGTTATCTCGGCTCACACTGCTGATAGCTCTGCTTGCAATGAAAAGCTACTGCTGGGAAAAAGCATGTAGTAGTCTTGAAGCTTAAATCCCACTGCCAAATAGTAGTCTGTTTTATGAGAATGCACTGGGAGAAAAGATTCCAGGTAGTAGGTAGGAAATGTCTCACCTTCATATAACTAAATTCTGCAGAGAACAGAGAAAACTATATAGTTATTGGCCTCCTTTTGTTACATATCTGGATCAAAAATCCTAGATATTCACATTGAATTAAACCTTTAGTAGATGGACATTGTTACAATTTAATTATTCTGATCTTTTTTTTAAAAAAAAAAAGATCCACCCACAAACTATGCAGGGTGCTCTGCTGATGATTAATGACAAGGATTCTTATTAAGAGTTCTGAAGGAAGAAATTGAAAAGAATGTCAAATGATTCATCATCACATTATTAGCCAGCTATCTATCACTTAAGTTCAGGGGCACTATTTTTGTCTCTTAACATTTGAAACTTTCAAAAAAAAAAAAAAACCAACAGCTGACATTTTGTCCTGAGTATGTAAAAACATTTAAAAACGAGTATGATACAATTTCCATATATAATTTATTCATTCTCTATGACCTATTAATAAACTCATCAGTATTTATTGAGAACATATATTGCCCTAGTTCTGACTAGAATTAGAGATTCACAAGAAACATAGTATCATGCTTCTGACCCTAAATATTTGAAATAAAGTCTTATAGTGAGGACAATATGGGCCACCAGGAAATAGAAGGTAATAGAATAGTAAGCATTATAATGTTTAAAATAAGAACATCTAAGAATATATTAGAGAAACAACAATAAAGGCTGGCATGATAAGTTGATATGGTCAATGACAGAAATTAGAGCATGAACTTGAAAAATGATAAAATTTAAGAAAGTGTCACATGGACAGCTTTTTAATTTGGAAGAACATGAGAAGCAAAGAAGTTAACACAAACTCAGAAAATAATTCTCTACTTATTTGGAAAATATTATGTGCAGTTTCCAAGGTGCAATACACAAAATAGGCCTTAGATACTGACAATTGACTGAAAAACGAAGTTTGAATGTAATAAATGCATTACGGGTCAGGAAGTAAAATGGACTGTAAAACATACCACCTGGGAATTAGGACAGAGGACAAACAAAAGAAAATTTTCTGGCAGGATGGGACAAAAGACATATTTTATAGGAATGACTGTATTTCCTCAGAAAATTCTTGGGGTTGGTTTTAGGCAGTAAACACTACTGTAGAGATAAAGTGATATGCCACTATTTGGGACGTGAAGGGTATTGATAAGGAAGACTGGATGTCCGGGTAATAGAGTAAATAAAGGGAAGAGCTAGTGACCAGGTGAAACAATTATTGACTGTCGTTATAAAATAGTTCCGATTTCATTTTGAAAGCACTTGAGAATCTTTGCAGGATTTCCATGAGAGACGTGATATTTTCATGTTTAAGATGTATAATTCTTTTTTTGTTTTTCTATTGTGAGTATTCTTTTCTCACAGTCGTTTTATGCATATTGTCAATAGATGAAGATATCAAATCAGACTGTAGTATTATTCTTTGATTAACACAAAATTGGAAGGAAGGGGAGATCTTAATCTTCTTTCCTTAGGTACCAACTAATTAGGGGAAATAAACTACATGAAGGAAACAATGAAAAATGTTTAAGACAAAGTAGGATATAGATATTTTCACATAGATTGTGAAGTGAAAGTACAAAAAAAATGACATAAAACAAATGGAGACATTTACAACTATTATTTATTCATGAATTTTATAAAATTTGCCTTATTCAGAAGTTCACTGCTAAATAAGTCTAATGACTTCTTTTCCATAATTCTTTTACATCCTGTAAATATACTTTCTTTTAAAAAATGTTGAGCATATTGAAATCAGTGTTGTATTTTCTTTTTTTTTTTTTTATTTTTTAGTTGTAGTTGGACACAATACCTTTATTTTACTTATTTATTTTTATGTGGTGCTGAGGATCAAACCCAGGGCCTCACACATGCTAGGCCAGCGCTCTACCGTTGAGCCACAGCCCCAGCCCCTCAATGTTGTATTTTCATTAACCAAAAATAATATTCTAGAAAATAATTATAACTCAATCTGGTGTGTATGCCAGAGTTTTTGTGCTTTTAACAAGAATTCTCAGAGCTTAAACACTTTTTTTCAAGAGAAAATTTAAGTTCTCTGTAATTTTTGTTTTGGTATTTCCCCCTAAATATTTTTATCTGTTTTTCTAAAATTCTAATATTAGTATTTTAGTCATAATTTCCCCATCGTTCTAAAGTTATATAACAGGAAGCAAAGGAACAAAGTGATGCAGAGTGTATGAAAATCATTTCAATTAGCACCCACTTATTCCTTAAGGTGATTTCTAGAGGCCCAAATACAACTGGTTAAAAATACAGGATAAAATATATGAGATAATGAGATATATGAGATAATGTCCACATTGCTTCAGGGAAAGAAAAAGATTTGACAAAGGAATACACTAATGCAAATTATATGTAAATTAGAATTGACATTTCACATACTTTCTACTTAATACTAAATATATATATATATAAAAGGAGGAATGCAGAAGTAGAGATTTCATGTGGAGATAGCAGCAGGAGGAGAAACAAAGCATAGGATCTTGTCTCTGGTTGTTCTCTCTGCAATATTAAGACTGCCAACATTAAGCCTCATGGGATAGTCACCTGAGTAAACTGTAAATGTGCTTTAACTAAGCATATCAATATGTAGTATTACATTTATTGTAATTTCATCTTATCAGAAAAAAACAAGGAAAAAGTTATTCACTGCCTTTACTTAATAATAGTAACTGGAATTTTTTTAGAAAATAGAGCAACTAAATAAAAAGTTATGTATCTTTTGTACATAGATGCCTATTTAAAAATAATATGACTAATGTAAAATATTCTAGAACAATGATATAATTTCTTGCATATAATTCTTACATAATTTTAACAAAGTGAGCATTATTCATAATTGGTAAGAAAATATATCTTGATGAATATTTCTTCAAATAATGAATAGTAGTTTCTAACTAGAATAAGAAAATACAAGTTTTATACTTTAAATAGTTAAGGAAGTATTTTAGGGAGCTTATATTAATAAAATCAATTCATATAAAACTTGCCCACAAATAGAAAATGTACCAATAATAAATCATAGAGTAAGATGGAATTTAAAATACAAAAGACTTAGTATCTGTATTCTCCATATATTAAAGATGATCTATAAAGCTTTTTTTTTTCATTTTATAGGATCCAATTCATGCACACTGAGAAAAATATTTTCCATTTGAGAGTAAACATCTCCCTCTTCTGGAGTTTTTATTAAATTCAGGAAACTACAGAATTCTGAATAAATCTAAACAATTTCGTTTCACCATGTAGATCATGTGAAAATCAATCAGTAGGTTCCAAACATAGCTCATCATAGCTTTGAAAGTCTTTGCAATATGAGTTTAATTAATTAATTATTTTTCTCATACTTTTGCTCTTTTTAATAGAATAACTCTTAAGCAAGATTTGTAAATAATTTAATAATAATGAGGATTATATATTGATGAGTCTTGCATATTTGTTTCATTTGTTATGTTGTTGTAGGGACAAACGAGGCAAGGCACCAAAGACAGCAGGAAACAGTTTTATTTGGCTGCAGCCAGGTTCAGAGGGCACAGCTTTTGCTGAAATCAATTAATCCCCTGAACCCCGAGCTCAGGGAGTTTCAGAGTTTTATACCCAGCATGTAAGGGGAGGGGCTCAGAAGTTCACTGTCTGCAGAAGTTCACATAAAAGCAGCTTTTTCTTTCACTGTTCTGGGCAAGTTAACTCTTCAAGGACAGCACCTGAGAAGGGGAGAGCTTCTTCTCCCCTTTCTTTCCTCCCCTGCCAGCTGTTACCATGGAGCCCAATTGTAACTTATCTTAAAAATGTAGACATCTCTGTGAAGCCCAGCTCAAGGCCAGAGACCTTGTTTGCACATTTCTTCAAAGTTCTATACTGGATATGTTTGTGAAAAACTAGTAAAGGGGTGTCCAGCACCTGGAGTGCTGGTATCTTCTTGGCCAGTGGCCAAGTAAACAGGGCAACATGAAAATAGGAAGTTTATCTACATTGGACTCTTTCACAGAGACTCTTTTGCTGACAGTCCTAAAATCAGCCGTGGTGAAGAGGGCTTTTCTGTGGAGTAAGGGGGTGCCACTTCAATGTCTAGTATTGTGTGGGTATTATATTTGTATATTTTACTCACCTTTGTACTTTCATTGGGGTTTCCTTAGGTTAAATGTTTATCCCAATAAAGTTTACACATTTCCACCGTATTTATAACTAAGGCTCCCTATATCATCAAAACAGATGTACAAGTAATTTTTTAAGTCAATTCAAAACAAAATAATCAAAACATTAAGTATTTTATTTTGTTCTTCTCCAGATTTCAAGAACTTCAAAAGACTTCATTTATGAGTGTAGCTCATTTATATGATCCAGCTTCTTCATAATTTTATAAATCAGGAAATTTATATTATAAAAACTATTAAAATTAAATGAGTTAAAAATTACCAATGAAGTGTTTGTTCTTAAAAAATACAACTAGAAAATCATTATTAGAAGTCTTACAAAATTTATTTCTGACACATAACTATGAACCTTCCTAAATCTTTCCTAAAATGTATGTATTAATCAAACCCCAAACAAAAAATTTTAAGATATTTTAATAACTTAGTTGTTCCCATCATAAATGTCATATGATAATCTGAATCAAAAAAATAGATTTTGTAAAAATGCATATTTTTAATCTTAAAACACTGACATGTAAACTTGAAAATAAAGGCTTTTCAAAGATACAAGTGTTCTAATATTAAAGAAATTTACAAGTACATTTTTATAAAATAGAAGTGGAATAAGGTATCTAATTTTGTTAAGAAATTTGTTGTAGAAATCTGTCAATAAATTACTTATAGTAGGGCTGTGGTTGTGGCTCAATGGTAGAGTGTTTGCCTCACATGTGTGAGGCACTGGGTTCAATTCTCAGCACTGCATATAAATAAATGAATAAAATAAAGGTCCATCAACACTAAAAAATACTTAAAAATTATTTGTAGTAATTTTTTATATTCCTTTTGTTGCCCTCAGAAACAAACATGTTCTTATGAAAAAGAAGAAATAGCTAAACTAATAAATGACACATTGGCCACCACATATCACAACCAAGTGTAATTCCTTGACCACCACAGGAGTAGCTCACGCTGCACCTTTGAGTTGCCCGTGCTCTAAATTTCTACTCTGAAGCTGTTAAGTTTACCGACTATCGGGACAATTTTACCAGTAGACACAGATCTGGGGTATCTTTTTAGACTGTTTCTCAAAGTGTGTGTCACTGGTCTGTAACAGACAGCAATGAGATAGATCTAGATATAATGAAGCAAGAGGGTAACTGTGCTATAGTAGAAATGTCCATCCATCTTTGGATCCAAGCTTCTCAATTGATTCCTAAAGAAGTGCTAACTCACACCAACAAGATTCAATTACTGAATGAAAAATAAAATCCTTAAAGAAGTGTTGAGTTGTACTTATTTTTTTTTTTTTAAAGAGAGAGTGAGAGAGAGGGGGACAGAGAGAGAATTTTAACATTTATTTATTTTTTCTTTGTTCTCGGCGGACACAACATCTTTGTTGGTGTGTGGTGCTGCTGAGGATCGAACCCGGGCCACACGCATGCTAAGCGAGCGCACTACCGCTTGAGCCACATCCCCAGCCCGAGTTGTACTTATTTTTTAGGCTAGAATAATGAGAAAGGGATGCCCTTAGAACATAGTAAATACACACACACACACAAACACACACAAATACATGATATAGTGTAGATTCAGAAAAAAAGTAAACAAAAATTTTAATTTATTCCTGAAGTATAGATGATATACTTTCATACAAGAATAATGCTTCTAAAAAAAAACAAGATTAAATTTTTCTGAAAGGCAAAATAGTAAAAAGAAAGCTATAATATTATCCACCTGATTAAAATGTTATCATTTCTATGAAAAAAATCTAAGTTATAATAAATACATCCACGTTTTCACACACAAAAGTGCACACCTCGTTTTTTAGGGATGATTTTTAGGTACACTTTTAAATTAATATTCAAACTCTTCTTGATAGCAAAATAAGAATTATTGGTTGCAATTATTATTATTATATTGCTTACCTTGTTTGACATCATCACTTTTGTCTTAATTAATTTGTATGTTATTCAGAGTTCTTTCTACATTATCATGGTTATATTCTATTATGTCTATTATACTATATGATATAAAAAAATCATATAGTAACTTCTGTAATGTTTTACACTAAATTTTATTTTGGATTATCATTGCAATGGTGAATAATTTATATATGCTATAGTTGTTAATAATGCATTACAAAACTTTCTATTAATAACAAATTTAATTGTTTCCTACAAAAAACAAAATACATGTTAAATATCTACTATTTAAATGCTTTCTCAATTCATATCGCTTTTAGTAAATTGTAGAATTATGACACAGTAACTGCTGGGCTTCAATCATTATGCCCCTCCAGTTACTGATGAAAATTATTTCAATAAAATAGGGCAGCATCAATTGGCAATGAGATTTGGTACTTTTTACAGCGACCCTCCAGTACTGTGGTCTCATACTTAGGAACATGAGGGTCAGAAAAATTCTTCTTTGTCTAAAATAACCCACACATGTTATATCAGCAGATGCACCTCCTTAAAAAGTGAAGATATAATGGCATCTTACTAAAACTCTTACTCTCCTCTAAATATGATTTGAATTTGACTTTGTGTGACTTCTAAGTTTTATTTACAAAAAATCATCAATTTCTGACATTAAAAAGTAATATAGAGGGCTGGGATTATAGCTCAGTGGAAGCGCACTTGCCTCACACATGTGAGGCACTGGGTTCAATCCTCAGTACCAAAAAATAAATAAACAAAAATAGAGATACTGTATCCATGTATAAGTAAAAAATATTTAATTTTTTATAAATTAATACAGAGAATTAACACATAGTCAGTAATTACAAGAAGACTAATTTGCAGAATACTTAGTATTTAAAATTAAGTTTTAAATATCCCATTGAAATAACTGTAAGGAATTATTTTTATAATCTAAATTATTACATACCTGTGTGATGGTACTTATTATATTTAAAAGTAGAATTTATGATTATTGTAAATACCAACCTTGATTTAAAACTTAGGATAGAAGTGGAAACTTCAGCAATCTGCACATTAATTGGATCCTTTTGTCCTTGTAGAACATAATTTGTCAAATATGCCACTGGGTTTACACTATTCTATCTAAAGTGGATGTACTCTCATAAAGAGTCAACTCCTGCCTAAGCACAGCATTATCCTTAGTCACAATTTTGTGTGTGAAACAGATGTGTCAGAGGCAGCCAGTACTGGTTAAAGAGATAAAGCAAAGAACATCATCTAATAAGGACTTTAGCTCCTCACAGATGCCAGAATAACTGCCAGTAATCTTTAAACACATCACTGAAAAAAGTGTGCAATAAATTATTGAAAAATATGGATGATAGAACACATCATTAACAAGAGGAAGTAAATGTAAAGAAATCATGTAACAATGATTTTAGGAAAGTATTTAATATCAGAAGATGGATACTAACTCTGTTTGCCCTCAAATATAATGTTATTCTCAATTATAACTTATGTTATAGAGTTACATAGTAAAATTAGTAACTGAGTATTAATAAATCAGATGACATCATAAAAATGGCATGATCAATTGTCGTACTCTATCTTAAATAAGTTATATCTAAGTGAATGATGCTTTCTAATATTTTTTTACTATAATCTTAGGCTAATTTACATATTGCAGCTATCTATAATGGTTTTATAATATTTAAATTGTTAAAACATAGAATAATACCAAAGTTTTCCATTTAGTCATCTCTTTCATTCTGTGAAAGACTTATTACATTAAAAATATTTTTTAATACTAGACATATAAATTTAATACTCAGCAATAGCACCTCTGTTGAAACATGTTTCAAATAAGGATAAAATGCATGTTATGAATTTAGACAAAAATTTCATTTTATTTAGGTTCAGATTATAGAAAGAGCCCAAGATATGAAACAATTGAAGACTTCAAATTTAGGGAAAACATTTACTGGTATTCTAAACTTATCAACAACCTTAAACCTATGGAAGTTTGTTCGTTCGTTTGTTTTGTTTTGTTTTGGTTCCAGGGATTGAACTCAATTACTGAGCTACACCCCCAGCCCTTTTCGTATTTTATTTAGAGGCAGGGTCTCACTGAGTTGCTTAACACCTAGATTTTTGCTGAGGTTTTATTTCTAAATTTGAAACCAAGTCAGGTATTATAAATTAACAACTTTGACCACCTAATAATTATAACAATTGTAAATCAACTATTCTAACATTTTACACAAATACTATAAGATTTTTTCATAATACTAATAAATAAACCTTCTCTGTGAAACTGGTATGCAATATTGAAAGAGTAATATGTAGAATTATTATAATATTAGTTATCCTACATTTAGATATTTATTATTTTATTGAAAAAAATATATTAAACAAAGCAACTGTTTAAGAAAATGTTTTCTAAGTATCTGAGGGAGACAGTCAAAAAATAATTTCTGAAAGGAAAGTAGAAAACAAAAAAGAATCATAATCAGTTTCATAATCATAAATTGCCTGGATAGCCTTTGAATGGATGCTATTTTTTGAAGGAATCAATGTTTTGGCAGATCTTTGGAGAACACATCCTATACATGTTTTACTTGATCTTACTCTGCCAAGGTCTATAAAATTACCTTTTTAAAGTATAACTTTTAAATTTGCATAGGTTTTCTTAATGTTAACATTTTGAAATGTGGAAATGGAGGAGAAAGCGCAAAACTTAATTAACAAAAATACTCTGCAGCATACTAGTCTTACATTATCAAATCCTTTCATTTGGCACAAACTTTGCAAAAAAATACATTCTTTAGCCTAAAATGAAGCATACTTTGTATAATACCTTGTAGATATTTTAAGTTATCATCTTATAGTCGGTCTAACAATGTATAATAATGGCATCTTATCAAGATTCTCCTGAAAAACAGAACTAATTGTATATAGGGTGTGTGTGTGTGTGTGTATGTGTGTGTGTGTGTGTGTGTGTGTGTGTGTGCGCATAGGGAAAGAAAGAGAAATTTAATGTTTAATGTAATTAACTCACACAATATTGAGGAACTGGCATATTTGAAATTTACACTGCAGGATGGTAGGCAATAGATCCAAGGAAGACTTGATGTTACTGTCTCAATCCTAGAGATGAAGGTGGAATAGATTCTTCTTGGGGGACTTCATTATTTTCTTTTAAGTCCTTCAACTGACTGGATGACCCCACTCCCATTATAGACAGCAAGCTGCTTTATTCAGAGTCCACTGATTCATACATTAGTCACATCTTTTCATAATTTCAGAGCAATATTTTGACTCTTGTTTGTCAAAACAAAAATAAAAAATGGGGTATCATGTCCTACCTACATTGACACACACACAAAAAAAGGAAAACTATCACAGTATAAAATAAGTAAAACTATATAAAGTAAAATTTGAAATTATTCAACCAGGATGAAGCACCTATACTGATGCACACCATCTAAACATTATTATCTATATAGATTTTTGTACAAAATATTTTATCTAGAGTATTGGATGACTCCTTGTAACTGGAAAAATTACTATTAAAAATGATAACTATTATTTTACTCTTCCTCCCTGGACAACCTGTCATTTTCTAATCAAATCTATCTGAATCTGTGTCTATAGTGTATAAAATAAACTGTAATTAAGAACCGACATTATTATGAGTAGAGTATGACTTGAGTTTTGACATCTTGTGAAATATACCCAGAAGTCCTGAATAAAATATTTTCTCATATCCATATTACAAATGTTTTTCTCATGTCTAAAAGCCTTGGAATCCCCTATTGCTTAAACATTACATGGGATACTTCTCTTAAAGAGAAAAACCTTAATAATCAGACCCAATTTAGCTGTAATATATTTACCTACACTGTATTCTAATGTGTGACTCTGTGGTGCCTATCTCTTCTTGCTTCTTGCCAATCACACCACATTAAGGACATAAAGAAATATATTCTGCTATTCCTATCTTTATACAAGGACATTTAAGTAAAACTAGATTTTACTTAATTACATTCAACAATACTGCTTTTATTCATCAGTGAAATCCATCAACAACAGTCAATTCATAATCACTAACTGAGGATTCAAATATCAAATAACATGCAATCAGCAGAAAAAAGTAATAATTTTTTGAATGCCATTTACTTAAAATGGAGCAAGAGGAGAAAAAAGCCACTCAAGAATCTGTGGAACCTAGAAGATACTAAGGAATTATCCTGAAATGTGAATGTATTTCAGAGTTCAAGGAGGAGGCAGGGAGCAGAAGGAAAAGGAAAGGAAAGGAAGGAAAATTATGTATGATTCCAGGTCCTGAGTTTTTGTGTTTTTTTCACTCATGATTAGTGATAATATATGCATTATAATTCATTCCTTCTGACTCATTCCACTCTTTTAACTACTTTTGCCTTCTTTTTATTGTTCTTATTGCTCTTCAAAGTTTTTTTCTCATATCAGTTAACTGAGATTAGATTTTGCATATCTACAATACTTTCTTAAAACGAATGTCTCATATTCTTTCCTAAACAGAAACTAGGTACTGATAAACTCTTTCTTTACTATCTTAGTCTGCTTTTGCAGCTATAAAAAATACCCAGGACTAAAAAATTATTCATGTTCTATGTGAGAACAGCAATTTATTTTCATGGTCTTGGAAGCTGGGAAATCCAAGACCAAGTTACTAGCAGTTCATTTAATAGGTAGCGTCTAGTCTCTGCTTCCAGGGTCAATGAGTCCTCCAGCAAAAAGGGACACTGCTTCCTACCCAGCAGAAAGTGGAAGGGCAACAAGGACAAACTTCCTGTATGGACCTCTGCTGTAAAGGAACCTAGATTTATGTATAATGGTGGGGGCCTCATCTTTAAAGCTTCCGCCTCTTATAACAAAATTACACCGACTTCTAGATTTTTGTACAAAATCTATTTGCACCACATTCAAGGACTCCAAAGTGGATTCTGATGATCTATCTTCTAATGCCCAATCATCACATTAACACACTGAATCTTAGAATATTTTTAAAATACACATTTATATTGAGATGCATGGACCTCATTACTATATATATCATCAATTTGTTATCTAAACAGATTATTCACATCATTATAATGCAAGCTTCACATAGAATACTTGGCATTTAATAGCTATTAGTTATATATGTGCTAAAAAGTCTAAAACAGAGAATGAATAAATACTATTAGAGATGTATAGATAATTACATAATATATATTTTCATTACCATGTAGGAATGGACACCTTCCATCTCCATGCACTATACTGTCTCAGACCTTAGGGAAATCACTATTTTGTTTTATTCCTTTAAGAATCCTTAGGCTTTGAAGTTTTCTGGATTTCATTTTTAAATTTCTAGAAGTTGTTTGGCTGTGTTTCAATGATAAACCTGATAATGTAATATTATTAAGAATTGTGCTTTGGTTTTTATTTATCTCTGTACATTTTAAAACAAATATCAAATTTGAAAGTTAGGAACATTATTATTCAAAAGAGACACTTAGGCTTGCTGAATCATGGATAAAGATGTGAAAGAACAGAGGGACTCTGCTGTGGTTACCATAAAGATAATGACTGTATATTGAAGGTGTCCTTTACTATGTGGGTAATAATTTGTCATGACTCCATAAGACACCTACAAACAATTCTATGGTTATTGACATCAGTGAGGGCTATGCACATATATTACAGTCTGTTACAGGTCAGTCATGTTATAGGTCAACTACAGTGCCTGACATTAGCTGGATGGGAAGAGTTTTCTACTCTTCAAACTTATTAGATATATAACCTTATAATGATAATGAGGAAATATCAAAACAAATAATCAGGTAAGCTGTCTATAGAAACCAATAAGGGAATGATCTTGACCATCATGCTATTAAAGCTTGGCAACATTAGAGGATGATTTTAAGTGTATTTTAAAATTTAGTCTATAAAGTCAACGGGGATAACTATAAAATTCACAAACTTTTTAACAATATAAGACTATTGGTTAAGCATTTAATTGTAAAATCCTTACCATAAAACAAAGTAAAAAAGATTTTCCAGAACCTTTGTGATCACATTGTTGCTAAATCATACCTTTTAGCTGCAGATTTTGAGGTTGAAATAATTTTAACACTTTTTTAAAAATTAATGTTCTTACAACTTTTATCATAATATTAGTACATCAATATATTTACAATTTTGTGAGCTGGTAGAGGGTGCTTAATATAGTTAAAATCTTAAGATTCTTTTATCTGTGACTAGGGTAAGATAAATGAATTAATGCCTTTATAGTTTCTATAATAGCATGTCCCCTTAATCTGTGTGCCTCTAGTTTCTGATTGTCAGCACACCTACAATCAGAACATGATTTATTGAAGTTTTACCTTCTTTATCCTTAACTAGGTATAATGTATGTAGGACAGTGCAAGGACATTTACTATACATGTTTATGATTGTCAGTTATCGTAGTCTATAACCTTTTGTAACAAAGTAAAATGGCTTTATCTGCCAGAAAGAAGAAAAAATGATTTCTCTATTTCAAGGTTGAAAATACACATTTTATGAGGCAAGGAACAGGTACTTTGAAGCTGTTTGAAGGAAACTTTAATTTGTAAGGGAAATAAGCATTTTATTTTATTTTTATGGTTTGTCATTTTTATACTCAGATGATGAAATCTGATAAAATCAAGAACAGCTTCAGACTTTTAGTTTATTTTTGTTTCTCCAAGGTCAGAAAAGCCAAATATTTTCTTACTTTTTTTTTTTGCTTTTGAATACCAATTTTTAGCAAATTGACTAGTTGAAAAGCAGGTGCTGTTCCTAATGAAAAAAAAAAGATGGAAAAAATAAAGCTACATGAAAAATATGTATTTATTTAGAAAGTGGGAACATTCTGCTGGTAGGAAGACATAGTTAGACAAAACCTCCATGAGAAACCTGGGGGAGTCAAACATCAACGCAGAAAATTTTTATATTTTATGATACAATTTATGTCCATACAATTGTAAAATTTCCCATCCTTTGGCACATGCCATATTAAGAATGTGGATTGGATAAAACCAGCTGACTGCACAGGTGATTGGCTTATCTGCTTATTCCTTCAAAATAAATGTTATTTTTCTTATGTTCATTAAATCATCACTACTGTAGGTTACAGAATTTTAAAACAATTGCTACCCTCACTCCTATTCTGTAATAGTGGCAATCAGCTTAGACATATTTAAACAAGTTCTCAAGAACTTGTCAGGAAAACTACAATACACTTTTGCTTCAGAAAAAGTAAAAAAAACACTAGACAGATATTTGTTCCATTTGGTCTGATTTTGTTTGTTCATTTGTTTATAATCACCAGTAATTCAGTGGCAAATTCCTTTACTGTCAGTGTCCACAGGAATTTATTTAATTAAAACAATCTGATGGATAGTAGAAGCACCATATTTGTGGATATACAAAAGAGATTGACGTAGATGTACTTTCTGGGAACTGAATCATCTGAAATGGCATTTTGTCAAAAGAAAGTTGCTTGCACATTTTGTTAGGGAAAACCTGCATGAGATCATAGTAGATACAGGTATTCCACCTGACAAGAATTTTGAATGGAAACAGCAAAGGGTACTCCCTTCATTTCAGTGGGATATCTTTCTGGTGTTTTTTTTTTCTTTTTATAGATATTATTGCCACAAGTTACACTTGATGTTTCAAGTTGAAATTCCTTAGGAGATCGCTGCATATCTCATTGGAACATATCTTCTTTAAAAAAAGAGACGGAAGTTTTATTTATTCTTTGATTTCTATACCCTAACATGATATATACCAGACTTGGGGAGACAAAATATTAAACCTAAACTTTGTCTTTAAAAAGCACATAAGGAAAGTACAAAACAAAAATATGAGACTACTCCATATGCCAATAAACAGAAATCAAATGGCACATTCTATCTAATTTGTACTACAATGGTCCTTAGGGAAATTCAACCAGAGTAAAATGCTATGATGCCTTTAAAGATGAACTTTAATCAATAATCTAAACAATACAGTCAAGTTACAGTCAGTGACTTTGGAAATGGATCTCCCAGATCATGGAATCATTTTAAAAGTCAGCTGTATGGTGATCCAGCACTAATCCATGGCTTTTTCTCCATGACCATGCTGTTAGGATGCATGCTAATCTGAGTACGCATAGCAGCACAAGGAAAAAGGGTCCCACTTTGGCACTGGGAGAAAGCATTCCCTATTTTGTATCCACTACCCAGGTCTCCAAGGATGGCCTCACTCTACGCACACTTTTTCACAGTGTTGAACCCACTCATCCCTGGGACCACTCAAGACCTAAACTTGTGCCTCCATATAAAAAGTGTGCTATTTCCCCTATCCAGTAATCACAGCTAAGTAATTCTGACCATAGGATTCTCTTTAAGTAATAAATATGATTTTGATTTTTTAAAAAAGGATAGGTGGCATACATATAGGCGATAATTATTGTCCTACTTTTCAAGAAAGTAAGTTTATCCTAATTAACACCATACATAAATCGATAACATAGTTTTACATTTTAACAGAAACTATGCTTCTTCTAAAATTATAGATATACTTGATATAGCTATGAAGCATAGAGGAATTCTCCACAATACTTAAACAACTGACCATGATGAGATTTTTAAAGTAAATCCAGTTCCATTGTATCTATTTTCCAGAATATTATGTATCTTCTACCTGCTGTCATTTTTCTTCATTTTTCTATCACATTATTATATAAACTCATACCACCACTTTGTTTATTCAGCCACACAGAATTTTCAAGGCATCCTAAATAAAATCATTGAATCATGCCCCTCAAAATAAAATTGTAAAATAGGGATTTACCACAATTTCAGGGGTTTATAGTTCAGATCCCTAGAGATCTCAGACTATAGATACCTAATCCCCCAGAAACTTCTGAATTTATTAACCAAGTTTTTCTTATATTTCACAATAATGAACAACTATTTAACAGTTTTTACTTATTTTGCAAAATATTCCACCTAACAAAGTTTCCTGGTCCCTCAATTGAGAATCGAATCTAAAAATTTTCTGTTTGCATTTATCATGATAGTCAGACAGGCCATCATCTGTGTTAATTCTATCATATATTAGGAAAAAATGGTTATATAAATATTCAAAGTTATAAAATGTGATTTTTTAGAAATACTGATTTAGAATTGAAATATTACGGAAGGATTATGTTTTTATATAAATTATTACTTTATTTTTATCTCAGTGTTTTGATTTTTATATTAATAAATTGAATAAAAGAAGAAAATAGATATTTTCCGTAATGGTTTGAGTAATATATTGGGCAAAACCAAAGTAAATATAGAAAAATAAAATAATTCTTTATGTTTTAATTATTGCACTATAATTACACAAAATGCTGGTGTTCATTGTGAAATATTCATGCATGCACATAATTTTCTCCCTTTCATTCCCCAATGCTTGCCATTTCCTACCCCTCTTCCTTTGCCCTGACCCTCTTCTTCTACTCCATTGGTCTCCTTTCTATTTATTTTCTGTTTGTTGAATTATAATGACACCTAAAAGCAGGATTCATTGTGATATATTCATTCACACCCATAACATTATTTGGTCAATTTTATTCTTATCACCTCCCCCTCAAAAAAAATGAAAGAAGTAGTAAAAAATTTCTAGATTCAAATATATGTCTATATTTAAAGATGCAGCTTTTTAAGATTTATGTCTTTAAAGTTGCTCATATTAGACCCTTTGGAAGAAAGGTTGTATTTTTATAGATTAATTCAAAATATAATTACTACAAGTAGACATTATACTTACAGGGAACATATTATATATTCCTATTGAGATATTTCAATTAAGATTATTATCTTAATCGTAATACCAAATATCTATGAAAACAAGTATAGTCTAAGACAGGAAAGACTATGAATTTTAAAGCAAGACTCTTGAGCAAAAATAACATTCAATTATATCTAACACATAGAAGATACAAACCCAAATGTATTTTTACAGAGACTCTTTACTGAGTTTGAATCACTATTTTGAACTTCATATGCAGACTAAAAAACCATTCCTTGGTTTTGGTGACAGTCTGCCTCAAATTGGGGAAGACCAGGACAGAAAAAGAACATAGTTGAGTAGTATATTGAAAAATTATTAGTTACTGACACTGTGTAGTGACATGAAACTTGTTTGACATTTATCTTCCATAATCCTTCAGTGTTGAGGAGAGAGGAGGAGAGTCCTAAGACAGCTTATTTTTCAGCTTGACCTTCCAAGATATGAAAGATCACAGCCTTAAGATTTATAATAGATTCTGCAACTGGGCCATTCTAATTGTCCACATCAACATCAAAGAAAGAACCCAGAATGTACAAGGAGGATTATGATGTAAGATTTATATGGATTAGACTATTGTTCATATTGAAGATTGTATTTCTATATTCACCATTTAAATATATTAAATTATATAGGATTCAAATGTTAATCGTTTTTATAATAAAATCAAGTGACCCACATACTTAATAAAATTAACACACTTTAGCAGTATAGGAGAGACATCTCAGAGAAAAATATATGACATAGTTTTCTAATATTTTAATTAAAAATATTTTATATTTAATTCATATGGGAATTCAATGTGGACATTGAAATAATACCAATAATACTAAAATGAAATCAGAACTATTACTTTTCTGTAGATATATTCAACATGCTATATAGTCACTATGTAGATAGAATCAACAAGTGGTATTTCTGTAGGATTCTATAATACCTATCTCAGTTATTTGAGTTACATCATTCAGTTTAAGGTTTCATGGACAGTGCTAGCCATCTAAGGTCATCAGCAGTATTTAATACTCTTTGAGCATAATAGTCAACTGTTTATGATATAGAAGCAAAAATATCTAGATTCAAATAAGTGAAGTATTCTTTTTCTGAAAATTGAATTTATCTTGTTACTCTATTGTATTTTATTTACCACTTAAAGATTACTAAAATGTAATGTGTGTAATTTGATGTGACCACTTAACTAGAGGAAGGTGAATTGCTAATAGAACTGATAAATGAACTTGAAGAGATTAGGAAGAGTGATTACCCACTTAAAGAACTGAATGCATTTGGATGTCTTTCCTTGTCACAGATGAAAAAACAAGTTGTTTTATTTTTCAAAATAAATTGCATAAACATGCAATTATGAAAATAATGGGTGATGTTATAACCCAGCCATTGATAAAACCTATAAAGAATGGATGAATTATTAATGTCATATGAGCTCCAATAATTCATCAGAAAAAATGAAATTATTTGCTTCAAGCTTTTTGAAATAACACCCTCAACTAATCTATGCAGTACAGATGATGTTGCATACAGTTGGATTACATACCTGTTACCACTGTGAAATTTGATCAAGTATCATCAAAAAGGAATTTGTAGGTACCACAGATTTCTATATGAGAACAAAAAAGGACCAAAAAAAAAAAAAAGAAGAGTGCTAGTGAAATGCATTAATCTAAAGAAATCATGAAGGCATGTTATTTCAATTGGTTTTTGGTGTTTAAATTAAAAAAATTAAAGAAAATAGCTGAAACATAACTGAGTACATATTGAAGAAGAAAACCATATCCTGAAAAGCCAGTTGTTAAAGTATAATTCAAATGAGGGAGTGTGACTGAGAATACTCTGCGCTTGAAGGGAGGAGTTACATTAAGAGGGATCAGAGACCAGAGAGAAGGTGACATGCTGCTGATGGGAAATATAGCATCAGACAGGCATGCCAGTGGAGTCCCAGATTCCTCATCCTTTTTCCCAGAAAGCAGCAATGACTCTATTAAAAAAAAAATTGGTGACTATTACCCAGATGGTTTTAAACATCTTTATCTGCCTATAGAGGAATTTCCAGGATTAGTACTATTCAGATGACATCAAAACATCAAGACAGTTAGCATCATAGCCTGTCCCTCCTAGGGAGCCTTTCTTTTCTCTGATCTTATGAGTTACTTGGTTGATATGCTAGAGCAGCAAGTCCAATGAGACATAACCCAAATCAAAGAAAAACCAAGTCGTCTCCTGAGCCTTTATTTGTGATGGGATCTTCACGGTGGGCAATAAGGTATAGCATTGTGTGTCTTGTTTTATAGCAAGGGAATTTACAGGGAATATTCTAATACCTGCCTGACTGACAGACCCCATGAATTTGATTGAGATTGAAGCACCTGAATATCCACGGACAGTTGTATCTTTAAAAATTATATACAAGAATTGTTATCTGTTTCTCATCAGATTGAATAAACATTCAATATTCAATTCAGTTGAATTGACATCATGTTTCATGGAGTTGTTGGGGTTCCTCCAGTTTATGTTATGACACAGAGAAGGACAACTGAAGCTAAAAATCTTATGGAGGTCATCCAGTTCATGACATGTAATTTTGGCATTCTGCTAATTAACAAGGCTCTTCCTTCTTCCAGGCCTAATAACATGTTCCTCTTCTACTAACCCCTCACTGACAGCCTATTATACAATGTACGAAAGTCTACCAAAAGTCTGTTCAAGGCCATTTAGACTTTTACTGTTGTTCTCCATACTAGTTTTTTTTTTTTTTTTTAGGTACTGTCTAATGACCACTTCCAAATTTACTCCCATATTTTAATATTTGTTGTGATCACATCCTAATTCTGGCACCAAAATCATGAATTCATTGTCTGAGGCTGCTTGAGGAATTGCCAAGAAACTTAGAGGTCTAAAACAATACTTTTCTTCTTTCTTACTTTCTTTTTTTTTTTTCTGTATTAAGGATTGAACTCAGGAGTAGTCTACTAATCATCTAGTTACATTCCCAGTCCCCTACCCCTAAACAGTAATAGGTGACTAATAAAGCCTCATTCTTAAATTTTGAAACAGGGTTTCTCTACGGTGCTAACCTTGAACTCATCATTATCCTGCCTCAGCCTCTGAACCTGGGATTGCAGGTGTCCACCACCATCCCTGACAATAACAAGCATTTATTATCTCAAGCATGTCAAGGTCTGTAGCCTCTAGCTAACAGACATGTAAGTGAACTTTTGTGGAAGCAGATACTCTGACCGCAGCTAAATGTTTGATGACTTCAACCTATCTCACATTGTGGCTGCAAACATGGAAGAGATGCTGAACTTGAACCACTCACCTAAACCACAATTGGACCTATGATCCTTAGAACTGGCTGTTTTGTGATTTGGGTTTGTTTGTTAAATAGTAATAGGTGACTAATAAAGCAGAGAAAGACTTGTTCCTTCAGACTGTTTAGGAGAGCAAATTTTATTCAAGGGTTTTGAGGATTAAAATATTTCAATTTCACCTCTGTCTTATCTTTTAGGGCTCCATTTTTTTCTCCATAGGTATCTTCCAAAAAGAATAGATCTGGTGGGATTTGAGCATTTAATTACCTCTGCAGGGCCAGAGCTGGGTCTTATCTGAGCTTGGTCTTTGGCCATATTTGCCAAGTAACATTTGAAGATAGAAACTCTATTCAAAGATGAATATTACCAGGTGTTCACATATAGTCTGATGTGAGCATTCAGAACTTCATTTTTTTAAAAAAATATATGCTTTCTAGAGCCATAAACTTCAATTACAAAACTCTAAAATACTTTAAAAATAAATTTTATAGTCACTATTATAATCTTAGCAACTAAGTGAAACAATCTTTTGAAACTAGCTCTGCTACTGTACTTCTTCCCATGTCAATCTGGTGATAACTTTATATAAACTGTTTGTTATGGTTTAGATATCTGGGGTCCCCAAAAAGCTCATGTGTGAAACAATGCAGGAGAGTTTAGAGGAGAAAAGATTGTGCTATGAGAGCCTTACCTAATCAGTGCATTAATCTCATAGGGATTAACTAAATGGTAACTGTAGTGGCTGGAAGAGGTGGTTCATCAGGAGTGTGCCTTTACAGTATATATTTGATCCTTGGTGAACAGAGTCTCTCTCTATTTCCCAGTTCGGTTTCCATACCCTTCTGCCATGATGTCTGTCTCACCTGCAGCCCCAAGGAATGGAGCCAGCCCTCTGTGGACTGAGACCTCTGAAACTGTGAGTCCCAATATAAGCATTTCCTCCTCTAATCAATTGTACTTGTCAGGTCTTTTGGTCATAGTGGCAAAAAAAAAAAAAAAAAAAAAGCTGACTAAAAAATTCTTCATCACGTGCCACAGATACTATAATGCCATTCTACCTGAGACAGTGCATGAGCTGTGCAAACATCAAGGTGAGAGGCCAATTCCATCATACACAAATTAGAATCTTTATGAGGACAGGTATGATCCCAGAAATTTTATAAACTCTATTGCAAAACCAGTAATAACAGGATATCATTAATACCTTTCATCTTAGGGAAAGCACATACTACTTGAACTCTGACAAGATATGTTCTTAAGGAAGAAAGTCTACTGAGAGGTAGTAAATAAGACTTTGAAAGACAGAGGGAGAAGGAAATCAAAAGATGAACACCCAACATTCTTTCTTTGTTTTTCTTCTGATGTCTTGTTAAGTGAACTAGCAACTAGAGGACTAAAAAGTTTTTATGCAAACAATGTCTGCCTCCTTGAGCAGAGCAGAGTCGAGAGGGGTAGAAAGTGAATGGAAAGAGCAATTGGATTCTACTGTCATGTGTAACTAAAAAGAAACAATTTAAAAAATGAAGGAAGAAAAAGCAAATGGAAGCTAACCAGCACAGGTGGCTAACCCTCCTGCACTATGGTTAAGTTTATACATAAATAACCTGATAATAATCTTGTATGGAAATACTTTTTTTCATATTTGGTAATTACTTTCCCATTTGACTTTTTCATGGTTTTAATTTCCATGTTGTGTTCCTATATATATGATTTTTCTTATTAAGATTATATAACTGCTTTGTGTGTGTTTCTGCATGTGGTACACATGTTCATTTTTTAATACACTTAACTTTAAAGAATCACATTAAGTTTATTGAGTGACCTTTAATTTCCCTTTCTTACTCTTCCAGTACTAAATTTCAACTATTATCTCATTGCAGAAGGTAAGCTCATATATTCTGTGTGATTATAGCCACACACAAAGATATATGACTTCTAAATATTTTAACCATTTAGCCAGTGGATTTTCTTCTCCACATGACAACAAATTGTTTTAAATCCAGGTTTTAAATCCAAATTGCTATATAGATGTATAGCAACACAGAGTATGTATTTAAATTTTATATCATTTAAAAATTACTGTATAACATATCTGCCCTTAATGTATTTTGCACATTGGAATATATAAGGTAGTTGTTAACATCAAAATTCATATCAGTAGATGTTTTGATTTCACCACAAAATGTCAGAGAGAAATATGGTGTTCTTGATCAATACTTCACTTTGTGTAATCAAATGTTGTTTATAGATTGCCACAGGAAATAGCAGTTGAACCCTATGTATCTGCTTTTTTATTCAATGGAGCATGTAATTAGAAAAATTAGGCTCAGTTTTCCAGAGATAGAAGCTTTAGTATTATGCTATTTAATGTGTTTTTGTATTTTTTCATTCACTGAAAGCAATTACATAAGAAATGAAACTACATATTTTATATCAATTATAGCTAAATAAAAAGAGCTCAAAATTAACACAATTATTTAAATAATGTACAGCATTATTATGTTTGGCAGATATGTATGTTACTAAATATTTTGGATATATGTTGTACTGCTAATTATAGTTAAAATTACTTGGTAAAATTAATGTAAACTTTTTTTTCTTCAATTGTATGCCTTATGTTATATTGGTAAAAGCCTTAATTTTGATAAAATCCTTTGAAATTGAGTTTTAAAAGTCACACTTCCATGTTCTCTCCAGCAATTTAAAAGAAAGTTTGGACTTCTACAGTGGACATGTATGAATGAATACCAGTGATGGATGCTACCTATATAACATTTGGACTTTTGAGTTAGGGACCTTAGAGAAATTCAGTATTTATTTTTCTGCCTACATCTTATCATTACAAAAACATTCTGAAGCAATAACAAACCATTATATTATATAATGCAGGTGTTTTTAAAGGTTCAAATGTTTCTTTAATTTATAAATTTATTTTCTTTATATAATCACTTAACTTCCCTATCATCCCACTTATTTCAAAGATGCATCCTATCTAATAGAGTTGGAAAATATAATGCTAAGTGAAGTTAGCCAATCCCAAAAAACCAAATGCCAAATGTTTTCTCTAATATAAGGATGCTGATACATAATGGGGATGGGAGGGGAGCATGGGAGGAATGGAGGAACTTTACATAGGGCAAAGGGGAGGGAAGGGAAAGGATGATGCATAAGGGTAGGAAATATGGTGGAATGAGATGGACATCATTATCCTAAGTACATGTATGAAGACATGAATGGTGTGACTCTGTGTACAACTAGAGACGTGAAAAATTGTGCTCTATATGTGTAATATGAATTCTCATGCATTCTGCTGATATATATATATAACAAATTAGAATAAACAAAATAAAGGTTCATCCTGTCTAAATCAAAATAATTAGGATTTCAGCATGTACCTAGGCAATTATGAAGTTTCCCACATAAGAGAATGTAATGGCTTAGATATGAGGTGTCCTCAAAAGCTCATGTGTGAATCCACACAAGAATCTTCAGAGGTGAAATGATTTGATTGTGAGAAGTGTAACCTACTCAGTATAGTAAACCACTGAGACGGATTAACTGTACAGTAACTGTGGGCAGGTGGGGTGTGGCTAGAGGAAGTAAATCGTTGAGGGTGTGCCTTTGGGGTTTATATTTTGTCCTTGGTGTGAGAGCTCCCACTTCCTGCTTCCTGATTGCCATGTCCAGTGCTGCTTTCCTTTGCCAGGTCCTTGAGCCATGATGTTCTGCCTCATCTCAGGCCCAGAGCTCTGAAGTCAACTGATCATAGACTGAAACTCTGAAAGAGTAAGCCAAAATAAAATTTTCCTTCTTTAAACTTGTTGTTGTCGGGTCTTTTGGTCACAGTGGTGAAAAAACAGATCAAAACAGCATACAAGCTGAAAAATATATGAAAACTGGAAAGACTTGCAAAGAATAAAGAGTAGATCCAATTAGGATTTTTCTTCCTAACTTAACAGAGTAATGAAAGAAAGTAAATGTGATTGAAAATTTGAGAATCATTTCATTTATTTGATCCCATTGACTGATTATTTCCCTTTAAATGCTAAATCTTTCTTGATATTGAGTAATAAGCTTCCACAAATTGATGTGCCATTTCAAGATGTGAACCAGAAATGGCACCTGTCAGACTTCATTTCTAAGATGATTTTATTTTCCCTGGCAGTTAAAAATGGATCTTTGTATTCTAACTCTCTAATTACTTTTTGACACTGTTGTATTCAAGTATTTGAAAATCTAAGGAAACAAAACCAATAATCTGAGTTAATTAACAACACATTAAGTCTGTTGTTTTGACTGCTTTTGTCATTAAAGTAACACTTTCAGTACGGTACACAATGGATTAGATGAAACGATTCAATTAGCATTAATGTCAGCCAGTCATATATGAGGCATTTCTCATAAAATGAAACTGGTTTGTATATGCAATGAAGTGCACAAACAGAAAAAATGGCTCAGATGTAAATGCATTTAGAAACTATACTCATGAATTTTATAGTATAAAACTATCAATTATCACAGAATTAGGTGATCAAATAATTACACTGCTTTTTTAATTAATTCAAAGTTATTAGTCATTAATAGTAATAGCAACTATAATTGTAGCCATGTGTTGTATGATTTGAGAATTTGACATTGCAACAATGATCAGATAGGAAATGCTAGGCATCATTTTCATCCAAACAGCAGTTATAAAAACAAACTGCTATTGTTGCTGCTATTAATGCAAATTCCTTTTCTAAGCATTTTTCTTTATCATCTGTTCATGAATAAGCTTTTGTGTTTATAAATATATGATTTGACAATTATTTTGAGATTTCAGAGAAGAAATTCTGTTGTTTTATAAGAGGTCAGTTGTATGATATAGTCCAATTTTCCCTACTTTAAACTGTAGGCAAATATTTGGAATTAATTTTATAGGTCAATCAGCTTACATAATATAAATGTGTTTCAGAAGTAATCTTAAGTCATTCTATTGCTCTACTAATATATGAAGTGACAAAATACATAGTTTTCTGTTTTTATTCAATCAGCTGTCATAGTTTATTTTATCTCAAATGCAGAGAACTCTAAAAAACAAAATATTTAACTTTTATCTGAGTTAGTTTCACTATTCAATACCTAACCTTGAGTCTTTATGATTACAGTGAGACATTTAAAATTATCCAATCAAATGAAAACACAGGTCACTGACATACATATATATGTATATATATGTACATATGTATTATAATCTGCTGTAAAAATATTTTAAACATACATTAGAGAAAACAGTGGAATAATTTTGATCATGAAAATACAAAGAAAAGAGTACATATACTGAAGAATTTAATTGGAATTTTAGTTCAGAAAATATTCTCTCTTATGTAATCTTTACAGTGCTATTATGAAATTATTATTGCATATAAACTTTCAGATTATAACAAGACATCATTTTCTCCCTAATAAAATATTTTATGGGAGGACTACTAAAATGTCTTTATTTATTTTAAAAAAATCTTGAATCATATATACGTATTTTTACTTTAAAAACTCTTATGCAATATTGCCATCTTCTCAGAAAATTTAGATAGTGTAACACCAATAAGGAGACTCTTATATAAAGGATAAGCCCTATTATAGTTTTAAAAAGCATAAACTTTTTTTGTTTCTTTCGTTTTTTGGTATTGGCTAACTACAATGAGTTTTATTCGGTCATCATTATTACTTTTGTATTTTTATGTTGTGATTATATTGTAATGGGTTTCATTGTGGTATTTTCGTAGATACAAATGCATATTGAAGATGTATCTTTTCCCCAAGATGTGGCTTATCCAAGAATCTCATGGGAATGAATGAAACTCATACATTAAAAGGAAAATTAAAATGTTTTGTCTTAAGTTGTGTGGAGCACTTAAAGGAAATCCACATGGCTATGTTATTTCACTAGGTAATTATATTTTTTAAAAAACCTAAGAGGAAAAAAAACTGCCTCTGTTTTGTAGCATACATCTACCTCATTTCCCTTCTTCTGTAACAAATATCCTTTCTTTGACAGATCATATATTAAAATTGAAAAGAAATTAGGAAAATGTTTTAAAAATACAAAAATATGGAATGCTCTTTACTTTTCTCACCCTGCCTGAAAACTTTTGTTCTTTTCCTTTTTTTTTTTTCCATTGACACTGTTTTATGTATAGATTTCTGTAAAAGTGAGCACAAGGTCAGTAGACTAGAAAGCCTTTGGCATTATTCAGGAGAACAGGAAGACAAATGGATCTATGCTTGGTGAGAGGGTGGAGCAGGACTCAAATTCTGGGTCATTGTGATACCCTTGGGCAATGTCGCTTAGATATTCACTGTGTACACATTCATTTATTAAATATAAATATTTATTAATACTTACTACATGTTTGGTCCTCTACTAAGAACCAGGGGTCATCAAAGAGCAAACAGGAAAAGGAGCCCTGCTTAACTAATCTTACTCTCTGATACCTTTGAAGAAGGATACAATCAGTCTAGTTTGTGTGCAGAATAGAAGGAAGGCAGCAAAGAGTGAATCTGGCAAACTGGTCAGATAACTGTTGAAGCAATCTTGTTACGAGATAATAATAAATCGATTTGTATAAATATGTCAAATAGACTACTGTCATGTATAACTAAAAAGAACACATACAAAAATGTTAAAGAGAGATAGATATATTGGACAAATATGAAGCTGATTTTGAAGAAGTCATAAAAAACAGCTGTGGCCTCCATTGATGAGCTGCTGCAATAAGCAAGGACATATGAATATATTTGAGGACTGGAAGTATAACTAGTGTGAGAGAATGCTACACACTGAAGTAATAACGAGTGATTCATTATCAGAATTATTTTACAATTATTTGCTTGAATGCTCCCAAATAATTTTATATGTTCTCAATGCTTCCATTGAGAACATATAAAAATAATCAATTTTTTCTTATCTGTTTTTAAAATGCATTATATATTTCTTTGTCATTTAAAGAACTACATAACCTAAATATTTTGTGCTATAAAATGCCTAAGAATGAAGAGTGAAATATAATTTCTTTTATAACACAAAACTAAGCTCCTATATGATTAATGTAACTGCTCCAAGACTACTCCCACTCAAAAACTGTTGTTGTTTTGTTTTGTTTTGTTTTGTTTTGTTTTGTTTTGTTTTTAAGGCTTTGGAATGTCAAAAGCTCCTCAGCTGAAGTAAATGTTAGGAGAAAAGCTGATCCTGAGATTACTTACCAAAACTACACAAATCAAAAGCCATCCCTGGAGCAGAAAATTTAGCCTTCAGTCAGTTCTTGGCAGAAGCTGAAAGTGATATACTTTAGAGTGTCCTTTGGTGCAAGGATTGCACCCTTGTTGTATGGGGATGTTTGGTTTTTGTTGTTGTTGTTGTTGTTGTTGTTTTCTTAAAGAACTACAACAACAATTACAACTACAACAAAAATGTCCTGGCCACAGAGAAGGGGCATGGAGATGTGAACAAATACAGGAATGCCAAAGGGAACAAAGAAAAAGAAAAGGAAGGAAGGAAGGAAGGGAGGGAAAGGAGAGAAAAATTAAAACAGTCAAAAATAAATACTTGAAAAACAATATCTTATTAGATAGGATGATACACCTGTTTTCTTTTGAAGAACATGTGCATATAAAAAATGTTAATGTATATTGTCATAAGAGTAAAGAATTTTTCACTCCTAAACCTTCAGTAGAGGGGCAAGTGAAAAATCAAGTAATTTGAGGACAAATAAAATAATTTCAAAAATGAAGAATATTATAATAGACAAAATGAAATACTGGAAATAGACCTGAATCTAAAACTCACTGTGGAATTAATGTCTGAACCAGGACTGCTATTCTTTCCAGCCCATGTTTACTTAAAATGTAGTGAAATTCTTTTTTTTTTTTCCTAATAGGTAAGGCAAATATTTGAAGAACGCTGTAATTCATAGGGATTTGATTAGAGTGGTGCCAGATTTTAATAACTGATATGAGTTAAATAAACATATGATAATATTATTAGTGTTCATATATCTATTAATGTAGGTCCAATATGTAGATAGTAACTGCACAATAATTTTAACAGGGAAGGTATAACATGTACAAAGTAATGCCTCGGAGGTTTGGTAAAACAAGCTACTGGCTAATAAGAGCAAGTAGAACTCTAAAAAATGAGGAATCATTTAAGAAGCAGCTATTTCTCTGGGGCTGAGATAAACACTGAGGAAAGATGTCACACAGACCTTGCTGGTAAGGAGATAACTACAAATGTTGAGCTACTCCAGGCTTCTCTGTGCCAGTGGAACTTGCTGTTTGCCAGCCCTTGAGAATGTTCCAGAAAGCCATCCTCTACATAACAGTGGTTAAAGTGTCTTCATTAGACACAGACTTAAAGGCCACCATTGGCAGGTGCTGTCTGCTAGCTCCTGTTGGCACTGTACACCACAGGAACCAAGCCTCCTTAGAAAAGCTGTGTGCACTGAAGTAAGCGCGCACTGGTCACACTGAATTCTCTAAAGCAGCTAGGTGCTGGGGAAGCCACACAGACTACAGAAGCCTCTGAGCAGGCACATTGCAATAAACAATCCCTCTTCTCTGCTATGTTTCTAATGACTTTCAAAGCATGAATATTCAAAGGCCCCAGATACACTTTCATGGAGCAAGCCAAAAATAAATAAATAAATAAATTTGGAGTGGCAGTAAGTTTACATTTGACATTACTTTAAATTGAGTAAAATATCATTAACTTTTCAAAGTTGCCTTAAAAATATAAGTTATATGAACTTTATAAGACATCTCTAAGTTATAACATCTAAATCATCGTAAGTCAAATATTAAAATCTCGCCCTGGGCCTATGATAACATGATAGGATATCAAAATTGTAGTCATGTTATATTACATAGAAAAGTGGATTTTGCAGATATAATTTAAGTTGAATTTCAGCGAATTGAAAGGGAGTTTATCACCTTGGGAAGATCAAGTCATGAGTTTTGTTTTTATTTTTTTTAAGCAAAGAGATAATTTTTGTTTGTCTATATGTTTGTTTTCCAAAGCAGAGAGTTTCTCCTGCTGAAACAGTTTCTCCTGCAAAAGAGGATGTTAGAGAAATTCAAACAATGAAAGACTTCATTTCTCTATTGCTGTTCCAGATGGAGGGGATAAGTGAATATGAATTAAAGAAGCCTCTAAGGTTTCTGACAGTCAGCAAAGAAAACAGGCACCTCAGTCCTGTAACCACAAAGAACAGGAGTCTGTCAACAGCCTAGAAGAGCTTGGATGGGGAATTTTCCCAGAGCCTCTAGGTAAGAGCCTATGTGTACCAACACCTTGATATGACCTTGTGAAAAAAATGAACAGAGAATACAGTGTAGCCTACATGGACTTCTTACCTACAAAACTGTGAGATAATAAACAGATGTTATTTTAAGGTGTTAATTTTGTCACTTTTTTTTTAGAAATAATATAACAAAGTGGAAGATAACTGCATAGGAAACAATGTTAGGCATTGTTATTAATAATAAATACTTTAAAATATAAATTATACTTTAAAATACTGTTATACCATAATCTATATTAATAAACTTCCCTTTTCAAGTCTAGATAACTTTAGATCCATTACCATGTTTCTAGATAGTAAGATAATCACTGTCAATATTACTATAGATACGAACTCATTCATAACTTTTTATTGTGATGAGCTATTCATTATTACCATGTTCTGTCTTTATAATCAGTGTGTGTGTGTGTGTGTGTGTGTGTTTTAGCTGTTGAATGAGGGAGTACTTTAGGGCTTCGATCTTCATTAAGTAGACTTTATTTTTCCAGTTTCCACTCCATGTAGCCTTTTGGCCATGTTTTCTTGACCTATTTGAATAATATGAACCATGAGGCACAACCACTAGGGCTTATATTGAAACAAAATTTGCTTTGGACTCCTGTGATATTAATTTGCCTGCTGTTCATAATTTGCATCTTTTTTCCATTTTATAAGTATATTTTTATACTTGTTAGAAATAAGCTTTAAAGGGTTTCAAAAATTACCTATGCCTTTCCAAAAATTATATTTATTTTAGAGTGTTGGACATTTTATCAGCTTTGATGATACCTTCTTTGATAGGAGCTAAGAGATGGTTTGTGATGTAAACTTCATATTCTTTAAGGTTTGGTAAGATAACAATGGTAAAGTAGTCAGTTTTGGTTAGAGATAGTAATTTAAAACCTCTCCAGTTCCCCCTATATTTATTTTATTTCAAATGTATATTCTTTTTTATTCTAATTTGTTATATATATGACAGCAGAATGCATTTCAATTCGTATTACACATATAGAGGGCAAAGTTTTATGTCTCTGGTTGTACACAAAGTAGAGTCACACCATTCATGTCTTCTTACATGTAATGATGTCCATCTCATTCTACAGTCTTTCCTAACCCCATTCTCCCTCCCTTTCCTTCCTGCCCTTTGCCCTAAAGTTTGTTCATTCCTCCCACTTTCTGCCTACCATCCTCTTTATGGATCAGCATCCTTGAAGCCAGGCAGTCAGTGTAGATAGGTAAATCGAGTCAGGTTGGGTCAAGGAGGCCAATTTAGAGTGAGTCTGGGAAGTTGGAGACTGTCCCCTGAGGGATCTTATCAAGAACCTGCCCCTGCTCCAACCTGTAGCCAAGGTAACCTGTCCCAGGAATTCCCCCTGCATACAGGGAGCTATAAGGTTGTTAGTGTGTCCTTGGCTGCTCCATCCTGTCCTTCCCCCTTCACCCCACCTGTTTCCCACCTTTTGGCCCTCCCACTGAGCATTCCTGGGCCTAGTCACATATGAAAGAAGGAGAAAGATAAGGGGGGAAAGCAAGAGAACAAAGGAATCCTAGGACATATAAAAAGGGCAGAACACCTCGCTTCTTGGGATACCATGTTACCAGCTATGGCCCCCTTCTCCCTCGCGGGAGAAGTCTATGTTACCCCTTTTTAAATAAACCCTGAATCATATGCTTACCTTGGCCTGCTTCTTTAATGTTCAATTTCAACATGTGGGGAAGCAGGACGCGTCACTGATAACCGGCAGTATCATCCTCATAGCAGGGAAAATATTTGGCATTTGGTTTTCTGGAATCGGCTTACTTCACTTAGCACAATATTCTTCAGCTGCATCCATTTACTTGAAAATGCAGGTATGAGATGTTGAGGGGGTAGGGGGTGAGGATATAGAGTTATTAGATCTTGGGAAGAGAGAAAGAGGAATCTAAAGAAGTTGCTTAGTAGAAGGAGAAGAGAAAGGAAGTGATTTGGGGGAGACAAGAAAGTAGGAAGACAATAGAGTACAAAAAACAAACAAACAAATATTAAGAAACATTTTAAAAATGTAAAAATAGGAGATAAAGAATACAACTATAATATACTATTCAGACATCCCAGTCCTCAGTAGCCTAATTCATGCAAAGGGCTTGGTTTTGCAAATGTTTGGGATGTGAGGCAGGAGAAGAGAGAGGGAGGAAAAAAGAAATCTCAAATCTTTCCTCCTTTCCTTCTCATCCAGTAGGTGGGGCTGTCTATTGTTCACTGGTATCTCCACCTCAGGATGGTGAAGGTTACCAGGGTGAGAGGATTGGTCTTGGGTGCAGGGCTCCTGGAAGTTGGGTATAACACCTGCCGGTCCCCAGTGGAAGACTACACCTCAAGGCTCTCCTTGGGGCCCGCTCATGTGATGTGGGCACCTGGTCTTATCTCTTTACATTGTCTATAGACCTCACAATTCCTGTTCTCTCTTTTAGTCTCTAAACTCTATCTCTCTCACCCTCTCCCTTTCTATCTCTCAATCAGGAACCTTTCTCTCTGGAAGTCTTGTGGGCTGCACTCTGTGGGCTGTGCACCTGTCGCAGAGGGCTGTTTTGTATTGGGCAGTCACTGTGCCGGGTTAGAGGCTGCAGGGGAGACGAGGGAGCTGGGGACCATCAGTACCTACACAACCCGTGTTCCAAGATGAGAGCTGCCCCAACTAAAGATGGCTATCGTGTGTAGGGGACTATGATGGAGGCACTGGGGGAGCCCCATGTTAGTAGATGGGGATCCACATGGGAGTGGCGGCTGGTGCTCCTGCACCTTGGTAGAGGCTGGGTGTCCTATGTGGGAGTGGAGGCTGGGATTCCTACGCAGGTGGGTGGCCAGGAGCCCTGTGTGGGTCCTGATGCAGGTGGTCCTTCTCAGACACCTGGGGGTCTTGCATGGGCAAGTAGCCAGGTGTTCTGCACTGACACTGAGACATGCACAGGAACTGTGGCCATGTGTGGGAGCAACTGTCAGGGGTCCTCTAATCACTTGCAGAGAAATAGTATTCCCACTACTTGAATCCCAGGTCCTGGAGTGACACAGAATGCAGCCTCCCTCTAGCCCGCCATCTTGGATCTCCCCCTAAACTGTATACTCTTAAACCATGTTCAGTAATTCATATATTCTTAGAAAATTTATTATCCACTCATTTTTTCAGATTTATTAGCATGACTGTAAAAATTTTAATACTACTTACATTATTATTGAAATTATATGTTCTATAATTTTATCATTCTTTCAATATGTGCTTAACGTGAGACTATGTTATGTTTTCTGCTAGGTACTAGACTACCTATACACAAATCATCCAGTTTTACAGAAAGAAAAGTCCAATTATAACAATTATCATTCTAATTTTCTTGAAGTAACAGAAACAAATTGAATGATTTTTAGCTAGGGGAGTGACATAAATATCAAAATTTTAAATTACATGAATGATTTCAGTATCTGTAAAATGTGGCAAGATAACACAAAGTTGAAGACAGACATAATTCATTGGCAAAATGTGATTTGAGTTCAGGATATTGTAAAAAGATAAGAAAAAAATTTACAAAAGCATGTATTTTGGTGATAGAATAAAACTTCCAGCACTTGCTAATGTATTTGATGTTGGAGTGAAGAAAAATGAAGATTTGTCAAATTTTATGTTGAACAAGCAATAAATGATAATGCAGTTTACTAAAATATCAAAACTGCATAAGAAATAAGTTTGAGGAGAATTGAGAGTTTCTCTTATGATTTTTTTTTTTACTTATCTAGCTGACATTCAAATGGAAATATTAAGAAGACAGTAGATATACTAATCTGGAATTCCTGGGAAAAATATGAGCTGGGATTGTATGCTTAGTATTATCAGTTTAGCAAATCTCCAGAGTCCCCTTTCTATATGAAATTATTTAAGAGTGCTAAAAGATATAAAAGTTGTCAGAATCAAAAAAAGAACCATTTGTTTCAATTCTACCCCAAAAAAGTAACTAAAACTGAGAGCTCATGTAGAAAGGGTTCTCATGCATGATTGCTGACAGGGAGTATAATAGAATAATCTGCTGGAAATACAGTTTTGCACAGAGGACACTAGAAATGTAAAAAGTACTCCCACAAGGACCTCTGCTCAGCAACTAGCACTCTTGTCGATTAATAACCAAGAATGAGAGAAAAATGTTAAAGATGTCTTTTAAAAAAATCCAAAAGAGAAGAACATCTCAAGAAGGTGGAATTGTCAGGTATGGTATGGACCTTTGGTGATAAAGATAAAAACAGAAATATCTACTGGGTTTGGCAATGTGAATGTTGTTGATTTTGGTACGTGAAAATTTAGGGGCACTGTAACAAAATACCTTGGCTCCATTGCTTTGGGCCTGAGGTAAGGCAGAACATCATGGCAGAAGGTATGGTTACTCAAAAAGTCAGAAGTCCAATGATGTAGAAGGGAAAAGGCCTTGAAATCAATAAAAAGACAGCATGCAGAAAAATAGAAAATAGAGTCAAATTTTCCATTCTTATAGAAGGAGTTATGGTGGATATCAGTCTGGACACAAATGGGTTAAGTATTTCTGGTGGGAAATGAAACTTCCTTTTGATGAATTGTATTTGCTCAGTGAAGTAATGGTGGGGGACATCATCGGCTGTGGGGATGAGCAGGTAAAAGAGGACAGGAGGAGGCAGGAAATCTTATCTTGGAGAATAGGACATGACTTCCTTGGTATTGAGTTATCTCGGAAAGCTTCTGTGTTAATGCAGGAATGTTTGGAGGTAAAGTAATTGGATTGTTTGAGCTGTAATATAATCAGTTCATCCTAGTTTGAATGGACCTACTAAGAGGTCACTCTAGGCAGGTGGGGCATGACTAAAGGAGATGGGTCACTGTTGAGAATGCCTAGAAAGGTTCATTTCCCTGTAACCCTACCTCCTCTGCTTGCTGGCTGCCATGAATGGAGCCTCACTCCTCCTCCATGCTGTACCACCATGATGCTCTGCCTCTCCTCATGCCCAGAGCAATAGAGTAAACCATGGACTGAACCTCTGAACCATGAGTCAAAATGAACTTCCCCTTCCCTAAATTGTTGTTGCTGACTGACACACTTGGAACACAGTATAATTGCAGAATAGTTTTATATCGCAAACGAAATTTACAGTTAATAAGTTAATGTTTAAATAACAGCAAGTTCTATAACTTTCTCTCTACCACTTTTTAAAGAGCCAGGATATGAACACAGGGGAAAAAAAGAAGTGGCTTGAGTTGAGTCACAACTCAAGTTTCATAAGATGAATAGAAAAGAGCAGAATGCAAAAACTGACTGAAGTGACTGCAGTCTCATCTGGGTAAAACCTACTGTGGTGAGACTTCTCACAAAGTGAACTGAAAACTCACAGGTAGTAATCACAAAATTTAAGTGTGAAATTAAGATTCTAGAGGGAATGTTATTCCAGGTGATAACAAGATAAGGCATAGGGCTGTACAGTGCCATGTACCCTTAGTATTGTCTTATTGGTTTTGGAGTGATCTTTTTGCTTTGTTTGTGTTGGGTTTTTTGTTTGTTTTTGATATTTATAAAACACTACCAAAAATCTCAGCAAACAAATGCAATATTTCTAAAAATTGGCTTTCCTGTTCCTTAGAAAAATACTGATGCTTTACAGAACCTTTGTTTTTTAGCTCTTTCCCTTTGCCAGGAACATTCTGTTTGAGCCACATGTTTCTATGTACTTTTCTCCAGAGGTCTCATGCCTCAGTAGCAAAATTTTGGTTTCTTGTTCTGTTTATCTCTATGTATTTCTCTCTATATATCTATGTGGGATATATCCTATCTATTTATCAATATATATAAAATAGTTACATGATTTTTATCACCAGTTTGGAAGCAAGATATCCTATCTAAGATGTCTTAATCTATATTGATATGTATGTATATATATATATGTATATATACATACATACATACATATATTTCATGTTACTGGTTCATTTAGCTTGCTTCAAGTACTGATGCATATTTTTGTTTCTCTTGTTTTGTTTTAACTAATCTTAGTAAGATGCAATTTCCAGAAAGATAATGAAACAATTTTAAGGGCATGGCTTAATGATTTTGAGAAATCTAGACAACCATGAAACTATAATCATAATTGTATAGAATATTTTCATAACCCAAAATGTTTCCTGTGTCATGTACCAGTCTATACCCAATAGATAACAAGCAGCAAATGATCTGATTTATAAGTTATATTTGATATTCTCTAAGATTTATACAAATGACATAATATGCTATGGAGTTTACAGTCTTTGATAACTGGCTTTTTTTTACTTAGAATAATGTTATAGTGATTCATTCTTATGATTTCATCGGTTTATTAATTTTTGTATTAATATATTTCTACTATAGATATGCTAATACACTTTAATGCATTTATCCATATTTCTACTATAGATATGCTAATATACTTTAATGCATTTATCCATATTTCTACTATAGATATGCTAATATACTTTAATGCATTTATCCATATTTCTACTATAGATATGCTAATATACTTTAATGCATTTATCCATTCATTTCTTTTAATGTTATTATTAGTGCATTTTAGTTATACATGATAGCAGGGTTCCTTATGGCAAATTCATAAATGCATATAACAATTTGCTCCAATTCAATCTCCAGTACTTCTCCTTCATTAGCCTCCTCTACAGTATCGGTCTTCTTTCTGCACTACTGAAGAGAAATTTTCATTGAGTATGAAGCCCAAAATAACAAATTATTTTTCTTTCAGTACGAAATCATTGCTAGTTGTGTTGTAGCAATTATTTTCTCTCATATTTTCTTCTAGAATTTATACAATTTTAGCTCTTAGGTTTAAGTCTACACACAATTCCAGTTAATATCTGCACATGACACTGAGTTACAAATGGTATGTGTGTGTGCATGTAATATATAGAGAGATCTGGTTATTTGATGCTCCAAGCATCATTTTCTTTTTTGAATAGCTATGTGAACACAACTAGAATTTCTTTCCATAAGAGAATAGTAAGCTGTAAGCAACACTGCTCTCTTGTAGTGCCGCAGTCTGGCTGGGCACAAATCACGAGCCACTGAAGCAGGAACAAACTTTATTTCTGAACTCCACCAGCACACTCCACACACGCTCCTGGAAGCTCCTCCCGAACGCCAGGCGGCTTGTCCAGGAACCAGCAGCCGGAAATATCCTCCGGAAATCCCTCCTCCTGCACTTCCCCAACCAATGGGAACTCTCCGGGAATCCCCTGGAATCCCCAGGAGAACTCCAAAGTAGCGGCCGGGGCAGATAGAAATGCTAGTAATGCCTCGCCTGTCAATCAATACTATTGGCAAAATGCCAGGGGCCATTTCGACTCAGCTGCGGCTCTCAGCATTGTAGGGATTGCAGAGAATAATGCCAATTAAGGACTAGAAAGATGGGGAGATGGTGATTGACACTCATCCCATTTAATTTACCTATATGGCTTATGAAGAAATCAGATGGATTTGGAGAATGACAGAGAGACTTTATAAACTCAACCAGGTACTGATGCCAGCTTCTGCTGCTGTTTCAGAAGTGGTATCATGGCTTGAATTAGCACATTCTCTGGTACCTGATATACAGCTCTTTATCTGGAAAATTATTTTTTCATAATACCTGTTTTAAAAGACCACCAGAAATTATTTGCCTTTAGCTAGGAATGCTAAAAGAATACAATTTTACTGTCCCAGCCCCAGATCTATTGTCCAGCTCTACATCTTTATTTAGTATGCAGGGACCTTGGTCAAGTCTCCCTTTTACAAGGAAACCCACTCACCTAGTACATTGACACTTTGCTAATTGGACTAAATCAAAAAGAAACTATAAACTTATTAATAAGATATCTGTGAGTCAAAAGGTATAAAATAAACCTGACAGAAATTCATGGGACTTCTTCATGAGATTTTTATAGCCCCTTGATACATGGAGCATGTTAAGATGTTCCTCCTAATACAAAGGATTTGTTGTTGTATTTGTACTGCTATAACCAAGACAAGTACAGCAGTGAGTGAGCCATTATGGAATTTGGAAACAACATATTTCTCATTTGGGTATGGTACTCTGGCCTATTCAGTAAGTAATAAAAGAAAAAAAAATGTTAGTTTTCAGTAGATCTCAGAAGGGAAATGTCTTCATAAGGTCCAGGTTGCCATATAGTTGCTCTGGTACATGGGCCAGATAAGAGAGTAGATGAAATCATGCTGGATTCACTGTGCAGAAGTACATAGATAGATAGGCTGTATATGCTCAAATATGTGAATTAAGGCACATATCCTTAGGGATCCAAAGCAAAGCCATGGTACCTTCTTCAGATAACTATTATTCCTTTGAGGAAGATCTTATGGCTTTCTACTCTACCTTAGTAGAGACTCAAAAACCTAACCATTAGCCATCAAGATATCAATCAAACTGAGCTGTCCATCATAAACTGGGGATTATCTGATCTACCATTCCATAAAGTGGGATATGTACAGCACTTCATTGTCAAATGAAAGTGATGTGTACTCAAGAGTAGGCTTTAGAAAGCCCTCAAAATTAGGAAATGATCAAAATGTCTATGGCTTCTATTCCTGGTGTTCTCATGAGCCCCTGCCATCAATTGACTGAGGAAGAAAAATTCAACCCTAGTTTACAGACAGTTCACAACACTCTGCAAGTACCAACCAAAGTGAAAAAAAAAAAAAAAAACCTATTGTGCCATATCCTTTTTTCTGGGATATCCCCAAATGAGAGTGGTGAATAGAAATCCTTTTAGAGAGCAGAACTTTGTACGGTATATCTGGCTCTTCATTTTGGTTGAAAGGGTAAAGAGCCAAACATAATAGTTACATTGATGCATGAGCTCTGGCCAGTGGTTATGCTACAAGGTGAAGGAACTGGAAGGAATGTGGTTAGAAAATGGGTGACAGGGAGTTCTGGAGAGGATATCTGGATAGGCTACCAAATGGGTAAGAAAAAAAAATGAAGATGTTGTTTTTACATGAGAATATTCACCAAAGAGTGACCTTAACAGCAGGGTGTTCCATCAACTAGATAGGATAAGTCTTACTTTAGATACGAGTCAGTCTCTTCCCATTTACCCATGCCGTTGTACAGTGGGCTTACAAACAAAGTAGCCAGAGATGGAGGTAGTTTACAGACTCAGCCATATGAACTTTCACTAATCAAAGGAGATCTGGCTGTATCTACTGCTGAGTGTCCAACTGTCAGCATCAGAGACTTATCAGGAATCCTCAGTAGAGTGATCAACTTACCTTGTGGCAGGTTGATTATATGGCACTGCTTTCATCACAAAAGACACAGAGCTTTGTCTTACTGGAATAGAAACTTTGAATATGTATTTGTCTTCCCTTAATGGAATGCTTATGACAAAAGTATCATACATGGATTTATACAACGCCTTATTTACTGTTGTGGTATTTCATACACCATTGTTCTTAATCCAGGAACTCACTCCATAGCAAATGATGAACAGCAATAGTCCCATGTTAACAGAATTTGCTTGTGTTAGGAGGTCCACCATCATCCTGAAGTAGCTAGCAAAGGCTCAGAATACATGTCACTGTGTTATTTTAAAATACATTTTTGATTGATTTTTAATAATATGAACTTTTCTTGTAGGTTATGAAAAAATACCATTAAAGCATTTTAAATACAGATACAAAAAAATGTTTTAAAGTTAAAACAGTTAAAAAAGAAGTCTAAATACAGGAAGACATATACTGTGAGGCTGAATGTGGTTTTTGCAATCAAACAGAGCTAAATTCCAGCAATTCAAATCAACTCTGCTTTCCGGATTACCTTGTACTAAATTCTTAAACTACTTTAGCTTTGGAGTCCTAATTTGTAAGATAGAAATAATATTCTCTGTCCTCATGTAATGGTAAAATTTAAATGACAGAATATATGTGAATGCTTATCACAGATACTCTGACTGATTAAATACTTAGGAAAGGCAGCTAACACTGGGAGAAAGCAGCTCTATAAAATCATTGTATATCTGTTTCTAAATAGGCATTTCTTTCTTGGCTACATGAATCCCATAGCATGAAACTAAACAATGGTTTGTAAAGTATAACATAGAAGGCTTTCAAAGATTGTTTGAGCTTAGAAACCACAGCAACTCCCCAATTACATCATCTAAAACTCTGTAAAAATCCACATTTATTAGAGAGTTATTATAGAGAATTCTTTCATACCACTTTCTGATAATACCAACTAGGTCATGTCATTTTTCTTAATTTAACATCAGTATACATTACTCACTTTCTCAATTTTTTCTTTGTTATTTTAATTTAGGTGTTCTTCAACTTTTTTAATTTTTGGCTTAATTCTGTTTCTCTTTCTGTTGCCTTCAGTAATAATGGATAATGCCTCCAAAGAATTTTAAAATTAAACTCACATGTTTTTCACTTATGGCATTAAATATAATTTTTTGTTAAAAACTTTTGTCAAAAATCATACTTGTTTTTTGCTCAAATTATAAATTCCATCTTTTTTCTTCAAACATTTTGATAGGGGGAATTTTATATTGTGTCTTACAATTTATTGGATGTATACACTTTTAAAAATGCCCCCTGCCTCCCAGTACTGATGGCTTTTTTTCCCCCCTTGAAATGTAGTCATCTTTGTTCTTGAGTTCATTGGTATATGACCTTGCATTATAGGAATTTAAGCTCCTGATAAGGAGATGCTTTCCTCCCAAGAACTTGTATGTGTTCTTGCCAGGAACCTGTCTTTGCTACCAACTTGAAAGTCCTGCAAAGATGTAAAAATTCACAATAAACTCCCTTCATATGCTTGATGCCCAGAAATATAATTTCCTACCAGCAATTCTGTTATGATTACTTTCTCATAAGACATCTTGATACATAAACTGCGAGTATTTAGAAAAATCAGTGAAAACGGATGTTTTAAAATTATCAAGATAGGGCTGGGGATGTGGCTCAAGCGGTAATGTGCTCGCCTGGCATGCGCAGGGCTTGGGGTTGGATCCTCAGCATCACATAAAATAAAATAAAGATGTTGTGTCTGCCAAAAACTGGAAAATAAATATTAAAAAATTATCAAGATAGTTTTAATTGACTAATATAGATGTTTAGTACCAAAAGTATACTACATTTTCTCTAGTACACAAGAGATATGTACAAAGTTAACCATGTATGGCTCATCAAGTAAATCACAGCCTTAAAACAACAAAAAAAATCACTTAAATTAGAAACGAATAATAAAATGTCTAATAATATCACAGAAGTCAAAGATTTATAAAACTCCCCAAATTTTGCCATATTCCCATCTTTGGGTAATTGTAAACAAAAAAGTTAATTTTTAGAGTGAATGGAGAAATCCTAAACACTAATGTTCACTTTTACACATTTTATAGTGCATGATTAGAAGGAGAATATAAAGTTTGTTTTCTATTAGTTTGATAACAGATGGTCATCTAGAATGTAATTCAGTGCCCCATAAAAAAATACATAGTCCCAAACATCATTTCAGATAAAGTCTGGTACTGTAAATAAATTGTTGGCTTTTCACATATTGCAATTGAATTAAAATCTAATCTCAGTTACAAAAGAATTGTTATTATTAGTCCTTGATAGTTTCAATAGTGTAATATATAGTTTCTTTCCATCTTTTTTTCTACACCCTTTCTCTTTCCACTTATTTAGAGATGACCTCTTTTTTTCCCCCTTGTTCTGACTGCCCTGTGAAGAAAAAAAGAGCAAGACATTGTAACTGATGTTAAATGCTTTACACAGCATGCATGACAGTGTAATAGGATAGCTGATGTTCAGAGATTGTCTGTCCTGAATGGTGTTAGTACTGCTTAGAGGTGGCATAAATGGGCAGCTGCTGTTACTACAGAAGCTTTTCTCTAAATTATCAAACTGTAACAAATTATTTGGCTGATTGACATCTTATCTTTCCATTCATTTTATCTGTCCTTTTTTTCCCCCTCAATAGTATGTATTTTTCTCTCAATTCCGCTTGCTTTAATGAGGAGTTGAATGCATGGCAAAAAGAATGGATGTGGGTTTTAGCTCAAAGGGGAATTTTATGTCTGATAGAACTCTGTAGTGAGTACTATTACAATTTAATACCAGTGATTTTCCCAATTTAACATTCTGTTTTGGGCAATTGAAAGAAAAAAAGTCTTTCAAGAGACTAGTGTAGCTTTGTTAAATATTTGGTAAATGACCTAATGCTAAAAGACAACCCCCAAATCATTGGTCAGTTTTAAGAATATAGGTAGAGTGGTGTGCATTTGGTGAAAGATACTTAAAATCAGTCTTAGTAATTTTTGAGAAATTAACTTATATAGGACTTTACTTTTATGTTTTAATAATCATTTTGAAACTTCTGCTGACAATTGAAAAATATGGATTGCATCCAAAATTGTTAACAAACTAATGCAGCCTTGTATAAATAATGAATTTTAGCAGTTGTCATGAATAAACCAGTTAAGTGAAATAACTTCTGATACTCTTTAAAAAGACATCAGATATATATTTTAAAATTATTTGTTTTATTATAATTAAGATAAATAAGGCATAATAAAATCTGTCCTATCCAATGACTTCAGATTAGTGATGGACTCAAATCCTAACTCTGGAAATATTTTTTCATGAATATAAAGTACATAGTGTAGGATGACACAAATGGCCTCCAATTTGACTCCCATTTATCATTACCTTTCTTTTTCATATCAGAAAGTCAAATAAATATCACTAGAATTTGTAAATTTATTATCTTAATAATATAAAAATTTTTTATGTAACACATTTTTGTATATATTGTATTATAAATTGTCACATTTAACACCCATATGTAAATTAAACAGTGTACCTATGTCATTAATAGCTGGTGTGGCTCAGTGGTTAAGCATCCCTGAGTTCAATCCCCAGTACCAAAAAATACAAAAAAAAAAAAAAAAAAAAAATCAACAAAAAAGAGTAAACAGAAGCAGGGTGCCTCTATATACGGGAACAAACACAAAAAATTTACAGTCTTTGTAACATGTTCAAGGAAAAGAGTCTGACATAGAATTAACAAATATACACAATGTCAATATAAAAGAAATTGCTACCTAAATAAGCAAACTAAGAACTCTCTGAGTTTGATTTTGGACACATTTGAAGAGAGAAAATTTAAACTGGTCAGAAGGAAACATGCATCGCAAAGCACAAATAAAAAAATTCAATAAATTTAAAGAAGAAAAAAATCAAATAGAGTATTCTGATAAGGTCTAACGTGTTGATCACTACAGCTGAGAAAGGAGAATAGGGAAAAGCAAGATTCAAAAGCTTTATTTGTGAAGAAATCCACAAACTTAATGGAAATAATTATCCATCAAATTGGAAAGCTGCTGAAAACCAAGTACAAAGAGGTGAGAAGAAATACCCAGGCAGGGAAAAGAGACTGACTCTTTCTTGGAGAGTCTGGTGTCTACACCACTATACATATTTTTTTTACAGCACTGGGGGTTAAATCCAGGAATGCTCTATCACTGACCTAAATCCCCAGCTCTTTTTATTTTTAATTTTGAGACCAAGTTTCACTAAGTCACCCACAAATTGCTAGATTACAGGCCTTCACCACTACACCTGGATAGACTACATGCTTTATTGAGACCTTAAATTTCTTTTCTGTCTTTTAAGCATCCCCCATAAATTTTGACTGCTTATATCTCCATTCTTATTTTCCTTTTCTTTTTAGATCTTTATTTTTCACTTCACAAATCACTTTTTATGTTTTAGCTTAAAATACAAGAATTTGCAAAGCTTTTACCAAAGCAAGGAAAAGGAGCAAATGATAATAAAAATCTCAGGAATTTCTTTTTTTAGATTATAAAAATGACCTAAGCCTTTTATAAAATATTGATGATGATAATAACAATTTAAATAGAATTATACTTTATTGAAAAGCTATTTTCTGCTAACATTCTAACATATACCTGCATTGCAGATTTAATATTTGTACACACCATTTGCAAATAAACAATTACAAAGAAAGTTAAGTGGTTTTTTCAGCTTAGTAAATATTATTCTACATATATGTCTCCCAACTCAACTATAATTTTGGATCCCTCTCTATTTTTATTTTTTTCTTTCATAAAAATGTTGAACAAATAAAACAGGATGGTTAAAAATGACCTCAAAATGTTTTGCAATTTCTAGGTGCTCACCTCAACATTCCTAATTACTACAAGTGTAGATTGGGGAAATAATTCAAATCATAGTCTCATTTTAACAGACACACTATGTGCCCAGGTTGTTTTAAATTAGAAACAGTAGTAAAAGTGAAAGTACTTGGTGAGAGATAGGGGTTTAATTTCAAAATGGATCAAGGACTTACGAATACAACCAGAGACCCTACATCTAATAGAAGAAAAAGTAGGCCCTAATCTCCATCATGTGGGATTAGGCCCCAATTCCTAAATAGGACTCCTATAGCACAAAAATTAAAACCAAAAATCAAATAAATGGGATGGACTCAAACTAAAAAAATTCTTCTCAGCAAAAGAAACAATCTGTGAAGTGAATAGACAGCCTACATCTTGGGAGCAAGTTTTTACCCCCCACACATCAGTTAGAGCACTAATCTCTAGGGTATATAAAGAACTCAAAAAGCTCAACACCAAAAAAAAAAAGAATAATCTAGTTAATAAATGGGCCAAGGACATGAACAGACACTTCTCAGAAGAGGATATTCAATCAATCAACAAAAATATGAAAAAATTTTCATCATCTCTAGCAATTAGAGCAATGCAAATCAATTATGAATGGCAGCTATTATGAAGACAAACAACAATAAGTGTTGGCAAGGATGTGGGGAAAAGGCACACTCATACATTGCTGGTGGGACTACAAATTGGTGCAGCCAATATGGAAAGCAGTATGGAAATTTCTTGGAAATCTGGGAATGGAACCACCATTTGACCCAGCTATCCCTGTCCTCAGACTATACCTACGGGACTTAAAAACAGCATACTACAGGGACACAGCCACATCAATGTTTATAGCACACAATTCACAATAGTTAAAATGTTGAGCCAACCTAGATGCCCTTCAGTGGATGAATGTGGCATATATACACAATGGAATTCTACTCAGCCATAAAAGAGAATAAAATCATGGCATTTTCAGGTAAATGGATGGCATTGGAGAAGATAATGCTAAATTAGCCAATCCCAAAAAAACAAATGCCGAATGTTTTCTCTAATATAAGGAGGCTGACTCATAATGGGGTAGGGAGGGAGAGCATGGGAGGATTAGATAAATTCTAGATAGGGAAGAGGAGTGGGAGGGAAAGGGAGGGAGCAGGGGATTAGCAAGGATGGTGGAATGTGATAGACATCATTATCCAAAGTACATGTACGAAGACATGAATTGATGTGAACATACTTTATATACAAACAGATGTATGAAAAATTGTTCTATATGTGTAATAAGAATTGTGATGGGGCTGGGGATGTGGCTCAAGTGGTAGCACGCTCACCTGGCATGCGTGCGGCCCGGGTTCGATCCTCAGCACCACATACCAACAAAGATGTTGTGTCCGCGGAGAACTAAAAAAAAAATAAATATTTAAAAAAAAATTCTCTCTCTCTCTGTCTCTCTCTCTCTCTCAAAAAAAAAAAAAGAATTGTGATGCACTGCATTCTGCTGTCATGTATTTAAAAAATAAAACCAATAAAACAAAGTTTGTATCACGGAGGTTACAGTTTCACTCTATAATGTGGTAGAGAGGCATGAGATACACAGCAATTAAAACAAGGTACAACCTGACATTCTCCCAGTTGTCCCCACTTCATTCATCAAAAACCAGTAAAATTTCTCCCTCCTATACACAATCTGTATGAAGAAAAGCATGATTTGATTTGTTGTTATTTATACTTGTTTAGATACCAGGCATTAGTGAAACTGAAAAGCCCAATGCAAATTAAAGAATGTTCAATATAGATCAGAAATATGAAGTTAACTCCTACCTAAACCAGTAGTCATCTGATTTTATTGTACATAACATACTAGTTCTGAATTTGATTTTTCCTATGTATAAATAGAAATTATAATACTTTCCTTCTACTTAAATTTTTCAATAAATTTAAGCCTTATAACATTACATGTTTTATAAAGATAAATTAATGAAATACAATCTAATAGTACTATATGACTAATACATGGTTGTCAACCTATTTGCAAAATGTGATCAGGTAAATGTGTAGAAAATATAGACATAGAGGAAGATCACTTCTGTCATTACTACTTTGAACTACTGAATTATTATCACACAGTGTAGATGCATGTGTGTGCGGTAGTAGAGTCTCTCTCTCTCAACATACGTATATGTATATATAGTTTTTCTACAACAAATACATGATTGAAGAAGACAAATGAAACAAACTAGTACAAAACTAATATATACAAGAAAGAAGATAAGAATCTATTTTTTGTGTGTGAGTCACTGTCCATCACATAAAAAAAAAATGGTAAACAAGCTCATATTTTCTGGGGGAAGGAAACGTGAAGTCATGAAATTATGATACTTTTATTTTTGTGCAATACCAAGGAAATAGAAAATATTAGAAAAGCAAATGTTCAAGAATCTAGTCCAGACCAAGAAATGTTAAAATATATTTTCCAGGACAAGTCATTGTAATCTGTAAACTGAGATTTGAAAGATTAAAGGCAGTTATTCAAGTGAAGAAAGGTGAGCCGAAACAAAATTCTAAATGGACATAACAGCAACTTTAATGGTCTAAAATAAGTCACTGCAAGATTAAAAACTCAGAAACAACTTAGTATTAAGTGTAAAGAAAAAGAGGCAATAGAGAATATAAAACTAAATAATGATGCGTTTCTCCAAAGTCCCAATACTATATAAAAGTGTTTGAACTGTATCAAAGACTTTAAAATCAAATATAAATAAGTGAAAAATGACTAAATTGTCTGTACAAAGAATACATAATTGATTAAAGTAAGGCCAAGACTAGAAACTTACTGGCAGAATACTAGTGTAGTGGGGCTGGGGATGTGGCTCAAGTGGTAGTGCGCTCGCCTGGCATGCGTGCTGCCCAGGTTCGATCCTCAGCACCACATACAAACAAAGATGTTGTGTCCACTGAAAACTAAAAAAAAAAAAATATATATATATATATATATATAAATTCTCTCGCTTTAAAAAAAAAAGAATACTAGTGTAGTGACTTGGATGAGATATCACATGGAGTATCAATAATGATTTCAGCTAGATGATGTAGTTAGTGAAATTTCTACACCCTTAAATCTAGAAGACAGAAAGCAAGTAAATAAATAAATAAGTAAATGCATGTGATAAAGACATAAAAGATAAGTTAAGTCCTTAAACCAACATATAACAGTGAGTACCCTACAGAGTAGAGAAGTGGGGGGAAAAAAGAGCATGAACCATAGAAAAATACTGGAAGTTATTTTCCAAGCAAAGAAGGTACAATTCTTCATATGTGCGGCACTTTCTAATTGCAAGCATGATGAATAGACTAAGATCTACATGCAGTCACAGCCATGTGGAAATAAAACATCTGAATTCATAAAGTAAGTCACTTAAAAAGAAATATGACCAAAGTGTGGCATGAAACTTTTTATTGGAAAATACAGTTTCTCTGAATCATGAGAAAAGCCTCCATAGTACTTAAAGAAAATGATTTGAGAGCCAGAGTGTTATACTCAGCCAGTCAGTGCAGTGAAAGGGAAATATAAGATATTTAAAGATATCCATGGGCTGTATTTCATATTTAACACTCTTTTATACCCCAACAGGTACTAACAAGACTATCATAGCATAGAATTATATATGATAAAAGAGACATTGCAATTTTACCCAAATGCATGGATTAGAGACTTAAAATTACTAGCTTGGATCAGAGAAAGTCACAAGCTTAGAATAAGTGAAAGAAAAGTGTCTGGCTGTCCTTTCAAAGAACATGATTTTTTTTTTCCTGAGGCTATACATATGTATGGAGATGCACATATACATATATACATATGTATGTGTGTATGTGTGTGTGTGTGTATATTTCAAGTTATCATATTAAGAAAAAAAAAGAATGACAATTAGAGAATCAACATAAAAGTAATAAAATTTCAGTCTCTATAAAAAATAAAGTACAGCACAGAAAAATTTCAGGAAGAAGTAATTTTCTTTCTAGGAGATTTTTCTTTAAGCATATGGCTATATGGAATGAATTACTAGACATGAAAATAAAATTCCAGCAGCAAATAATTTCTATAATTAAGAATAGTGGCATATAAACAGTAAATAAAAGCTCCTTAAGTCATTTCATAATTTTAAAACAACTTTCAAAAGAGTGAAAAAGTCATCTTCAGAATAGAATGCAAACATTTTCAGTCTTGCTAGAACATGTGAAGAAAAAGATGGCTTACATATTAATCTCCCTCTCACAATAAGGTATAAACAGTTCTGTCTAAAGTAAATCAAACACTTACCTGGAAGAAAAAATTCTCTGATCATGAAGGGGACTTTCCCAGAGTGAGTCTTCTCCTCTTATCCATTGCCCTTCAATGTACTGAACCTTGCAATTTCTCCAAATGTGGGAATTTCTGCATCATTTGTGTTACTGGGGGACTGTGCACACTCTACCCTGTTTAAAAAAAAGACAATAAAAATAAAGTAAGTTAAACATGAAATATAATCTGAGAATATAAGAATTCACATAAGAACTGAAAACAATGTACTAGTGCACATAACATGAATGTAGAAAATTGAGAACTGAGATGGAATTACTTAATGCAATGAAACCTTTTTTTTACTAATTGAAAACAGATATGGCAAAATAAAGTTATCAAATATTATGTAAAATATCAGGATGACTGTAATATCTACCAACAGAAATACTTAAAAGTGTGCACTTTTGGTAGAGTATATGAACATTGAGAGTGAGATAGGGATTTACACTAACACTTTTGCTTACCTTTTTAAAAATACAAAACTATTACTGAGAACAAATTATGTCTATACAAAAAATAAGAGTTTGGTAAAATATATGATTATATATTTTCAGATATAGATATATATCAATGTAGAATTTTCAGATATATATATATATATATATATATATATATAGAGAGAGAGAGAGAGAGAGAGAGAGAGAGAGAGAGAGAGAGAGAGGAGAGAGAGAGAGAGAGAGAGAGATCCATAAAGCATATAAAGGACATATATATCCTTAATGATGAAAAAAAGAAAGAGAGATATATAGGAAGTAACAATAGAGACTGCTTTATGGAAGATGTGGTATTTCCATCATGTCTCAGGAGACTTAAGTCTACTGGTATTAATGAAAGAGACAATGAACATTAGCAAGTAGGGTTAAGTTTCTACAGACTTGGAGTATAACTATGACTCATTTGCCAGCACTTAACACAACATCACAAAAGAAAATGATAAACAGGAATGATAAGCAAATCATTTACATGTCTTTAAATCTGCAACATGGATACTCTTTTTTCCACATTAAAAGACATAAATGTTGATTTCAACTCTTAGGAATCTTTCTCCTTTCCAAGACAGCTCAAATAAATTTGGAACTAAATCTCAATTTTTCATCTTAAATATGTGTTAAGAAACGTTCTTACTATTTATAGAGCTCAATAATTTCAGTTGCTGTTTTAAATATTCATATATTGGAAATCAATTTTAAAAAGAACTCCTTCAACATACATACTTCGTTTTCTCATTTATTTTTATGATTAAGTTTAGTTTTTGTAAAAGTTATGTGCATCTTTTTGAGCAGATTTATTAGAATTGTATAGAAATGGGATTAAATATAATTATGGATACTTTAATGACAAATTGTAAGGGGAGTCCGGCGGATCATCGGAGGGAGAGACCACACAAGAGACTTACTCCATGCAATTGGCAAAAGGGGATTTATTGGGGATCCATTCCAGCGCGCTGGGACTCTGTGCTCACTCAAGGAGGGAGAGCAGCCCAGAGCCCAGAGCAAAGGTCAAGCAGAGCTTAAGTACACTATTTGGAGAGGGCGGTGGGCTTTGCATACATCAGAACAAATCATCATGAGGCGCGGGGAAATTGAACAACAACTCTGAGACGTGATTGGCAAATTCATTGGTGGGAACAGCTCGGGCAGCGGTGATTGGTCATTCCTAAGCGGGGTACACATTCAAACTGATTGGTTCGGGCCCTGTGACAAACTGCACAGGGCCCTAGGCTAAATGGCTAGTAGGGCGTTGTCTTAACTATCTCAGGAATCTGGGTGTAACAGAGGAACTCAATAATACCTAATCTTTTACATTTTAATTCAAGCCTTCCAGCTTAGAAACTTTACCCTTTCAAAATATATCTTAAATAAGTGGACCCCACTTACCATTATATCATAGCAGTTTACCTTAAATATCAATGTAGAATTTTCAGAAAAACATTTCTATATTCTATGGGGTATATAGAGATAAATATACATATATATGTATATGTGAAGGCATGTATACACATAGCTTGTTTCACATTAACTTAAATGTATACATACATGTGTATGTATAGATGCACACATAAACACATACACATATTTTTCAAGTTACTGTGAATTGTTATGAGTATTAGAAATAATAAGAAAAAGATAATTAAAGGTAAATATTATCTCTACCAATGTCAGGAAATTAAAACGTATTGAATATTTATGTTTGTAAAAAAATATGTATTCTAATGTAATCAGTAAAGTTTATAGACAATTCTATAGCAACTATTTTATCATGAAAATTTTACTTGCATGAAATGTAACTTTTAATAGTAGAAATGTGTCTTCTATTACAGATTTTAAAAGCTTAGTATGCAATAATTTATCCCTTATTAATGTGACATTATTTTATCTATCTTTTTGGACAGGAAATAATATATTAAATGCATGCTCATTTCATATGGGAGATTACTATAACAAATTTGATATTTGTTCAATAAGATTCTCCACTACAAAACTGTCAGGCACTCCTTATAATTAAGTGGAGACTACAGAAAAAAGTATTTTATAAAAATTAAATTTGGGAGCCTGGGGCTATAACTTAGTGGTACAGCACTTGTCTTGAACATGTGAGGGACTGGGTTCGATCCTCAGCAACACATAGGAAAAAAAAAAAGATATGTGTGTGTATGTATATATTAAAAAAATTAAGTATGGGATATGTGACATTTCTAAACTTATGAAAATAAAATAACATAATTCGATAGTTTGGCAAGCAGAGGGATAAATAGCATTGGGGCATGTATTGGTTCAACTTCAAAATTTTGTTTTATTTTGGTGTGAATTTTTCCCATTTTATAACAAACATATTTAAGTTGCAATATGAAGTAATTATAAAAATAACACTTTTTATTGTGGAGTGCAAAGAAAATCTAATAGATTTAACAGAATATATTTCTAATAAGTACAAAAAGTTCTAGTTTGAATTTAAGAAATTTATAGTTTAAATAAATTGAAATGTTTCCAGTATAAAAAATAAACTTTTTGTATATTAAACATTGTTCCTTTTTTGTTTTTTAAATTAATTTGCAGGCAAAAAACCTGCAAATTAAAAAATATTATGTCATTTTAATTTACAATACTTTACAGCAAATACAGGAATGTTTTAGGCTTCTTTATTTAAAAAGGCGAAAAGACTAAGAAATATTTGTATCATTTTGTGGGTGAGGGGATGAGTTCTATGAACCAAACAAGCTAAGATATAAACTTTTATTTGATTCTACTGGCCAGTACTGGATGTTGAAAAATTTTAAAAAGATTCACACTAATGAAGAAAAAGAAAGGTTAAGGAATCTTAAATACTAAATCCTAATTCCAAAATTTTTCTTTGGATTTGTGATTAATGCAGCTTACTCATCTTTAAGGATTATTTTTAGAGTATTATTTGGGAAATGTATTACAAACACACACACAGCACTAGGATAAATGCACGTGACAGGTTTTTTAATATCACAATCAATGTGCATTTCACAATGAATGCTTCTTTAATTTATGTTTGCTTTTTCCATTTGCTCTAATTCATGAGCATAATTTTTCTATCATCTATTTCAGAATCTTAAACCTATGCAATTTAAAGTTTTATTTCATTTAAGGGATTGCTCTACCCATTTTACCTTTCTTAAACCTCTTTTTATTGAGAAACTGCTATGACTCCATTTTTGAGAATCCAGCCTCTACCTCAGAGCAAAGCCTGTCCAAGGAAGGGGGCGTGACCCTTGTCCTTGGAAAAACCCACTCCTAAGCACATGCCTACCCTGCTGAGTTGTTTGTCTGCTAATAACGGTAGAGATCTGTGGCGCCAGGTGTCCCTGACTCAGTTAGGCTAGGTGAGGACCCATAGCAACCCCTTAGCAACCACCAATCAGCATGAGACAGGGAAATACCTGGGATGCCAGATGACCCCTCAGTAGTTTATGGTGGTTGATAACATGTTGGGAAACCATGTAGTTTAGCACATACACCCCTCGTGACTTAAACCAATCAGTTTAAAGGAATCCCCCTCTTGTACTAACCAATCACCCTTACCCAACTTAGTCCTGCCAGTGAATGTGCTAATCAATGTTAAGAGTTGTTGTTTGATTTTCCCGCGGTATGGAATGATTTGCTGTGTGATGTTGTGACACATAGGGTATGCCCCCAAAACCTATAAAGTCTCACTGAACAAAGGACCAGGACTCACTCCCTGGGACTGCAGCATCATCAGAAATGGTTGTGAGACCAGGCTCGAGCTTGCAATAAAGACTCTTGTGTGATTGCATCAGATTCAGCTCCTGGAGGTCTATTGGGATCTCACAAATCTGGCATTACAGTATCTATCATGCAATCTCATCCAATATCAGTGATTTCTACTTTTTGCTTTACCTCTGGTCTTATCCTTTCTTCTCCAGATGTTCCACAGGGTTCTCCATCTACTTATGAAAACGTCTAGTCCAGTGTGACCAGTTGATTTATGGCTCCTGGCTAGTAGAATGATTGGAGTCATACCTCAAGCAGTCTCTGAGCCAGGTGTAGTTTACCCCAACACATGTTACAGAGTTTTCTCAAATTTCTATATTTTCCTAATTTCTGGAAACTCTCTGTTACACCTCTGTTTATTCATGAGTATGTCCATTAATCTTTATTTTGTGTTAAGTTCATTTTTACACTTTTTTTAATGTTTAATCTTATTTTGACATTTGGAAATTAAAGGTGAGGTTGACACAATACATTTAGAATTCCACTTTGACCAAATATCAGTGAAGTTTTCCTTTTACATTTTAAAAAATACAATTTTTTTTCTTAAAATTTTTTCCATTTCCATATCACCCAAATTTCTGAAGAGCTAAAGGCTTTATTCTTCTTGATGGAGTGGCTAGGAAATGATTCTCTGCTTAGGAATAGTGTGGGTAAATAAAAGCCTCTCTGTGTTTCAAGAAAGCTTCCCATGAGACGAATATTTCTTTTTTGGTGTAATTTCTCATCTCCTGATTCTTCTATAATGAGGAAATCTGTGAAATATTTTCCAATGATTTTGAACAGTGGTCTGTTTTATTTAAAGGCAAATGAAAGGGTGACAATAAAAATGAAAATCTGAGAGATTATTAAATTCATGTAGCATATAAAGAGTTTCCTCAGCAACCTATGTACAAACATTGACATTGCCTTAGAAGGAAGTAACATGAATTGATTTTCATTCCCAAATTTTTTAAATTAATGTATGAATTATATTTTGTTAATAGTACTGCTAATGGTATGGCAGAATCTATTCCTTTTTTTTTTTTTTTTTTTTGACAAGAATAAATAAACTTTGCAGGCTGGTGTTGTGGCTCACCTAGCACAGGTGAGGCCCTGGGTTTGATCCTCAGCACCAAGTAAAAACAAATAAATAAAATAAACGTTAAAAAAATGAATACACTTTGACATTGAGTCTAAATATGGCTTCATAGCTGATTTTTCTAAAGATGTCTGAGTAAAATTTAAAAAGAGGAGAGCTCAAACACTACCTAAAAATATCAAGAAAATTCAGCTTGGGACTTGCTGAGTATGGTAAAAATGCTGATGAAATCCTTCCTTTTTTTAGCAGGGTAAAAGGACACATGAAAATTGGCATAAATCATTGCATCCTGCTAGAAGAGTCCTTATTATGCTTAAAAAAGGCATAATTTATTGTTCAGCTTTACATTTTTCTGAGTTATGACTTTATATTTCCAATGATATGGTAGTTAATCCTAGAAATTTCAATAGAAAAATTGTTCTAAATGCCTAGAGTTGTTCAACCTTTACCAAGCCTTTTAGTTAATTTTAATATTAGATTATGTTTTTAAATACAGTGTAATCATGTACCGATAGCTAGTAAAATTTTTACTATATGTGAGTTTAAATATTGTCAATGCCTCTAAATTTTTTTTAAACTATATATCCATGTTAGAGTTACTAAAAATCCAGGGAAATTATAATTTCTTCCTGTACACATGGAAAATGTATCTTCAATAAAAATATTTTAATCCAAATCTTTCATAGATCAAAGATAGAGATTCCGAGTACCAGCTAAAACCAACTCAAGATACATAGGATAATGAGACCTCATGAAAAAGAAATCTGTGCTCTGCATTCAGCTACATGATTTTAACCAAATTGAGAAACTTCAGAAATAATTTTGTGCTACTGTCTGTTTCTATAAAGAAGCTAGTAGATTTCTGACATTTAAGCTTTATCCAGAGCAAGAATTTGCAGTCTGAGTAACTATGGAAATGATATAACTTTTGTTATAAAATTATGTTGTAGAAATACAAAAGAGATTCAGAGATCCAAATTTAATGACTGTATTTCCAGTTTATATGATTTCTAAGTATTTTAGAAATACTTCTAAAATACACAAATTGTATAATCAATCTTCATTTACAACTTATTGAAATAGGCTGATTGTCCATTAGAACATCTGTATGTATTGCCTTATATGTAAATTTAAATGCTAAGTAAAACATCCAAACAACACAAGTGAATATCATATATATGTAACCTATGCACATGTATATACATAATGAGACACCATAAGTTTACCAGAAAAACTAAAATTTCAAACAATAACAAAAATGTTACAACACCAGGGTTCCAGTATTGGAGGGAGAAAGAAGCAACCGGAATTGTCATGCATGCACAATTTGCATATTGGCAAAACTGCTTAGCAAAACTTAAGAGACATATTCATGTATACCTTCTGAAAGAGTAATTAAACCTTTTGGTAAATAACCAACACAAATAGGTGTGTGTGTGTGTGTGTGTGTGTGTGTGTGTGTGTGTGTAGCTCAGCAAAATTAGACTACAGAGGCCAATTAATATATAATACATAAACAGTTAAGTATTTATTATTGTTTACATAATGGAAAAATTCTTACAAATGAAAAGAATGAAGATGAATTTTATAAACACTGAATGAAAGTAGTGATATACACAAAGTATATGTATGAATGCATTCCCACATCCTCATAAAGTTAAAACTAAGCAAAGCAATCTATGCTAATATTAATTCAAATATTGTTTACTCTTTGGGATGGTGGTTAATGACAAGAGAGAAACCAAAGGAAGACAATTTTTGTTTTGCTAAGGTTTTAAAATTTGATAACTAAATTAGGGGTTTCTAGAGGTGTAGAACAAGAAGGATAAACATATGTGTATGATTATAAGAGGAGATTTATTGGGGTGCCTTACATGATCAGAAGCTGGATAGTCCCACATGATGACCTTCTGTGTACCAGAAAGCCAGAAGAACCCATAGTTTCTCAACATAAGAAACTAGAAGCTCATAAAAAGAGCAACCAATGCTGTATCCCCAGTCTAAGACTGAAGACCTGGGAACTTCCTGTAGAATTCCTGATCAGAATTCAAGTTGGAAGAGTCAAGTAGATGAAATTCAATGTTAACAGGTGATAACATCAGCAGTCACTACCTCTGCTCAAGGAAAATTGAGCTTGCATAGGCTTCTGCTTCTTCCTTCTGCTTTTTATTCCATACAGGTCCCTAGCCTATGGGACTGTGCTACCCACATCCCCCTTGGTTTACTATCTTACTTGCCAATCATCTGCGAAACATGTTCAACACACATAGACTAAGTCTCTTAATCCTGGACATCTTTAATCCAATCAAATTGACGATCCAGATAAACCATCACAATGTTTTAATCTTACTTATGTTTAAAAATGTTTACTTTGTATGAATTTAGGTATGTGTGCAATTAAAGCATTTGTAAACAACCAGAAACACACATGGGGCCTTGCTAGTAAGTTTTTTATCACTATTAACAAAATACCTGTTCAAAACAATTTAGAGGATGAAAAATGGACTTATGACTCATGGTTTCAGAAGTTTAGCCCATGGTTCAACTGACTACACTCAGCCCCATTCAGAACAGCATGGTATTTTGAAAGGCAGAGAGGAAACAAGCCCACCTCATGGTGGCCAGGAAGCAGAGAGAGTGAAGGAGGAGCCACAGGCACAAGATACAGTTTCAAAGGCAGGTCTCCAGTGACCCACCCCAATAAGCCATCACTCAGTATCCCAGTTACCACCTAGCAGAGCAGCCCTTTCAAATTCGGATGGGCAAGTTGGGATATAGCTCTCCTAACATAGTCATTTCACTTACAATATTTTCGCATGAACACAGGTGCTTTTAGGGGATACCTCATATCCAAACCATAACAGGTGGTAAGCCTAGTACTTAGTTCACTGAGGAAAAACAATCATACAATCAAGCACATCCTGAGCAACTTAACTTAGTAAAACCTTTTTTAAAAATAAATAAATAAAAAGATGGCAGGGGATATACCTCCACGTTAGAGCACTTGTTTGATATGTGAGGCCCTGGAACCAATCACCAGTCAGTACCACCATTACACCCACACAAAAGTGCTTGAGGGATTCAGTTCAGTCCCTCTTCCCCTGGTATCATGTGAGGATACAGCAACAAAGGCTTTGACCTTGAACTGGGAGAAGTTAAGTCCTGCTAAAACATTACCCAAAATACCCACAGTCCAAGGTATTTTGCTACAGCATCAGGAGGGACTCATTCATCTGGGAATGCCTCCTTTTCTTCCCCTTTAGGAAGGACACATTTGCTGGTTCTAGGATTCTTGCTTCTACATTTTGTCCTTTATCACTTTGAATATATCCACCCACTGTTTTCTGAATTCCAGGGCTTCTAATGAGAAGTCCCTGGAAGGAGTGTATGGGGAAATTATGATGAAGCCTTCCTCCCTCTTAAGCCCATAGGTGTTAAGACTGTGCTCTACAGTGCCTTAGGAAACAGAGCACTTTGTCGTAGAAAGAGGAATTGAATACCTTGAGTACAGACACAACAGGATTTCCAAAGCCCAGAGTTATTAGAAAGTTTTGTACTTGAAATGGCAAGTCCTTTGAAGTAGTGTACAAATTGCAATAGGTAAACAAATATCAGCTTTCATAACCCACGGAAGCCAAAAACATCTGGAGGCCTTTATTATTGTTATTGTGACATGAAAAAAGTTCTGGAGGCCCCAAAGGGAGATGACCACTGGCGGTGACGGCTAGGAACGATTGGGCCATTTCTTGCTCTGATCTCACAAGGAGTCACTGTGAAGAAGTTTCAAGTTTAAAGTATATAAGAAGGTGGCTGTGACTGGGTTTCTGTCCACAAGTACAGGAAGCTCTTGGTGGTGACCTGTCGGACTCCCAGATAGTTAGTACATTTGGTGATTGGTGGCTGGCAGTTGGTGGATATGGTCTTTGGATATTTTTTTTGGGGGGGGGGTGTTGTTTTGTCTTGTTTTGGTTTTTAATTTTGATTTGCTGTTTTGGTTTGTTATTTTTTTTTTAAGCTAGCATCCTTAGTTGGTGTTCCTGCTTAGGATGTATAGCCAGAGTAATGAGAGTAGTGTAGCAGCCTTGCCGGGGTTGGGTTTCTGCAGCGAGTCAGCTTTCATGGATCACTATGAGTTCGTGAGGACCATTGGGTGTGGAGGGTATGACTAGGTGAGCCTAGCCCACCATCACCTCACTGGGGCAGAGGTGGCAGTGAAAGTCCTGAAGTTGGTAGTGCAGAACATTCCAGTGCTGATGACCCCGGAGCACCCCAACGTGGTCCAGCTGTTTCAGGTTATTGGCACTGAGAACAACATCTAGATGGTGATGGAGCATGCAGGTTAGGGATGGCTACTTGAGCACATCACCCACAGCATACAGGAGGAGGCCTGGAGTATTTTCAGGCAGATGGTGTGCCACCGTGGGCTACTGCCATGACAAGGCATCGTTCACCGAGACCTGAAGCCAGAGAACATCATGCTGGATGTCAGGGGCAACATCAAGCTGATCGACTTTGGCACCACCACCAGGTTCAGGGCTGGGCAGAAGCTGAGGAGGTTCTGGGGTACACTCCCCTACCTTGCCCCTGAATCTGTCTTGCGGCAAGAGTATGAGAGGCCCCGGTGGACATGTGGAGCCTGGGGTCATTCTGTATTTCATGTTGACGTGGAGCCTCCCATTTATGGCCAACACTTCTGGGGAGTTGCTGATGCAGATTGTTCTGGCAAGGTATAATGTCCCTCGCTCTGAGCCCATCAGATCAGGAAGGCTCATCCACACAATACTGACTGTGAAGCCCACAAAGCAGCCCATGGTCAAACAAATCTCTCAGCACCCATGGCTGAAGCAGAGTGAGGAGTATTTACCCCATCAGTGTAGTGAGGCTCTTCCCAAACACCCAGACTCCAAAATAATGGCGCTCCTGGTTGACAGGGGTTTTGATCCATACCAAGCCTGGGTATCTCTGGCCAAGAGAAAGTCTGATGTTGTGTTGGCCACCTACTTGATTCTGCAGCACCAGAAAAGCCAGCGGGGAGGGCGCATGTTCCAAGGGAATCCTGCGCCTCTGAGGGTTATGCCTAGCCCCTGCACTGAAGATCTTTCTTGTGCCCCTATCCTCCCAAAAAGGAGCACAAGTGAGCCCACCCTTCACGCCTTGTCCTTTCCCTGTGAGCATGAGCTGCCTGAGGTGGCCAAACAGCCAGGGCAGGAGGGCATAAGAAGGGCCAGCCTGCCTGCCCTTCCCTCAGCTTCCTGCCTGCAGGGGCCCCCACTCCTGGCAGATCCTCCCAGTCTCCCTTGGGTGCCCTACTTGCCGAAATGCTGAAGGATCAGTTGGGTTGGAACAGTCTGCAGCATTTCCTCCCAAGATACATCCCCAGGGCAACGCGGAGACCACAGGAAGGGCTGGACTAGGAGGATCGCTACCTGTGTCCGAAGACTATGTTGTTGCGTGTCACCTATCTGCAGTAGAGTGCTTCCAAGGGTACAGAGGAGAAGTGAGTGGATCAGTAGACAGTGTGGCTCCAGGGAAGCGGAGAGCTGAGCCAGCAGGACCAGCACACAGCCTGCGTCTCCTCTGCCCCCACCTGCGGAAGACACTAGAGACTCTTCTGCCTGGGACACTTCGCCCTGCTCTGCTTCTCTCTGTTCTTTCTTCCACTCTTGAGATGTTTCTTAATAAATTGGTTTCAGTCGATTGTATACTAAAACTTTTGTTTTAAAGATTTTAAAATGGGCTGATTCAAACAAAGGAGGGGCCTCAGGTTGAGGGCAACTGTCCACCAGCCATCATCTCCCAGGCCCGGACCACTATGCCTCCCTCTCCAGCGTAGATAGACTTCCTCACCCTTAGAATAGATGGGGATTCACTGGCCTTGAGCCAGTGTAGAACATTCACTTGCTTTGACCTAGTCCAGACAGACCCACTCCCCTTGACCTTGTGTGGATGCAGTCTCTCCCTTTGTGCCAGTAGAGACATGACTTTTAGCTGATGACCATGGCCAGGAGGAATCCTTCCTGTGACATGTGGGCAGGGTGGGTGAGAAATCACACCCGAGAAGACACGTGAGACCTCTGTTCTAGGGCATCAGCTTCATGACACTGTGTGTAGGGAAGGAAGAGGTGAGCCAGTGGGCAGGGGCAGGCCTGCCTGCAGCTGTGGCTGGGTGCCTCACCACTGCCATGCAGCCTCCCCACCCAAAATCATCACCTCATGACTGTTGCTAAAGCTATTGGGCAGGAAGGACACAGGATTTCAGGAGTGGAGGTGTCAATCCATCTAGTGGATGCAGTTTTACATAAAGGCAAGGTGCAGCAATGTGGAGTTGCTCTCACAGTTCTAAAAACAGTTCTGTTAAGCCAAGTATGCACAAATGAAAAATAAGGAGTGGTCAGGCTAGTCAAAGGGGCCAGCTTTGGGCTCCTTCCATTTCTGATATCTCCACAGGGCTGGCATCCGAGCTGCTCTGATGGCATCTTCCTGCTCTTTCCCCTTCATGGTCAGAAATGAACACCTTGTTGAAAAGTTATGACAGTGTTGTCTAGTTTTCAGTGTAGAGATCTTTCACCTCCTTGGTTAGATTCATTTCTAATTTTTTTGAAGCCATTGTGAATCGGAGAATTTTCCTAATTGTTTTGCAGCAGATTCATTATTGGAGTAAAGGAAATTGACTACTTTATATGTGTTGATACTCTCTCCTGCTACTTGTTTGTTTTTAATCAGCTATAGAAATCTTCTGGTGAATTTTGAGGGGTCTTTAACATTGAGGATCATGTATTTCTTTTGTATTCCCCTAATTTCTTTCTCTTGGCTGATTGCTTTGGCTAGAGTTTAAAGGTCTATGTTGGATAGCAGCGGGGAGAGCAGACATGCTTTCCTTGTTCCTGATTTTACAGGAAATGCTTTCAGTATTTGTAAGTGTGTTCTCATCATGTCTTCTTCAAGGGCCTAGCTATTTTTCTACCCCAAGTTATTTCAGATATTTTTGACATTAGTTCTTTTCTCCCTTATAGTCACCAAGAAGTTAGTATGAAAATGCAGAAGTTTATAAGGAACTAAATAGAGCAGAAACCCCAGGGAGATTCCTAGGAGAATGAATTTCCCATTGGGAATTTCCTAAAGGGGCCATAGTGCAGGGAACCTCAGCATGTGGAAGTGGGAGGTCTGACCAGGAAGACGGATTATCGATGCAGCTCAGTGACTCTGTCGCTCTAGAAATTCAGTAGATCACTTCCCCATGTAGGTCTCAGGTCCCCCTGTATCAGCCAAAGTGAACCTTATATGTTGAAAATGTTCTCCACGATTCCACCAATGTAGAAGTGGAAAGGGGTATGATACTCCAGAATAGGCTGAAAAAATAGGTATTAAAGAAAGTAAAAATTACTGTTACACTATACAGGGCCCAAAAAGAAAAAGGAGGAAACAGAAACAGCACATATAAGAAGAGAGAGAATAGCAGATAGGATGTTTGCTCATTTAGCTTTGAGTGGAGCACTCTGTTCATCTCCCACTGCCAGTCGGTTGAAGGAGTGGGGTAGGGGGTGTTCTGGGTAGTTCTTGGATTGCAGTGACCCCACTGCATAAATTACCCAGACAGCTCAGTTCAAATGCATTCTGAATGTTAATATTCAGATGTTAAACCCCAAATCCCAAAATGATGGTTAAGGAGTCAGAACATTTGGAGATAATAGAGTACAGATGATATCATGACAGTAGATCTTCCACAATGGGATTAGTGTCCTTATAAGAAAACGAAGAGAACAAAGTTCTCTTTCTCTGAGAGTTTAGTAAGAAAAGGTCCCATAAGAACACAATAAGACAGCAACTGTCTGCAAACCAGGAAGAGAGATGACACTAAGAATTGAATATGCTAGCACTTTGATTTTGGACTACCCAACTTCCAGAACTGTGGGAAATAAATTTCTGTGTCAGCCTTACAGTCTACAGTGTTTTGTTATAGAACCTAGAAGACAGTAAAACATACAGTTATATTAATATGTTGTATACAGTATAGCAGCACTATATAACCTTAAGAAATTGTTATGGAGAACCTTCAAAAGTCAATTCTTCATTATCTTCTGATACCTAAAAAGCTGATTTGATCACTCAACATGATAAATATTTTGAATTAGATAGTTGATAAAATTATTTTTGAGTGATTTAAAAAACAGCATGGTATGACCATTTATTTTATTTATCCTTTGACTTCTGTTACATCCCAAATGATAACAGAACTAGTTCCACTTGTTCCCATGCTTAATACAGATTTGGCATCAGATCTATTATGTATCTCCACATGGATCAGAATTTAGATGCTTTATCTTAATTCTTCTGTTAATATTATGATCATGTTTGGGAGATATATAGTTCTAATTTGGATGCAGAAAAGGCATCTGCTGATATGGAGTTTTTGACATTCCCTCCTTTTCTCTGAAAAACAGCATCAAAACACACAAGTCAGATATTTATTGGTGAAAGTTGGCAAAACAATCACTCATTGTCTTACTTCATATATGATATAACTTTGAAATAATCCTAAAAATCTAAGATGATTCCCAAACATCACCTCAAAACATTTTAAATGATTTAAAATCAGTTAACCTTTTATTCTTTATGAGGATAAAGTCTTGAAATTGTTGGTAAATAATACCATGTATATTAATATATTTTCTGGGATCACAAGTGAAAAATTAAAGCAAAAATTCTGCTTAATATAGTGACAAGTACAGCTGCTAGACCCAAAATATTTCAACTATCAGTCATTTAATTTTAAAAAGTGCATTCCTCCATTAATGCATAGTCCAATACAGTTTCTAATATCACAATCATATAGGGATCACATTTTTTCCATTTATTATTCATTAAATTCCTTTAAGACTTTAGAGCTGTCAATTAGATGCCTAGGAGTTTAGAAGGAAGATTTGGAATTGTCTTGCACCACTTCTCATTCTCATTATATTCTATTGCCAGAACTCAGTCACAAGACCCATCTAAATCTAAAGGGATTAAGACATGGAAATTCTCTGCCCTTTCTGGAAAAAGAACATGTCGATGTATTAGCACTATTTTTCTATTTATCCATTCCATTGTTTTGAACACCATCTATCAACTAATCCCCTGCTGCACAAAATAGCCTTCTGGGAAACTTACCAAAATTTAGCCCAATCATTTTATTCTACTCAAAAGAATATGGGTCATAATTTAAGAAATGTTTTTGGTCAGGAAGCTATTTATCATATTTTTATCATGTTTTTGGAATCAAATATCAGCTGGGGCTTCAGACATTTTTAGATTTGATTGGAAAGGAGGATCAATTTGGCTATTTCACATGGCAATTGATGCTGATTCACAGGAAGAAACGATGTTGGAAGGAAAACCAGGGGACTTTATGTCACAGTACTCAATACTGTTAGTCAAATATCTGAAGGCACTTACCTTGCTAGAAACAGAAAAAGTTTACTTCTGAATAATGAAAACATTTAAAGTACCAAGTTATCTTTCCCATGTGAAACCCTGGAGTTGGAAAAGAAAACTACAACAAAATTATATATGTAAAATTAGAAAAAGGGAGATACACCAAAACCAGCTGTCTAATCCCACTCTCCATAACTCTGAACATTCTTCCTCTGAATATACAGTGTCTTATTGATTCCCCACAGATAGCTCATGGTGTCCTCTTTGATAGAAACTGTATTTCATTTTACCACATGGTTCCTGGGTATCACCTAAAAGGCAGACCTATTATCTTCGTATCTCACATATGCAGTAGGTATTTGAAATCCACTTAATGATAGTGAGGGGTTCACTGATGAGAAAATAATTCTGGAGGCAATAAAATTTTTTCTACAATAAGAAATAATTGGTTTGTATCCTTCTAGTCAGTTACATATGAACATAATTCCATCAGAGAGCTAATTAAAATAGTATTCTTTATTTTTAGATCCATTCCTCTATCTACTCCATTATATTTTTAATGGCTTCTCTAATGCCAAAGCAAACATTTTTTTTTTTTTTTTTGGTTTCAAGACTAATGTTATTAATCCGGTTTGCTTCTAACTTCCCAGTTGAAATATTTAACCAAAGTCACAATCATCTTCTCATAATGTCTCTTTTGATCTGCTTTATTTAAGGTTTATAGGAAGACATTACTAAATCCATAAGAAGCATAAAACTCTCCAGCAGTGAGAACATTTTTTAATAGATATTTTGAAGATACAAAAGTACTATTATTGTAAAGGTCTGCTGTTGTCATTCTGCTCCTCTCTTTTAGTAAGCGAATTTTAACTCTGAAATGAAAACAGGCCACCTCAATGTAGATTATATTTTTGACCTTTGCTTGGAGGAGATATAGCCAATTTTGACCAGTGGCATGTTAGTTAATATAATTTAGGTAAATTCATGATCTTCTTATGTATATAAGAAAAAATTTGTCAATGACTGGTCAGTCACTTTGACTATACACAGATAATACCTCATAGCATCTCTTTACTTTCATTGAAAGTACCAGAGAAGAAATATTTCAGCTTCATGGGCAATCAAGCCTCTTTCCCAACAAATCAGCTCTGCCTTTTAGCACAAAAGAAGGCATAGACAATAAATTAAAGAATCAATAACAGCCATGTTCCAATAAAACTTTATTTACAAGTGAAATGGTAGGATATATTTAACTCATGAACTGGTTTGCCAATCTCTGATTTAGAGGATGTCATGCAACAGCATACAGGAAATGTCAATGTCAGAATGACTTTTGAAAGTAGAAATTATTTCCCAGATGACACAATTCTACTCTAGACACTTCCATGAGAACAAAAACTAATCTTTAAGTTTTTAAGCCAATTTTAGATTCTCTTGGTTATAGCATTTTAGCCTATCCTGATCCTCTTAAAACTTTTCTATTTAAAAGCATTTTTCAAATATCAGTGCTTGCTGTCTCTGAAACTATTTCTCTAGAGCTTCTTCATGCTTAGAAAATACTTCTTCTTAGTCTATTATACAAATCATTGTTCTATTATAATTTTACAGATTTTACTAGTTATACCAGTCATGTTCACCTAAGCTTTAAACTATTTACCTATATATGTCAAGTGTCATCACATTTACTAAAATTGAACCAAACTTTTTTTCATAGTATTGACTCCATGGACCTTCGTTAACTTGAAATAATACTTTGTAATCAAAAAGTATTTGCAACAGAAAACTTTAACCTTTTTTTTCTGACTCAATTCCTGATCAATATAAATAATGGTATGGTTGGAAGCACTTTTTTCTAAGCAAAGAAATGATGTATAATTATCAGTGAGTAATAAAATGATGAATAGTTAATTTTAATTGCTATTAAATGATTGGTACATATTTCCCTACGTAGAATGAAAAAAAAATACTAACTAAACCTTCTGTAACTATGAATATTAAGTGAAAAGACCAGTCATCCATGGAAAGCATTGGAAAAGTCAGCAGTCTACTTTGTCATGTTTGTCATGTTTCATTTTAAGTAAACTGAATGTTTCTAATCAATTAAAAGGAATTATGTATTCATTAATCAGAAATAAACATTCAATAGTATCATACTTTCAAAGTTTAAAAGTGCTATCTATTAAACTATCTAAGTACTAAAGCAAAATTTTAAAATATGCATTTAAGGCAATTTTGGAAAGTTTACATTTTTAAATATTATTTAGAAGCATTTCATAGAATCAGAAACACTAGGGTATATTCCATGTACATCGTTAAGTTTGTCTACAGGATGCATCTCGAGATATTCTGGTACATTCTTTAAAAAGGATTACCAGGTCATCCATCCACAATTAATCAGAAAAATCCGTCACTTCTGGTGCTACACAGCCCAAGGCAATCTGTCTGCTTTATGAAAGACTCAGAAATACAGTGAGTATCAGAGAAGGAACTTTATTGGTATTAAGAATGTTGCCGAATTATTCTTGTTGCATATGCCTTATTTTTAGTATCAGCATTTAAATATAAGTTTGTATAAATTCACAATTTATAGAAATTTTGAATCCTAGAACAAAATGTAATGTTTAGATATACATTTTAAGAACACACTTTATTTGTGTGTAGGAAATTATACTTGTGATATTAGCATTTGAAAACTAATTTTTTTCAGGTACTAGGAACTGAACCTAGGAACTTAAATGGAAAATTAATTTAATGAAGAAGCAATTAAACTCCCCAAACCTCAATGACTCATTTAATACCATCAATAGAATATTGCATGGGAAAATACAGAACAAAAAGTTACTGTTGAAGATTAATTCAAACATTCACATCATAAACACAATTGACAGAAAGTTAGTTTTAAGAAGAGACACAAGTCAAACATTTACAACCAGATATATATGGAATATATATATATACCTAAAATAATCTTGCATATCTCAAAACAGTAAGTGATGAAATAACATTATTAATTTACAAGTAAATGAAGATAATTTCTAAGTTTTCCATTTGACTAATTTAATATAGAAAGTATTCAACTACATGTTTATTAAAACTAATCATATAAAGTCTATAATAATTAGGTGACAAAATGTGTTATTGTTGACAAAATAATGCTATATTTTTCTTCTTCCATCTTTGTATTATTTACAAAATAATTAGTGTCTGAGTTCATATTCAATTTGAATTATATATTCTTCCTTGAACTTATATCAATAATTATCACCATCTAGTCATAACAACTATGCACCACTGTATATAAACAAATTGAGAAATGTTAAGTGAGATTAAATGACAAATCATGTTGTTCTAATATTCAGTTCAATGATCCATGGGAATAAAACATGTACATATATTAAAGTTACATATATAAACTACATACACATACAAATTTATATACATACATAGTTATGGTTTAAAATCCCTGGAAAATAAACAATGGAGCAAATGAGCCAGTCACTTAGAAATGCAATGTTCACTGAGTCATCAGATATCTTTTATAACAATATGCAGTATTCTACAATAAATTTAGAAGTTAATATGAGTGGAAAGAAGATAACATTCACGTTAGGGATCTGATTATTTCTGAAACATTGTAAACACAATTTTAAAAATGATGCAATTTCTCTTCCTAGGCTACATGCTGAGAAAAGTCATATATATTAACCAAGAAATAAAATACAAATTAAAAAACACATAAACCAAAGCAAAACACTGTAAAAATAATTTTAGTACTCAGCTGTTATAAATTGAAAAAATTTAACTCCTAAGTGATTCCAGATATTTCAAGGAATAAATAATTTTTATGAAAACATTACAATCAACCACACTAAAGTTTTTTCTAAAATAAGTAATTTCAAATCCATTAGCCAACATGTGTTTTGTCACGTAAATACAGTTGTTAGACTGGGCAAACAGGGAATTTTAAAGTATTGTAAAACAAGAAGAGTGTAGAAAGAGTAGAGGAACGTGGAAAATACTGGGGATTAAAATGGAACAGATAATGTTACATGCATTTATGAATAGGTTGAAATGAACTCCATAATTATGTATGACTATAATGTACTAATAAAAAAGAATGAGAATAATCAGAACTTTGGCATGACAATCTCAGTTTTAGATAGCAAAAATCCCATTTTATTTATTTTTTACTTTGCTTATTCCTCATTATAAAAATCCCACTTATAGGGAAAGAAAACCAACATGATTTGTGACTGGAGAAAAATCGAGTTGAAATTACTATGAGTATGATTAAAACAAGTTGGCAACTTCAAAACTCAGTTCTTTTCTCAGCAGAATAGGAAATATTATCTCATACAAGATGTTCAGATTAGACTTTATGCTCTTCTTTTGAAGGACTTATTTTGGACCTATTGTGTATATTCCAAGCTTTTTTACGGCAAAAGCAGCATTGTACATAAGCAATATCAATTATACCTTAAATCTGCTCTAATAAATATAGAATACAGTATTATCTTCCCAAAGGGAAGGTGCCATTAGATGTATCAGGGAATTCTATCAGCTAACTAATAGTCCTCAATGAATTGTTATTCCTCTTATATCAAATAGCATTTTAGAATATTAACTGATACAGGATTTAAAACTGTTTAAGACTGAGAATTATAAATTATGACATGTTTGAACTTCTGGGTCAATTATTATAAAAAATTCTGTAGCAATTAGTGTAAAAACAATGTAGATATTATAAAAAAGGAGATAATATTGATTCCTCCTAAATCAGATGAAAAAAGAGTGACTACCTGAAGACAATCTATACTTTAGAAAGGAAAGAGCTAAGTTATATAAGCAAATGATGGAGATATTATAAAGTTTTACACAACATAGGCCAAATATAATGACTTGCAAATTATTGTATACAATTTTTAAAAATAGTTAAGAAATTAAAATATTTATACTGTCTTGTAAAAAATCCAAAGAATTGCCTTTGCTAATGCTATTTTTTATGTGAATTCAAGTTAGTACCTTGAGCTACTTGATTTGCATAAAGAACTTTATATTTCTAAGGTCTGATAACAACAAATTCTATCAATATTTATTTAGAAATGTTATTATTTTGTCTTTGTTTTGATCCCACAACCCATTCAGTGGACCTAAAGCCTGCATCTAAGCTCTGCCTCTTTAAGTTTCCATGACTTCCCAATAGTGTCTGTCCACTTGCAAACCAACCTTGGGCTCATGGGCTTTTGGGGAATATGCAAGATCCAACCTCTGGCACCATCCTTCATATTACATAATTATTGCATTAATTATATAATATGGAATTAATATGACTATTAATCTATCTTCAAGCTCACTCAGTCTTTTTTCTGCCAGTTCATATATACCCCAGAAATTGTTCCTCCCAAATAAGTGTAGTTTTATGCCTGTTGACCAATCTCTTTCCAGCATCCCTTACCTCAGCCCTTCCCATACTCTAGTATATCAAGGATATATCAGATTTTTAGATTTCTTCTAGATTTGACAAGTGAATGATATAGTACCTGTCTTTAAGTGCCTGGCTTAACTCATGCAACATAATATCCTCCATGTTAAACATGTTACTACAAATGGGAGAATTTCATTCTTTTCAATTGCTGAGTAGTATTCAATTGTACATATATGTACTACTGTGTGGATCTCACTTTGCATGTCTCTAAATTTATTCTTGAAATCTGGATGATTTAAATAACATTGTGTTAATTCTGATACTGAATCCTCTACCTTTTAGGGATATTATGTTTTTTTGTAGGCTGATTTGCTTATTTAGTGACTTGACTAATTTGGAGAAGTCTCTTGTGCCTCCGAAGTGCAGCCACCAATGTGACTACTCAGACTCTACAGCCTTAGACGTGTACAGTCTCCCTGAATATTTCCTCATCTGGAGGGATGACAGTGTAGGGATCTCTTTGAAGGCTTCTTTCCTGCTCTCACTGTTAAGGTTCTAAATGATCTGCCTCTTCATCACAACTAGCTGGTGTCCTCCGATAATTTCTAAATGGTTGCTATGATATTTGTGACAATACATTGGGGCCTAAATTGCTGCACAATTTGGTCCAATTAAACTTACGACACTTTTATAGGGCTTGTTGGCACATTTTAGATTTTCCTGGTTGCTATGCTTAAGAGAACTGACTGTCAAAGATGGATGTGTTAAACTCTCAGTCCCCACCATGTAGTGCAGTTGGGAGTGGGGGAACCTTTGAGAGATATGGCCTAAAAGGATGTTTTTCAGCCATTGAGGAATGCCTTTGAAGAGGATATTGGGACCATGGTTCCTTTCCCTTTCACTCTTTTGCTTCATAGCTGTCACAAGGTAAGCAGATTTGTTCCAGCACACACTCAAGCCATGATGTATTTATTGCCTTACCCACAGGCCCAAAGCAACAGAGCCTATCAATTACAGTTTATTATCTCAGGCATTTTATTATAGTAAAAGAAACTTGCTAAGACATAAAGAACAGGAGGGCTCTTAGCTATCTCCTTTTTTGGTTTTCTTTGTTAAGCTTTTAGTTATCCTACAATTTTCTTGATGCTTTGTGGGGCTTCCAAACTCTTCTTGATTATCTAATGCTAAAGTAGCCATTGTTTTTAACATCACCATTAGGCATGAGCTCTCTATGCTGTCTATTTCAAATTAAATCAATCACTCTTTAGAAAAAAACTATGGAGTGCTCTGGTATTATAGTCTGTTGTCACTCTTGATAGAAATTCTGCATAACTGCACCAGAACTTGGGGAAGAAGCAGCAATTGCTTTTAATAGAGTGACTGCCCTGCTCCGTGAGTAGGTCTGGCCCTCTCAGTTTTTCCATCTGATATGGAACCTTGAGCCAATGAATGACCTGTCTTAAAGATGACACAGGCAATGGATGCCTGCTTTGTCACATCTGAGGTACAGCTTCCAATCAACTAGGGGCACTAGCAGGAAAGAAAGTCCTTCTCTCAGCCATATTTACCTAGAAATAAGATCTTTTATATAATGTTTATATATGTATATAATTTTATATATATATTTTTTTACATTAAGTATATTTTGAAGTATTATACATACATAGAATAACTTGGGCTGGGGATGTGGCTCAAGCAGTAGCGTGCTCACCTGGCATGCATGCGGCCTAGGTTGGATCCTCAGCACCACATACAAAGATGTTGTGTCTGCCGATAACTGAAAAATAAATATTAAAAAATTCTCTCTCTCTAGTGTAACTTGTTCTAATTAGGATCCCATTATTGTGGTTGTATATGATGTGGAGTTACATTAGTCATGTATTTAAATATGAGGATAGGAAAGATATATCAGATTTATTCTATTACCTTCCCCCTCTCCTTTACCTTCATTTCCTTTGTCTAGTCCAATGAACTTCTAATTTTCCCCTCCCTTGTTCTGGATTAGCATCTACTTTACTTATCAGAGAGAATATTCTACCTTTGGTTTGGGGGGACTGGGTTATTTCACTTAGCTTGATATTCTCCAGTTCTATCCACTTACCTGCAAATGCCATAATTTCATTCTTCCTTATGGCTGAGAAATATTCCTTATACCAAATTTAGTGAAAAGATCTTATTTAACAAGAAGTTGGAATAGAAATACTGGCGTTATCCCCAGTAGCCTAGTACTCAAGAAGGATATTAAGAGAACCACTTAATATTGCTTTTCTTACAAAGATCAAATGGATATTATTGAATTATTGCTCCATTTCAATGAATGCTTCAGTTAAAATAGTTGCTTTTTATAATTTTCTCCAGATAACATTTTTTGAGGAAATCCACTATTCTAGAAGAACTTTCATGGGATTTATAAAATACCTATTTCTATCTGAAAACATATTCTACCTGAGACAAAGACCAAAATGATATTGCTAAATCATTAACTGTTTAAATAATATTATGAATACTGGAATTATCATTGAAATGGATATTTTGTATTAGTAGTTTCTGTTTTCACCCTAAAATATTTTTATTTTCCTAATCACTTTCTGAATATAATTTACTATGCCATTGACCACATTGTGCTGTGTTTGGTGAATAATTGAAACCAGTATAATGATATCTTCAGTTTTCTCTTCAAAATATTTTACTGATATAGAGAGACTATAGAAAGAACTTTCTAACATTACTTTCTGTAAAGATAGGAACTTTCCCTGTACTGTACAATATGATAACCACTAGGTCAAAATATTCATTGGGCACTTGAAATGTGGTTATTGAAAAGCAAATTAGTTTTGCTTTTATAAATTTTTAATCATTTTATCATATTATAAATTAATTTACCATAACCATACCTAGTTATCATAGCCTTAGATTCTTCAAGACAGCAAAACTCCAACCATGAGATTAGTTAGAAAAATAAGGACACTCAACAATTTTGTGTTGCTCCACAAAAAAATTATGATTTTTGAGTTTACCTCCTTACATTGAGAAAGGAGAGAAAGTGTGAATTACTAGGAAATGATTTCTTTCAGTAAAGGAAAAGAAGAAATTGGTGAGTTCTTAGCTCACCTATGGTGCTCAAAACTGAACATTAATATGCTTTGTAATTTTCAGGAAAAATATTCTTTTTATATATTTAATATCACAATTACATAATCAGCAATATTATGCTGGATAAAATATTAAAGATATTAGGTTGTATTAATATTACCAATCCTCACTCTAATAAGGTGATATAATTTTATATCACCAAATTTTATTAAAAATATTTTAATTAATCTTAACTCACTCAACAATTGACAATCTTAAAATTTTAAAAATTGAAAGTGTTTTCACAGCATCTTAGAAGAATGACTCTTCCTAAAAAGATAGGGTTATATTATATAGATCTTTATTTCTATGATACCCCGAGAATTATTCTTTGTTAAATATTCAATAACTTTTTATTAGATTACTCAACCTACTAATGCTGTTACCTATGATATATATACTTTTATTAACAAGCATGTTTAAATCTGGCATATTTAAATAAGTTTAAATAAGTGTATTAAATAAGTGTATTGGCTTGTTTCAAGGAAAATAAATGTGTTTTCTTAAACATTTGTCTTATCTTTTTTAAATGTTGCTAATTTCTTAAACATTTGCAATATTTTTAAAAGATAAGATTTTTTTTTTCTCCAAGATGGTAATACCATCCACAGGAATAATTCAGATGTTCATATGGTATCCTACAGAACAAGAATGGGCAGGGTATAATAGTGGCCTTGGTGAAAGGCAATTTTATGGTCCTTTCCTAGCAATTCTTTCTTCAGCAGGATAATCACATAATTATGAGAAAATATGACAAACTCAGAGTTGTAGCACTATTTTTCTGTCTCTTCCTGCCACTGACTACCTATTCCAAGCAACCATCTTTGTCAAGCAAGAATGAATATGACAAAGTAAACAAGGAAAACCAGGGAGGCCTGCCAAGTCTGCACCTGCTCACCGTCTCCTTCAACATCAACTTCCCTTTTTAAAGTTTAACAGTCAATCCCTCCATACTAAAATAAAACAAAGACAAATCATACAGTATAGAAACACTACCTCTATAATGTCCTATTTTTTGGCAAATATAAAAAAGTACTAATGGTATATCATACAGAGCTACTGCTTGGTACTATTATTATACAGTAGTAAACAAAATTTTTTGAGCAAGGTATGAAAATACTATAATTTTCTTGTACATTCACCATATATTTATAAAGGGTTTGAACAGAATTACTATCCATTACAAAGAGTTCTATTACATATTATTGAAAAGGTGCTATGTTCAGTTGCAAATTCAATCGTGCTGTAAGTAGTGAAATTAAAAGAGATTCTCAATAGAAATTTATTTTTTTAAAAAAATCTCTGGTGATTTAAATGTTTTTTGTTCTTAATAGTAACAGAATTTTGAAAACATCTTCATGCACTTTAGTTTTTCATTGAGGTAATATTGAAGTGGTTTCTTTAGGAAGAAATCAATTGGCAGTTGGAAACAATCATGAATTATCAAATATAATTTTTTCATTTTACTAGATTAAATGCACACATAGAGGATCACATCCCCTGACACAATAGAGATACACACAGAACAACATGTAGTGAAGTATATTTGTTAAAGATAAGAAGTACTTTTTAAAAACTCAGAGAAAGTTGTTAATCTTTGAGTTTCTATTAGATACCTTCCTCCCATATAGACTGATTTTATAGTAACCTTCCCTAAGGATGTCAAAGAAAAATAACACCATGCAGAGCAAAAGAGGCAAGACCAACTTTATTCAAGACTTTTGCAAGAGGGAAGAGGGATTGAACTCAAGCTGCTGAAACAAAAGGTGGCAGGATTTTGAAGTTCTAGAGTAAAGTTTGTGAAAAAGTCCTAGGAGACATAGTAGAGCAGTTGATCAATATGATAAGGCCATCTGTGTTTGCTAATCACTGCTTATCATGGTAAGCTACTACACTCTCCCAGATACTGGGAGACATGGGTTTCATCTGTCCTGATGATTACATTTCATAGGGGTGGTTCTAAGATTCTTGAGAAGATGAATGCTAGGTTATAATTCTGGAAGAAAATTTATACCTCACAAATGCAGAGGAAGAATTTAAGATTGCAAGTTTTCCAAATTAAATGATCTAATAAAAGAGGTCAGAGGACTATAGTTTAGGAAGAAATCTGCATATAGAACAGTCAAGGTGAGGAGAAAGTCGGAACCATTTTGGTAAAGGACCAAATGATCAGCTGTATATGTTCCCATATGTCATAAAAGAACACTGCAGCAATCATGAAGGTTAGATCTAGAAATAAAATTTTTTGTTTTATAAAATATTAGGACCCAATATATAAGAATGTACTATGGGACAGCTCTAGGCTGCACATAAGAGAACTGGGAATATTGCAAGATTATCACCTATTATTCTTGACATCTCCATATGTAGAACGTAGCTTCTTGGGAAAGTCAGCTGTGCCTAAATTTGTGTATTTGTCTAAATTCATTATGAATTGTCACATTATCTATAAGTAAACTATGTAAAAGGGAAAACTCATTGTTACTGTATTATTTGATGAATTATATCTTAATGGGAATTGCCAGGAAGAGTGAGATTTGTATCATTTAGGAATCATCAATAGAATAATTTTAACAACAGGGAGTGAATACAGCACAAATCCAGAAAAAAAAAAGTTAAAATAGAGGCACTACATAAGCAGCTTATTTTGCAAAAATTCTAACATTTAAAGAACAGGTCATAAGACTTTCCCAGTAGAATGCTGTTTCTGCTGCTCTGATACATGTCGTCACACGGCTTCTCCCTAATTCTCCTAGGGCTTAGGCATCTCCTTTACCTAGCAACATAGAGTGTGGTGAGAAGTAACACAAAGCCACATAGCATAGGTAAATTGAGGGAAATACTTTTATCACATTTTTCACAGAAGGGCTGGATATAGTTGTCAAGGTTTTCTACATCTATTTGAGCTGGGCTCCCTCATTACTATGTAGAAATAACCCCAGAAATACAAAGCAGAGCTTTCATTGAACATCTAATTGAAGATGAAAGCCCACCTTCTTGAAAATGACATCCGTCTAGAGGTAAAACTTCCAAATGAATTTATACAGGTTGTATTAAGAGTATAATGATCTATTTGTAAGACAGCAGGAAAACAAAAATTCACTGTCCATTCTATTTTCCATTTATTTAGTATCAAGCACCAGGTAAACACTAAGGCTGCCCATTGTGCTAAGCATTCACAGGCTAGTAAGAAAAGCGTGTTTCATCACCATGCCATCTTCTAGAGAAGACACAGTTACAAAAGACATAATACAAAGATACAAAATTTAATGATGAAGACAATAGTTAATGATACAGAAATCAATTTCAAGGTGGTATTTCCCTACCTAGAATGACAAGAAAAGACTGTTTTGGTGATGCACAATTCAAACATTGGCTGTTAAATGTCTTAAGGAAATATGGAGAGTCATACTGTTCTATTAAAAAAAAATCACAAGTCTGTAAACACAGGCAAAAAAAAAAAGCAAAAACAGAATGTGACATCTTTTGTTAGTTGAAAAGGAGAGCTTCGGCTATAAAATGAAGAATGAGTTGGAACAAAAGGTTGTTCTGGACTTTTTAAGACATTTGAAATTCACACCAATGGCAATGGAAATAATATATAGGGGATTTTCACAAGGTCCTGGCATGCTTATTTTTTATACATGCTATCTATGTATATATGTGTATATTACACACAAATAAAAATTTTGTGGTGTTGTAAGAACATTCTGCCAGTCATGTAATATTTACTGAGATGGGTAACTTTGTCAACAAATGTTTTAAGAAAAACATTGAAATGTAATTGTTTTATATTAAACTTAAGTTATTGATAATTTACTTTGAATCGGACATATGCTTAGAATGGGTTAGTTCAAAAAAATTCAAATTTTTTTCTAGATAGCTATCCTGTCTACCAGCTATCTATGTGTGTGTGTGTGTGTATAAATATATATGTATATATCACACAAATAAAAATTTATTTTGCAGATATTCCTCAAGTTTTAATTTTTGCTACTGGTTTTCGAGAGAAAGAAAGAAGAACCAGGAAGAAAGAGAGGAGGAGAGAGATCATGTGAGCAAGGCAGTTTTTCTAATTTGATTTACCTTTTTAAAAGATCACATATTTTCATGTGACTTCCAGGGTATCATAAATAAAAAATTTATAAATTGTACATAATAAAATGAACAAATGAAAAATATAACTTGAGAATATAATTATGAGTTCATGTGCCCATATTGAAATAAATGGAAAAAAACAAGGAAGGTTATTAGTGTGAGAAACATGTTTTTAAAACTCAGGAGAGTTTGTAAGTTTAGTGCTGTGAATTTTGCAGTCTGAATGTGAAAGTCTTTGAAAATATGAATCTTTCATTGAAAATTCAGCTATAAGTAAGTTATGCTTATCATTGTTTCAACTGGTTTCTATCACTTTCAAATACAGCAATCAAAATATGTTAGACACACCTTAAGGGAACCCAATGCTACAATAAGAACTCATTTTCCAGTCTACATGTAACCATGATGATATCCAAATGATTGCTTTATTTGCATCATAATAATCATGGGAAAAACAATAAGTAATACAAAGAATGAAGTAGAGAAAGAAAAAGAATATTTTTATTTATACTATTACACTAATGCAATCACATCAGAGAATATATTGAAAATCTTAATACTTTTTGTTATCACAATCCCACAATCCTTCTCCTTATCTGCATAAATTAGGCACTTTTATTGATTGCAATTTTGACTGTCATCTAATGGCCATAGCCCCTGTAAACCTAGAAATACATGTACACATACACACACACACACACACACATACACACTGATGCACAAAAAATCGTATCGAAATTTTCATTGTCAATACAAATGCTGACAGAGTAAAGTCTTATGTTAGTTAATGATTGCATAAAGAAATTAATTTTATGGGAAAACATGATTTTTAAAAATCTCTATTAGCAAAAGAATTTGATGAATGTTATATTTAAAAGAAAATAGATTAATCTTTCCCTTGCAAAAACACGGTACTATAATATACATACATCCTCAGCATATAAAACACATATTTTTATTATCTGAAATAGTATGTTGTCAAAAATTGTATGAAATATTTTATTGGTTTGTATTTGCTGTTCTTTGATGTAGTGTGATTTTTTTTTAAACTCTGTTCAGGGATTTCTTCTGGCAACTGTCTTTGTTGTGCTATCCTAAAACAACTTCCAAGGAAGTATAAACTCTTGTTTTCTTCCTAATTCCCCCATGGAGTCTATGGCACACAACATGAGCCCTATAATCTCCTATAGAGCAATACTGTATAAATGATGTTTACCTGCATACATTTTTTATGGCCATTTGGAGTCTTCGATTCTGTAGGGAACCCATTTCACTTTTACCCTTGGATCTTTTTTTCATCATGATTAAACAAAGCCTCCCTCACTAGCACAGCTGAGATAAAAGGATTTGTTGGGCCTCTATCACATCAGGCAGGTGATGACAGATCCCCATCTATTTCAGGAACAAACTTCAAACTAGCCACAGGTGATTTCCTTTCCGTGCTGAATGGCGCAGCAGAGGTTGTATTTCCCACAACAGCAATCACCAGCTTATTATTTAGCTTCAAAAACAAGTAAAAGCTCAAAGATTTTATACTATGAGCAGATACAAAGAAAAGGAAATACATATAGTTCTCTTGAATTTATTTTTTATTTATTTTTAAATCTAATTTGTTATATAGGGCAGCAAAATGCACAATTCATCTTACACATATAGAGCACAATTTTTCATCTCTCTATGTATAAAGTATATTCACACCATTCGTATCTTCATACATGTACTTAGGGTAATGATGTCTAAATAATTCTACTGAATTTCCTACCCTCAAGACCTCTCCCTTCTCCTCCCTCCCCTTTGCCCTATATAAAGTTCCTTCATTCCTCCCATGCTCCCCTACCCATCGCCATTATGAGTCAGCATCCTCATATCAAAGAAAACATTCAGCCTTTGGTTTTTTGGGATTGACTTACTTAGCATTATATTCTCCAACTCCATCCATTTACCTGCAAATGCCATGATTTTATTCTCTTTTAATACTGAGTAATATTTAATTGTGTATATATACCAAAGTTTCCCTAACCATTCATCTACTGAAGGACATCTGGGCTGGTGCCATGATTTAGTTATTGTGAATTGTGCTGCTATAAACATTGATGTGGCTGTGTCCCTGTAGTACACTGTTTTTGAGTCCTTTGGGTATAGACCCAGAAGTGGGATAGCTGGGTCAAATGGTGGTTTCCATTCCAAGTTTCCCAAGGAATCTCCATACTGCTTTCCAGATTGGCTGAACCAATTTGTAGTCCCACTAGCAATGTATGAGTGTGCCTTTTTCCCCCACATCCTCTCCTACACTTGTTGTTTGATTTCTTGATAGCTGTCTTTCTGATGAAATCTTAGAGGAATGCAAATCTAAACTACGCTAATTGCTGGAGATGTTGAACATTTTTCATGTTTGTTGATTGAGTATGTATCCTCTTCTGAGAAGTGTCTATTCAGTTCCTTGGCAGAGTTATTAATTGGGTTGTTTTTGGGGTGTTAATTCTTGAGTGCTTTATATATACTAGAGATTAGTGTTCTATCTGATGTGCTTTTGGTGAAGATTTGCTCCCATTCTGTAGACTCTCTATTCACCTCACTGTGATTATTTCTTTTGCTGAGAAGAAGCTTTTTAGTTTGAATCCATCCCATTTAGTGATTCTTGGTTTTAATTCTTGTGCTATAAGAGTCTTATTAAGGGAGTTGGGGCTTAATCTGACATGATGCAGATTTGGGCCTACTTTTTATTACATTAGGCACAAAGTCTCTGTTTTAATTCCTAGGTCCTTGATCCACTTTGAGTTGAGTTTTGTGCATGGTAAGAGATAAAGGTTTAATTTCACTTTGTTACATGTGGATTTCCAATTTTCCCAGCACCATTTAAGAGGCTATCTGCCGCAGTCTGGCTGGGCACAAAATCACGAGCCACTCACACCTTGTAGATTCAAACAGCAACTCTATTCTCGAACTGTCACTGGCACTCTACACACAGGTTCTGGGCAAAATCCACGCTTCCACAGGGCTCTGAATCCCAAATACTCTCTCAATCCCTTGAGAACTCAAAGGGGAACTCAAGGAGTGGGCGCGCCTGAGGCAGTAGAATACGGCCCATTCCCAGCAGGGTACACCTTAAACCTGGAACCGCCCTAAACCCAAGGAGAGCCCTAAACCCTGATCTGCCCTAAACCCAGATCCGCCCTGGTCCTTGAGCAAGGTCACCTTACATGCAATGTCACTGCAAATGACCCGGGTCATGCCATGCGTCATTACATTTTTAAAGCAACTAGAGCATTCTCCAATGTGTGTGGAAATTGCATGCCCCTCAGTGAATCTCAATATATGTTAGCAATTAAGTATTTTAGATATTTCTTTTATTTAAGAAAAATGCGTTAATTTCCATTGAAAACTGTAGGAGGTGGGACCTGGTTGACATGAGTGGATCCTTAGGGACAGTTCCTTTGTGGGTCTACATCTTTTCCCCAGCACTATCCTGTCCCTGTTCCCTGGCTGCAATGAAGTAAGCAGCTTTGCTCTACCACACTCTTCTGGCAGGATGATCTGCCTCACTTCAGGCCCAAAGCAACGGAAACAGCTGACCATGTACTAAAACCTCTGAACCGTTAGTCAAAATAAATCTTTTCTCCTGTAAGTTGTTTTTCTTAGATATTTAGCCATGGTGATGGAAATCTAACCCATGTAATATCTAAATTTTACTAGTCCCACAAATTTTTTCCACATTTATTACATATTTTGGTGTGGAGTAATTACTTCTAAACTTTCCCACAATGGTTAGAGTGTGTTCTAAATAATGTTTTTGAATGAGTTATCACCATATTTCAGATTATTAAAAAATAGGTCATAACCACATAAATTAGTTACAAATTTTACAAATATTAAACATATAGGGTAGAAGTTTATTAAGAATAAAATTAGATTTTCTTAGTTTGTGTATACTTAGATGGAACTTACTCATAACTACAATTAAATAGGATCAACATTCTTCCATTTTTTTCAATTTGGTGACTAGTAAGTACCAACAGAAAATTTAAATAAATGGATAGAAATGGAATGAGTTTGAATATAACCATATTAGTCAGTCTCTGAAATTGAAGTTTATGGTCCATAAAGTATATTGTAATCTATTAGAGTATATGCCTCTTGGCCTTTGCATTGACAGCTCAGAAAAAGTAGTCTTTCAGTATACTGAAACAAAGAATCAATAAATGAAACCAATCAACTTGTAAAATATGCTACCCAATCATTTGTGAAAATGTAATAGGAGGCTGCAATTTACGACAATTGAGTTTGGAAAGAAGAACCTAAAGGAGAGTTTCTGGAGGATCATTATTACGAATAAGTACATGAACTTTGAAGTGCTGAAAGTGTTATTTCATAATACTTTCCATATACTAATAATCATGAAAATGTTTTCATGTACCTGAGAAGCAAATATGTCTGTTTTGAATGTAGTCACATTCTGCTTTATCCTCACAACAGTCCTGTAAGTAGATAACCTTGTGTCCGTGTTCATAGATGAAGGATCAATGGAGTATAGAGATTAGATAATTTGGTAAAGTCACACAACTATTGCATGGCTGAGTTGGGATCTATGCCAAGGAAGTGTGACCTTAGGATTTACATGCATACCACCACTTATGCTGACTAAAACGTGCCTGAGCTACTATATTAAGATTCTCAATAAAAAGAGACCTTGTATAATTTCAAGACAGGTTGAAATTTTGTTAGGACACAGAAGGTAGAGCATTTTGGAAGAGGGCAATAGTATCTTTGGAAAAAGAACTCAGTATCTTGCTCCAACAATTATGAGATTAAATTATTCCATGTTTTTAAACTTCTGAAAACTGGATTTATATTGCAATGAGTGTGTAACAGTCTAATTTGAAGGGTTTCTCTTTTTAGTGAAACCTAATATACATGTATACTTCAATTGATAACATAAGATCTAAAACAAGAAACCAAAAAACAAGAAATTTCAATGTAACCTGTGTGAGTTTCCATAGATAATAATACATAATAAAATTTTGAGGACCCAAACTTCACTTTAGTTAGAATTGCTGTTCATATATATGAAGATTTCATACCCATTTATTATGCCATGTAATATTTTCACCTCCTTACTAATTAGTAGAGATAATGAAATATCAATTATTTTTATCAATATTAATGCCTCTCAAAATCATTATGAGTTCTGCCAAACTTAAGTTGATGGGCTACAAACATTAAAAGTTAAGAAACATTAAAGTGGAAACAATAAAAATGTAATATTTTAGTCTAGACTCTTGGATTTTAACAAATATAATCTTCAGAAATTATACATTTTCAAGAACCAAATTAATTTTAAGACATAATAAGTTGGTAAATTGCAGTGTAATAGCATCCTGAGGAAGAAAATGTAATGATCTGTTCAACTGGAAATAAAGTGATATTTCTAGTTTTTAAAATTATCTCAAATCCATGCTTTAATGACTCATTTACCACAGAATCAATTGTTTTTTCTTAGTAGTACATATACTACAATTAAATATTTGCATAAAAATGTCATTTAATTAACTGTATTTCTCAATGTTGATACTGTTTCCTCTAAAATTATTACTAGTTTTATAGATTTTTATGGCAACTTATTTTTATTATCATGAAGTATACAAGTGTTTGGTTTTTTGTTGTATGTTAAATATGCTTTTATTTTTAAATCATCAATATGTCCAATCATCAATAAATATATTTGAGGAAATTAAATAGAATGTAGTGTCATTTAGTTATGTTAGCTCAACACAATCTCCTAAATCATGTATATCTTTCCAGATCTTTTGCTGCCCAAAAGTTAATGTTACTTTGAGATTAAGGGATACTCAAATGATGCTCTGTTTTGCTCAGGATGTTTGCTTACTTCATTAACTTTCTCATTACAGTGATAATATTTTCCCTAATTATAAAATTAATTTATTTGTTCTAAAAGAAAATTGTGAAAATGTTCAAGGAAAAACAAAGTATGACTAATCAAAGTAACAGATAAGGTTTCATTTCACTTCAGAATACAATGTGTAAGTGATACAGATATAGCAATGCATTCTTCTAAATATTTAATAATTTCATTATCATTTCCACCATCAAAATTAATGAAATATTTTAATAGCTCCTAGTTAACTAAAAATAGTCATAATTACTCCTTATTTCTTGAATTAAAAACTTATGTTTTCAAATTTAGAAGTTTTCCCTTTATTAAAATGCTTTGATATTGACATTTTTTTAAATCAAGGACTATCTTCAGTAATGTATGAAAGTCTATTTATATCAGCTTTATGAAAATATTAATGTCTTATTATTTGACAGCTAAAAATTATGTTATAGAAGTTAAAAATTGTCCTTATCCTTGAATCAGCTACATGATGCTTAGAAATCTACTGAATAAATTGAATTAAATAAACGTTGAGAATATTTGCTTGTAAAAATATCTAATCAAATATGTGTATCTCTGTGCAAACTCCAATACCATTACGTATTCATAATGAAGTAGGGCACAGATTATACAAAATCAGATAATTTGAAAGACTCACAAAACATCACAGGATGCACTCATGTAAGGACTGGATAAAAGCAAAAGATATGTGATAGCAGGAGAAAGAAACTCAGGTGTTATAAACAGGTCCCAAAACTTAACTACTTGATGAGTAGTTAACATGCTTTAAAGTTAGATTGTTTACCACTGACATATGTAAGCACCACCTCGATTTCAGGCAAAAATTACAACTAATATTTTATATGCTGCTAATCACATAGTTAAAGCCAGGCTTCGTAACTGGTTAAACTACATTAAACTATCCATCTAGACAAAAATACAGAAAAGTTAGTGCAGGCTCTTCCTGAAATTGTTCAAACTGTTAACAGATAACTCTCTAACTAGAGCATTCTTATCCTTGGTCAAACATTTACAATAAAACCTCCAGGTGCCCTGAGGTTTTCACAGAGTTTCTAGATCCTTTGAGATATATTGTCCATTATACGATTTTAAAATTTATAAAATTATTAGGATGGAGTGTTTAGGAGTGTTGCTAGTAAGTGAAAAGAAATCATGATACATCAAAATTTGTCAGACATATATTGTCATATTGTGTGCATGTACAAATATGTGAAATACAAATCCCATCATTATGTATAACTATAATGCACCAGTAAAAAATGTGGGGGAAAAGAGACCTAAAAAACCTTAAAAATGTAGGAATGAAATCTTAATTTTTAAAAATGTGTTAAATGCAACTACATCACTATTACGAATGAAATTTTTGCACTAAATATCTACACTAAAATGAAGATCTGAAGTCATGATCTCTCCTACCTGAAATAAGTGAAACAAGATAAATTTAACTTAGATAAAAGAATATAATGAAAACAAATGTTACAGTAGAAATCAATGACATATGAAACAAAAATAAAATATATAAAGCCATTAGACAAAGATATTTTAGAGAAAATATATAAAATTGACAGACTTATATATAGAATGATAACATAAAGAAATGTTACATTTACAACATTAAATTTGACAACTTGATCAAATGAACAAATACACAAACTACCATAATTCAGTTATAAACATATCACCTGAGTAGCCTTAATTACCTTGAAATTACAGCTCAAAACCTCAAAAAGGAAACAACAGACTCAGCTGATACAGTAAAAAATTATTTATTTACAATATATTTATTTGCAATATATAGAAATTAAAATATGCCTTGTGATAAGACAAAAATATAAAATACTTAGGAGTAACTTTGATAATGACGTACATGACCTTCAGAGTGAAAGACAGTTCTGCTGAGAAAAATTAAAGAAAATAATTAAATGGATTTGCCATATACATATACCGAAGACTCAAAATTTTGAGAAATTATCCTGCATTTTATCTACAGAAATCCTTGGAATTGGTTTGAAACATCATCCAAAATTTGAAAGTAAGGCACAGTGGTTTGAGATATGGCCATTGTGGGAAAGGGGGCAATATTCATTAGATCCCAGTCATTCATTTCTCTAGATGTCTGCTGTTTAGTATTCCATGACAGCTCAATCGGAGAACCTTCATAGAAAAAAACGTCAATCTCTGTCAAGCAGAATAGGTTACAGCAAAGATTATGATTATATTGTCCTATAGAAGTTAATTAATTTAGTATGCAACAGAGTAATTTACGCTAACATTTCCTCCTTTTCATTATAATGCCAATAAATATCTGTTTCCTCAAAATGCTCTTTGAAACAGTTTAAATCACACCACACTATTTCTTTTTCCTCCTTAATGATTTCAATACTTTTGCTATATTTTAATTCTATATGAGAGACCAGCTAACTCTTCTGAAATTTTATCTGATATGTATACACATATATATTTATATATAAATTTTATCTGAAATATATTTATATATATACACACACACATATCATTCCAAATATATAAAAATCTGCTTCTGGCTCATATTTGTTTATCATCTTTAGTGACATTCAATTATATTTTCCATTAACATCTCTAGTCCTGGATTCCTAGCATTTGTGTGATTGATACCTTAATCTTGTCTGAAATTTTGATTTTTTTTTGTGAACTTTATTTGAAGCCTATGAATATTAGTCCCTCAGAAGGATTTGATTTTGCTCCCCAAACTTTTTTTCTACTAGATGTCAAGGTTAGCAATTATTTACTTTCCCACAATAATTAGGACAATGTGTTAGATTATATGATACTAAGTATATGATTAAATGTATATGATTTATAATAATCACTTTAAAATAGATTTTCTTTATTAAAAAAGTATTTCAAAATAAAAGCTGCATTTTAATAGACTTTAGAACTTTTATCCACTTAAAATTTTAGCCTCACTTTAAAAGTTGTTTTAATAAGTGATACATGATTGACATCATTAATATATACAAGTATATTGACTTACAGGCATTTTCTGAATGTTTTTATACATTTTATATATTTTTATATATTTTATATATTTTCAAACAATGTGTGTTTAGAATACTTACATTGCCTAAAAATAATATTGTACTTGAAGTCTAGGATCTTCTCATTTTAATCAAGGCCTTGCTTTAAAGATTAACAGTTATTATAAACCCCATAGAAAATGTAATGAAAACGCTGTCTCTGGTTAAAACCTTAGAAATGAGGAGGGTAAAGATGGCAGGTAGAGAAGGCGACTTTGCAAACTGTTCTTTGGCACAAGACCAGGAAAAAAGACAAACAGCTTCCCTCGAGATCAGTTTAAAAAAAAAAAAAAAAAAGAAAAAAAAAATCCTCCTGGGATTTAATATTGGACTCTCAGAAAGGCTTAGGGACACAGAAGTTTCAATAGATTAAAAAAAAAAAGTAAATACATACATCCATAAAAGAAAAAACCACTGCCCGCCTGGGCAGCTACTGATGCAGAGCCACTACCAGCAGGTCAGAGAGAGAGACTAAGAGAGCCCACATTTCAAGTGGCACCAAGACGTGTCCTGAAGCAGAGAGGACAGTGATCCAGGACATGGTTGAGCTGATCCAGTGTGTGAGCTGCACTTGGCTTTGGTGTGAGAGGGGACTGCACATCTCCCTGTGCCCTGCAGAGAGCCAGGCTAGCCATCCCCCCCCCCACACACACCCCTCGCCGTTCTAAGGTGGCTGGCAGGTGTGGGTCTCAGCTCAGGCCCCCGAGACCTGTGTATTTCCAGCTAGGTCCAAAAACCTGACCTGGCAGAGGCCCACCCTGTTACCCAGAGTGTGACTAGAAAACCAGGTGAAATTCAGGCGTGGAAAGTGTTGCACCCAGGGGAATTGGAGATACTCAGGCGGGAGAGATCCTACTATTTCTCACTCCTGAATTTTGCAATTGGCAGGACCAGTTAGGGACTTGATGGTGCAGGGGGAGGGGAGGGGAGAATGTGCTCCTTAGGACTGAGCCCCGTTGGCCAAGATACTGGAGTCAGAGGAGGCGAAGGGGGGCTCCCTCCTGGATCAAACAGAACCCAGGGGACCTGCAACAATACAGACGCCCAGTGCAGACCTAAGCATCAGGACTCTGGAGAAGTGCCGATTTAAAAGCTTCTCCACAAGGGTCTAGGATCAGGGCATCAAGATGGAGGAAGCCATGAGTGCCGGTGGCAGATATCAAAGCTGTGGTGACGGGAAAGGACTGTCCTCACATGAAAGAGAAAGGTGCTTGAACGTGCTTTCTCCATCTTGTAGGACTCGAACTGCCAGCTGAACTTCATTGCTCCTGACAAGCAGGAGTCCTGTATCCGGACGGGTGGGCTGAATGCGCTGCTTGGGAAAGACATGATGAGCGCCCTGACATGGAACGACCTGGACACCCTGCTCAGCATGGAGATCAAGCGCCGCCTCCTGGACCTGGAAAACATCCAGATCCCGGACACACCTCCACCCATCCCCAAGGAGCCCAGCAACTACGACTTGGTCTATGACTGTAACTGGCCGGGCCCAGACAAGCCCCCCCGCCCCTCCCAAACTGGAAAATGTAGCTAACAGGAGAGAGGCACGAAAACATAACTCGTGCTTCGGAATCATCTTTTGGTAAAGGGAAGCTGCAGGTCCCCCTCTCTTTGGCGTCACCTCTAACCCCAACAATTTTTGGCCCCTCCCACCTCCGTGGATCTGATTCTGGACTCGCTGCTTTAGATCTCTGCCCAGGGCTGCAGTTCACTTGGTGGGACAATAGCCAAAAGCCACTGCTAGCAAGAGAGCCATGGGGCATTTCCATCCTAATCCCTGGCAGGCAAAGTCCTTCCTTCCTAGAGTAGGAAAGCCAGCAGCCCCAGACCTCAGGGAATGAATGAAACAGTCCACAGAGCCCGCGCCCACTCCGCATCTGCACTGTGACCGTGACCAGCCTCCCGCTGCCCTCTAGTCTTGGGCTTCCTCTCCCTGCCCCAGCCCAGACCTGCCTTCCTCATTTCCACACATGCTCCCAGCCTCTTGGCTGAAAGCACAAATGAAATCAGTGGTTACACTCCATCTCTAATAGACTAAACCTAAATGCCTCTATGACGGGTTGTCACTATCCGAGGGTTTCGTGTCACCTTCTCCTGGGGAACCTGCTGTGACACAGGTTTTCCATGGGATGGTCAAGCTGTCAGACATCCAAGTTTACATCGTTGTCATTATTACAGGTATTAACAATTTGCAAGGTGTTTTTTTTTCTCTTTGTTTTTGTACAAAAGAATCTAACATTTTTTGCCAGATATATATTTAATGAAAAGAAGAGATACGTAAATGTGTGTACTTTCCACGTTTTTAAAAATTATTTTAATCCCAAACATCCTCCTGAGAATAACATTCCCTTAAACATCCTGTGGAATAAAATTAATCATGATAAAAAAAACAAAAAAAGCTTCTCCAAATATCATCCCAAAAGCACCTGGAGTCTAGCTAGATCCAAACCCTGCCTTTGGGAGCTCTGCCTCTGGGAACCCCTTTCACAGAACTCTACAACAACCCCTTGTTGTGAGTGGAGTAAACAACACCCCCCAACCCATCCCACCTCCTACTGCCTACAAGGGAAACCCAGAAGGGACAACAATGAGGAGCTCCACAAAAGGAGGAATTGAGAGCCCCCAACTACTACTCTTACAAGTAATATAGAAATCAAGGGGAAAAAAACAGACAATTGGGAAATAACAACCAACAAATAATATTATAGACGACTTTTTAACGATCAAAATATAAACAATCCATTAATGTTCCATCAAGAAACTTCTTTACAAAAAAAAACTGTGTGCTGAATGATATACGGAAATTTGAACATATACATATCTCACCTTTTTTCAAGCATTTCTTGTAGGCAGTTATTATCTTGAGTTTGGGTTTTGATTAGTATAACTTCGTTTTGTTTTATATTGTTCTTTGTTTGTTTGTTTTGTGTTGTTTTTCTCCTGTGTATTTCCCATGATTCTCTTCCCCTCTTTTCTTTCACTAACAGCCAAATTCTATTGTCCTCGTTCTCTTTTCCTATAAATCTTTATTACCTCTCTCATCCTCCCTCTCAATAAATATCCTACACATCCTCTGCATTCTTCCTCTCAATCTTTTTGAAATAGCAAAGTCTTTTGTAAAAATAATCTCTCTACTATTGGCAATTGCCTACCCTAACGTTTCTGTGTATATTGCCAATTATATTATAGATGGAAAATAAAAACTATTTAGTTAAATGCTGAATATGGATTGCATTGGTTGTTGCTATTATTTCTCTTTCCACCTTAAAACGATAGTGCGCCGCGATCGAGTGGCTTTCATTCCAGGAATGTAAGATCGGTTCAACATACAGAAATCAATAAATGGAATTCATCACATCAACAGACTTAAAGAATCACATGATTATCTCAATAGATGAAGAAAAAGCATTTGGCAATCTACAGCCTTCATCCATGCTCAAAACACTAGAAAAATAAGAGGTAGAAGGAACACTTCTCAACATTGCAAAAGCTGTATATGCTAAACCTAAGGCCAATATCATGCTAAATGGAGAAAAACTGAAAGCATTCCTTCTTAAAACTGGAACAAGAGAGGTTAGATCACTGCTGTTCAACATGGTCTTGGAAACTCTAGCAAGAACAATTAGGCAAAAGAAAGAAATTAAAGGAATACAAATATGAAAAGAAGAGCTCAAACCATCCCTATTTGCTGATAACATGATCCTATATATACAATACCCAAAAAACTCCTAGAAAACTACTCAAACTCTCAAAAGAATTCAGCAAAGTCACAGGATATTAAATTAACACCCATAAATTAATTGTGTTCCTATACACCAATGATGAATCAGCTGAAAGAGAAATTAAGAAGATCATCCCATTCACAATAGCCTATTCACAATAGCCTCAAAAAAATAAACCAATCTATCAAAAGTGGTGAAAGACCTCTACAATGAAAACTACAGAACACTAAGAAAGAAATTGAAGACTACCTTAGAAAATGGAAAGACCTCCCATGTTCTTGAATAGGCAGAATTAATGTTATCAAAATGGCCATACTACCAGAAGTACTATATAGATTTAATGCAATTCTTATTAAATTTCCAATGATGTTCTTCATAGACATAGATACAGCGGTCATGAAATTCATTTGGTAAAGCAAGCAGCCCAGAATAGCGAAAGCAATCCTTAGCAAAAAAGCAAAGCAGGAGGCATCACAATATCAGACCTTGCATTATACTACAGAGCTCTAGTAACTCAAAAAACATTGAATCGGTACCAAAATAGACATGAAGCCTCATGGAACAGAATAGAAGACACAGAGACAGACCCACATAAATACAGTCATAAATACAGTCATCTCCTACTGGACAAAGACGCCATAAACATACGCTGGAGAAAAGATGTCCTTGTCAACAAATGGTGCTGAGAAAACTGGAAATCCATATGTAGCAAAATGAAATCTAACCTCTATCTCTCACCATGCACAAAACTCAACTCAAAGTGGCTCAAAGACCTAGACTTAGGCCAGAAACACTCCCTCTGCTGCAAGAAAAGATAGACCCAACACTCCATCATGTCAGCTTAGAACTGACTTCCTCAACAAGACTCCTAAAGCACAAGAAATAAAATGAAAATCAATAAATGAGATGATATCAAATTAAAAACTTTCTTCACAGCAAAGGACACAATCAAGAATGTGAAAAAAGAGACTACAAAATGGGATAATATCTTTGCCACTTGCACCTCAGATAGTGCATTAATTGCTAGGATATATAAAGAACTCAAAAACTTAATGCCGAAAAAAAAACATACATCTCAATTAATAAATGGCAAAGGAATTGAAGAGACTTCAGAGAAGTAGAATATGAATGTCAACAAATATATGAAAATGTTCAATATTTATAGCAATTAGAGAAATTCACTCCAGTCAGAATGGCAATTATCAAGAATACAAGTAACAATAAATGTTAGTGAGCATGTGGGGAAAAGGGTAACTCATACATTGCTCATGGGACTGCAAATTGGCGCAACGACTCTGGAAAGCAGTATGGAGATTCCTCAGAAAACTTGGAATGGAACCACCATTTGACCCAGTTATCCCACTCTTTGGTACATACCTAAAGGACTTAAAAACAGCATACTACAGTGATGCAGCCACATCAATGTTTATAGCAGCTCAATTCTCAATAGCTAAACTATGGATACAATGTAGGTGTCCTACAAAAGATGAGTAGATAAAGAAATGTGTTATATATACACAATGGGATATTACTTAGCCTTAAAAAATAACTTTGTGACATTTGCCAGAAAATGGATGGATCTGGAGACTTCTATGCTTAGAGAAATAACCAATCCCAAAACCAAAGTTTGAATGTTCTCTCTGATATGTGGATGCTCACACACAACAAGGGAGGTAGGGAAAGAATAGGAGTTCAATGGATTAGACAAGGGGGAATGAATGGAAGAGAGGGGCTAAAGGAATAGGAAAGACTGTGGAATGCTTCTGACATAACTTTCATATATATATGAATACACCACAGTAAATTTCTACATTATATACAACCACAAGACTGGGATCTAATTATAATAATATGCACTCCACATTTTTATAAAAAATTCAAGTTATACTCTACTGTCGCGCATTACTAAAAAGAACCAAAATTAAAAATTAATGAAAAGTTTTTTTTAATAGACCATAGAATAGCATGCAACATGTTAAAATACTACTGTCCTGATGAGTTCAATATATTTGGTAAAACTTAAATGAAGGAAAATTAAGTCATGGGAGAAAATAAACTTTGGGACTTGAGAGAGGATGCTGTTTTCTGTCCTTTTGTCCCCAATATTAGTGCATGACACCGTGTTCTAATTGCTTCCCCTGAGTTGACTGATTTAATGTTCTCAACAATCCAAATTCACATGCAAACTTTAGCCCATAGAGGTTAAGCAACTAGCCCAGTGCCAAACAGCTAGTAAGTGGAGGTGAAATGAGGTTTTTTTAAAAGCATTTTCATTCGTATAATGTCAAAATGTGTCAATACATATAAATTAGTCAAATAAGAGGATTTTATTTTAGAAAAATCTTACATAACTATTCTAATTTCAGTAAGTTAGAGTCTATGAAAAGACTCAATTAGTATGTCAAAAGTAGAACAGTGCAGGAATCTGTTAGTCCTGAATTGTATCCCTGAAATCACAATTTTCTAAATTGTTGACTTTGCATCAGTTTTTGAATCTAAACTCTTCAATTTTAAAATATGAAAAAGGATATTTTCTTATTATTGTTCTTAATGGTAAAGAAATAAAATCATGTACATTTATTTAAATAAGATAAACTACATTGAGTGATCTAAATATGGTATATGATGCTAATAATTGTATAACAAAAAGATCAGCTCACCCAAAGCTAAAAAATAAAGCTGAAATTTTAAAAAAAAACCTTAAAATTTTAATTATACTTCATTAAACTAATATTGACTGATTGACAATCCTTACATATTTATTTCTTGGGATAGTTTGTTATTTTCAAATCTACTCCAGGACTCTATGTTTGCATAATGTTTACTTGAGATATTTAGTTAAGGTTCAAGATATTTAGTTTAGTTAATCTACTCCAGGACTCTGTATAACCTACCTAGAACTTCTTAATTTTTGTATAATTATTTTCCCAAAATATACAAAATTTTCTATTTACCAGTCTTTGATATTTCAAAAAAATTATCTATATGTGATATTTGTTTAAAAGTAACATTATTTGGATGTATTAGATAATTATGTTTACCTAATATAAAAATGTATATGTAAATATATGATATTTCAAATCTTTTTAGTATCTTTTTCTGTGCTTTTCTTTAAACCTCATTTATGAGATTTATTGCCATCTATGTTAACTACTTGATAACTAATACAAATGAAGTATTTAAATTATTAATTACTGGACATCAGTCTTGTGCATTGTCACCATGCAGATTAGAAAGGAATGTGCAAAACATTAATTGCATTTTTGCTGAACCAACTGTCATTATTTATAGGTTACTTCAGAAGAAGTTGCTGTTCATTCTCACAGTCAGCATTTTTCACGTAAAACTAGCAATGAAAATACTTTCTCCATGATTGAATGATGCAGATATACTGTTTAAATGACAAAGTTCTTTAAATCAGATTACTTTTGACTTATCTACAATAAGATTAAGAAAAATAATGATGCGAAAATACATCCTTGTCAACAGAAGATGATTTTTCTATTTAAATATAAGTATTAGCCAGAGTTTTGGGTATAAAAAAAAAAACTTAAAGAAAAAAGCAAGCATTTATTTGCAACCATTAAACTTTCTTTAATAAGAAATCATTTATTTCATTATTATTTATGCATTTTTGTTAATTTTATGGAAAAAAGTAATATTAGCTGTGACCTTGAAAAAAAAAAAAAAAACCACTGAGAGCTGTAGTTTATCTCACTAAACTCTCCCTTTCTTTCACCTTCAGGAAGAAAAGCACATCACAGTCCTGATGGAGCTGTTCCCCAAATCCACGTGGATAGGTGGATCTGACTGGTCCAAACCAGGCGTGCAATGTTGCCCTGTTTCAGGGAAGTGATTATTGTTCCACAGAAAAAATGTGTATATATGCACAATGGAACAATATTTACCCACAAAATAGAAATAATGAAATCTTGTCATTTTCGACAACATGGATAGAAGTGGGGCCCTTCATGTTAAGAGAAATAAGCTGGTCACAGAAAGACCAATGCTTTATGATTTCTCAAAGTAGAAATTAAAAAATTTATTTTATAGAAGTTGAGAGTACAATTAGGGCTATAAGCGGTGAGAAAGATTGATAAATAAAATAATGTACTATATATTTCAAAACCTGGGAAATAAAAGATTCAGAATGTTTTAACCACACCAAAAAATGATGTTTAAAAAGATAGAAATTTTTATCCTGATTTAAACATGACATAATATATACATTTATTGAAACATTATGTGGCATTCCATTGATAGGAACATTTTTTGTTTTTATGTGTTAGTAAAAAACAAAAAGAGACACAGAAATATTTCACTTATTCTAGTATAATTTTGTTTTCTGATTTTTCAATGCTACATGAAGCTAATATACATTTACTTAATGTATGTTATTAAATTATTCAACTACATTAGGTTACTGTACTGTAAGTTGACATATGTCAAAATTTTTCAAAATAAGTAATTAGCTTCTAGACATTACTCTGAAGTAATTAATAATTTTGTATGTTTTCATCATTTTAAACCAATTTTAAAATTGACATATTTATAAAACAAATGTCAGTGAAGAAAGTATGCACACTTAAATGCATTATTTTGCAAATGGATGTTTTCTATCATTCTAAAGTTTTTGCTTACATAATGAAATTGTGATCCTAGTAATTACATAGAAGACTTCATGACAACTAGATGTAGCAAAGTTAGCCACCCAAGTTGTCATCTAATTTTTTTTCAACTTTTTGAGTTTTATTTTGGAGCAAAACCTAGTAAATTCACTTATTATAACTTTCTTATGAGAGAATTATTGTTAATCATCCAGTATACTCAAAGCAACAACTTAATAAAATAATTAGAATATTGATACATTTTAATTCTCAAAGGTGTCAGATTTCTATAACATACTTGAAGAAAACTAAGCATATGCTGTTTTCTCATAAACATAGCAATTCTAGAGAAAATTGCTTTTTTAGAAGAGAACACACTCATAGGTTTTAAATGTCATGTTTGAAATGCAGGTAAAATTATAAACACTGACAAAATGAAGTGAAAAGAAATGTCATGTACCTAGAATTATGTCAAAACCAATTAAAACACAAGAATTATAAAAATAGCACAAATTTTTAAGAGAATCCAGTTGTGACAAATATACATCAATATGATTATACAGATATTCTCTACAAGTATAATCATAACAATTAAACTACAGTATGGATTTACATAGAAAATGCTATTTGGCAGTTTTTTAACATTTAAAAAATACTACATATGCTGTTTAAGACCACCTTCATCTATGCAAATCATAATACCAGTGAAATATAGGAAGGATGGACAGCTTCTATAGCATAAGGATTAAACAGAGATTCATTTAACCAAACTGTAACCCACCATACTTCATTAGAATACATGTTTTGTTTTTTTTAAAAAAAGATGCATTTCCTCTTTTTAAAGGACATGCTAGTATAGAATTCTAACATCTGTAAGAACATCAATAATAAGAAATTTGTCTCTGGTAATTTTAAAATACAGTGCTAACATAATAGCCAAATTCTTCTTTTAGGTGTTAGCACATCTTTATTTCATATGGGCATGCTGATCTTTCTTCATTTCTACTCACTGTATAATCATTCACATCTATAAAAAAAAAAATACTTAAAATGAAAATCTGAATGATTCATATTAGAGAAAATAGCAGTATAAAAGAAAATTATTATTAAGTGTGTTCATAAATATTCAAAATTTAGATACAATATATGCATGTCTATCTAAAAATAAAAAATATGTCTACATGTTAATAAATGAACACCATTATATGCAAAATTGCTAAAATTAATGATTATGTTGTCATTAATATGGCAAAGAACTTATGGAACAGCTTTTTAATCCTCATTACCTATTGATTACAAATAGGATATACTCTAATAACAATATACCTTTCAATAGATGCAATGAAGAGAGTACATATTTTATGATTGGCTATGCCTGTTTCTCCGTTAATTTTTTCTTTTTATTTATTTATTTTTTTATTGGTTGTTCAAAACATTACAAAGCTCATGACATATCATCTTCCATACATTTGATTCAAGTGGGTTATGAACTCCCATTTTTTACCCCAAATACAAGTTGCAGAATCACATCGGTTACACATCCACATTTTTACATAATACCATATTAATGACTGTTGTATTCTCCTACCTTTCCTATCCCCTACTATCCCCCCTCCCCTTCCCTCCCATCTTCCCTCTCTACCTCATCTGCTGTTGTTAATTCTCTCCCTTGTTTTTTTTTCCCCTTTCCCCTCACAAACTCTTATATGTAATTTTGTGTAACAAAGATTTCTGAAGGATAGATTTTCTCATCACATCGTTAAATAAGTAGGTTATATGACACAGAAGTCACAGTCCCTAACCATAATTAATAACTTAAATTCCTTGTATTATCCTCTCCAAATCTCTACGTGTCACAAGCAAAGTTCTGCCCTTTAGTGACTTATCCTTCTATAAACAGAAAAAGAGACCCCAAAATTTATGCCTACTGATTTTAATGTTTTCACAGTTTCATTATTAATATTATGGCCTTACTATTTTTAATAGGAAGAAAGCTTGTGTATAATAGAAATCAAAATATTTTTGCAGTCAGAAAAATTTATTTCAAAAGAAGGCAAGGAATCCTCTTTCATAACTCATTTTCAATATCATATTGGAAGTCATATCTAACTCAAAAAGAAGAAATTTTAAAATAATCCTAAAATTTCTTTGGAAGAATAAGAGACTCATAACAGCCAAAGCAACCGTGAGCAAAAGGAGAAATGCAGGAGGCATCACAGTACCTGATTTCAAATTATACTACAGAGCTATAGTAACAAAAACAGCATGGCATTAACATCAAAACAGACATGAAGTCCAATGGAGTAGAAGACAGAGACAAATCCACATACTTACAGTCATCTGATACTTGAGGAAGGTGCCAAAAGTGTATGTATGGAAAAAAAATCACCTTTTAAACAAATGGTACTGGGAAAACTGGGTATCCACAAGTGGAAGAATGAATTAGATCCCTGTCTCTCACTCTATCCAAAAGTCAAATCAGAGAAAAATCAAATGCTAATCAATAAGTGGGATTCTGCCCAAGAAGAGAAAAATGATTAAGAGCATGAAGAAAGCCTACAGAATGGCAGAAAATCTTTGCCACCTGCTCCTCTGACAGGGGATTAATATACAGAACATATAGAGTTCAAAAAAGTTCAACATCAGAAAAACAATCCAATAAGAAACATAAATGTGCAGCAAATTTAAAAATGTTTAACATCTCTAATAATCAGGGAAATTCAATTGAAACTGCATTAAGATTTCAACTCACTCCAGTCAGACTGGCAATTATCAAGAATACCAATAATAACAAATGCTGGAGTTAATGTTGGGGAATAGGTATACTCATGTATTCTTGGTGGGACTGCAAATTAGTGCAAACACTCTGAGAAGAAGTATGGAGATTCCTCAATAAATGATTCTAGGAACAGAACTACCATATGACCCAGCTATCCCATTCTTTGGTATATATACAAAAGATCTAAAGTCAGCATACTACAGAGATACAGCCATATCAGTGTTTTGAAAGTAATGAGAAAGAAGAAGAGTCACAGGAAAATTTGGCTATTAATGAGAGGAGATTGAAGAAAGGTAAATAAGAGGGCAAAAAACAAGGTATGAACAAACAAGCAAATGTAAGATCTAAACAAATCAAACCCACATGGAATTATGCCTCCAAATCAAAACAAGACTGAATAATAAACAGGTGCAGAAGAAGGCAATTAAAATGAAAGTGAAATTTATATGTATATATACTTTCTTAAACCTATTCATGCAAAGTGTCTCTCTCTCACACACACAAACACACCCCATACACAAAAGCTTGCATAATGTAAAAAGTAAAAATACATAAATAAAATAAAATATTTGAAAAAATTTAAAAATGTTATTTTTTTAAAAAGTTAAAATGGGGGAAATATGTAGGGGGTGTGTGAAATGAGATATACATGACTGGTTTCTGTTGAGGTGGTGAAAAACTGTTGGAAGGGATGAGTTTTCATTCTTAATATTTATTTTTGGGATCTGCACCCTTGGGTCAAGGGCTGGGGATTGTTAAGTACAACATCTTTGCATTTCTTACCTAGCTAAGAGGCAGAGTTGTGGCCAAGAGCCAAAGCTGGTTGTAGCAGCTCACAGCTTCCCATCTCCCAGTACAGTGTGGAAGAGACTGCAGAGTGCTGAGAAATTGTGTTTTGCTGTAGCAGGGGTGGTACAGAGTTCTAAATTGGAAGTTCCATTAGTTGGGGTTTAGGCTGACCTTTGGGGCATTGGTGAATATATAAAGACTAAACCTTCTTTGGTTTCAAATTCACTACCATTAACATAAATTACCGGGTATCATCCCTGGAGTCATACACTTCTTTGTGGCCATTAATGGCATCTTTCCAATAACTCTTTCAGGATGTCAGCAACAAAGGGAGCTCTCTCTCCTTGATATCCAGAGATCCTGTGCTTCAGGAGCAATTGTTGTTACACGTATTTCATTTACTTCAGTTCAGGTATGCTTTGGGGGTCACAGCAGGTGACATCTGGGTTTGCTGGCAACTTTATGAGCTCCCAATCACCCGTCTCTGCTTGCCAATGCTCAGCACTTAACAAATGGACCCTGGGCTGGTGACCAGTTCCCACCCAACTATTTTCCTGTGGGCCCAAGGATTCACGTTGGTTTCCATTCAACACTTCAGCCACCAACTCTGGTGTGTTAGCTTCTTTGCTGCTGTGACTGAAGGACCCGACTAGCACAACTGTAGTGGAGACTACTGAAGGCTCACAGTTTCAGAGGTCTTAGTCCATAGAAGGCTGGCTCCATTCCCCAGGCTTGATGGGAGGCAGAACATCATGGAGGAAGAGCATGGCAGAGGAAAGCAGCTCACATGTTGATCAGAAAGGAGGGAGCAAGAGATCTCCACTTGCCAGATACAAATATACACCCCAAAGCCACACCCCAATTCCCACTTCCTTCAGCCACACCCTGCCACTTCAGTCCCCCTCAATTAACCCCTGTCAGGGCATCAACTCACTGGTTAGGTGAAGACTCTTACAACTCGATCATTTCTCCTCCAAACCTTCTTGCATGATCCCACAGGTGACCTTAAGGGGGACACCTCACATCCAAACCATAACACATGGGTTCACCAAGATCAGCTCCCTCTGGGTCCCACAGCTTCTCCCAGAACAAGCTCTTTATCTACCTGCTGTGGTGGTTTCTCTGCCTGCTCAGCCACCACAGGCAGCCAAGCTGATGTGCTTCTAACATGACTTCTTTTATCTTATTTTAAGTTTCTCCCTTTCTGTGTCTCTATGGCTTCTTTTACTGTCCAGCATTGCGTTTCAGCGAGTTATTTTGGTGTTCACCTCACTGAAAAGCAGGCTTCCCACTTCTTAGGTCTGGTGCTGAGGAATGCTGGAAAGTATACCTTTCCCCTAACCTGCCATCTTCTCTCTCCTACACCTGAAACCTTACAATTGATAGAGTGCATTATTAAATTCTTTATGTACTACTCTTTTCATTTTAACATGCCAACATTTGAGAATGTACTTTGCGGCAACACACAACTGAGTCATTCAGGGTCACTCCAGGTAAATTTGGGTTGGCGCAAAATGACCACACCGAGGAGGAGAAAATACCTTTTTCTTGGGACTCTTCAGCGATGGCTCCTCTGCTCCAGCTCCCACAAGGGAGGCAGACAAAAGAGAATGTTCTGAAGCCCCTTTTTATTGAGGGGAAGACATTCAAGAAAGTTCCACCCCCAATGAGGGGAGTCAGGTTTCAGAGGGTTGAGTCTAGCTTCCTGAGGTCTTGCCGTCAGCAGGTTGACATCTTGGAAGGCCACGCCCATCTCAGGTGCTGTGTGGGAGCACAGAGGGAGCGAAAAGGACACATACTATGTCACCAGCCCGAACAGAGGCAATATCAGTCCATTCCACTCACATACTCATGCTCAGTGTTCACACACACACACACACACACAGTCAATGGCTGGCTTGCCACAATACTTCTCTATATTAGTGTATTTTGCAAAATGTCATTTTTTTATTGAACTATATTTTTTATTATGTGAAAGATAAACTGAAATTCTGTTCCAAGCAGGCAGCATGTTTAAATTTTTAATGACTACTCAGGTATAATTTTCAACGTTTGTTGAGTTAGGTCAGAAAATCATCTAATTTATTCTGAAAATGTACTACTGCAAATTCATAATCACTGAAAGGACGTGCACTTCAAAAACTCAGATAATTTTAGGGCCAGAGGAACTTTACCACTCTCATTTTAATAATTAGGAAAGTGGAGCTTAGAGTGTGGTGGTATATTAGTTAATTTTCAATAGTTTTTATTATTTTTTTAAGTTACCTTCGAGTGTGTCAGACTAGAAAGTAATAACAAAGACAGTGGTTAAAGGGCTGATGTAGCCAGGGGTGGTGGCATATGCCTGTAATCGCTCAGGTGGCTGAGGTAGGAGGATCGCAAGTTCAAAGCCAGCCTCAGCAATGGCAAGGAGGTGAGGGGATGTGGCTAGCAGTCGAGTGACCCCGAGTTCAATCCCCTGGTACAAAAATAAAAAAGTTAAAGGGCTGATGTAAAGTAAATTTAAATAAGAATCAAAATAAGGAAAAGAAATTAATATTTAAAAATGAATGTAATTAAGAGGATATGTGATATTAAATTTGTATTAGTTACAAATTGAACATGTGATTGATTTCTGACATAAAATAGGAAATAAATAATTGAATTAAGTGCTTTAAAACTGTTTTAAGAGAGATTCAATTTCAGTTTAATCAAGAACATATTTATAAATTAGACACTTTTTAAGATAGTGTATGGCATTTTGCAGCTCAAGAACTAATTTAATCTCATCCTAGGCTTTTAGATTTCCTTTGTCAATTAAATCAGAAGCCCTTTAGATTACATTTATAAATCCTTATGTCTATAGCTAAAAGTCACTTCTTTTCTTAAGGTGTCACAAGAATCTCATGTGCTTGACATCTATTGATCTCATCTACTTAATGGTTTTCTTTTCCACTATAAATCTGTGTCCTGGTCTTATTTCAAAATGGTAATGATGCTCTCAATTTTCTTTTATCTTAAGAACTGACTATGACATTTTAACATTCAAGCTGAACAGGAGTATAACTAGGTATCATTTCAGATAGGATAATTTAGTGGAGACTGCTTTTCACAGGTAAAACTTCTCAAATATTCCAGTAAAAGCAACCAAATATGTGAGAACAAATAAACATCCATTTAGTGTGGGTTGAAAGCACTATTACTGACAGCATATATTCACGTCTCATGAGTGTACCCGTGCCTACAACCTTCTCCTTATCAATTCTTTTTACTTAACTGTCTCATTCATACAACATTCCAATATTTCTTCCCTAATTATGAAGGAAGTAAATAGTGATTGTTATAATGAATATTGATAACACTATTTGGTAACTAGGCCAAACCATCTTTCTTCCCAACTTGGAGATTTCAGAACCAGATGGAGGATTTAAGGAAAAGAGAGATTTTTCCCAGTCATTAGAATAAAATTATTTTTAAATGAATACAGGGTAGCAAGGAAATAAATGATTAAAAGAGTAAAGTCTAGAGAAGTTTGTCATTTGAATATTTTTAGGACAATAATTACATGAGAGATTAGAAAACATAGAATGACTACCAAGACTTCCCCAATCAGCATTGCAAACTCTTAAATGATGCTTATGATGAAGATTCAAGCTAATCAATTGAAAGCTTTCATAGAGTTTTTTGTGCCTCTTTGTTTTCAATTTTTTTAAATGTCTTTTTTGGTTATATAAATGAAAGGATACATCTATCTCACTGGTTGTTTTCCTTAATCTTCAACCTTTTCTGTTTCTTTTTACCTTAACCCCTCAAAAAAGTAGGCTTCTGTCCTAAAGATATTGTCCATCTTTCTTCAGAAATTAACATAACCTCTTCTTTTCTAATGTCTAATGGTGAAATAATTGCTAGGAAAAAATATATCAGAGACAAATGAAAAAAAAATACCTAGCTTTCATATTTTAAATAGTAACTCTTTTACACATGACTTTCCTTTCATGGGAAACACTCTTTTAGGTCACAAATCCAAATAAAATGCACTGGACAAAGGAAGGCCACAGTGAAAGGAGTAGGATTTATTCAGCTGTGAATAACAGAAACCGATTCTCACAAGGGCAAGAGAGGAGCCTCACAGGGGTTGCCACCCGAGTTTACTGTTCTAGGGGTTTATACAGCGCTTGGGCCAATGCTATTGGTCCAAATTTATGCTAATTATGGTTTGGAAGGTACTAATACTATTGGTCCAAACTTATGCTAATTGGGGTTTGGAAGGTACTCATGCTATTGGGTAACTTTTGAGTCTGAACTTCCAGTTGGGTCTGCCTCACTTCCATTTTCTCCCAAAGCTCACCTGCAATACAGCTTCCCAGAAGGTTGAGGTTGTTGGACCATAGAAGATGGAGGATTCTGCAGCTGCACTAGGCTGGGCTGCCTCTGCAAGATAGATCAGCATGCCCTGGATTCCCCCATGGCTGACTCCCTGTGGCTACCCATGCTTGCTGCCCATGCTCCAGCCCACCTGGGCCATCTCTCTGTAGCTCTGAGACAGGATTTGGCTTATAATCAGATTTGAGTTTAAGATCATGTAGACCTATTTATAGCTTTTTAATTCACCCAGATTTTAAAATACTAAATTATTTTAGGTGGTTCTATGGGTAATCTTGGGGTTAAAAACTGTTGTATAAAACGTTTATTTGACTATACCAAAGTAAACCATGAAGATTAGAAGAGATTGTAAGAGTATAATGGATTATGTAAATCTAAAGAAACATTAATATTTTATTTGATTAGGCTATAACATTCCATCAGTTGCCTCTTTGTACATCTTTGTCATTGCCATCCCACATACACACACATCCTGTCTCAAGGTAGAAATAATGAGACTTTAAGCTCCCCCAAGAGCACAAAGTCTCAAATTGTGTAGTTTGGAGCATCAGTGTAGGCCTACTGTGTACAAGTGTTTGGCACAAGCAAATGTTCGATATTTGCTGAATGAATAAATAGCTAAAGGACTTGCTTTGTGTGTTTTAATTTTCCATTGGTGGTTTTGATAATCCATTCGTGTTTATTAATTATATTTTTAAGTCATTCATTTTTAGAGAAACCAGCAATAAGATACTCTCTGCTACTAAGCACTAAAATTATTATAGTCCAGGTTATACAATTTCTAAAATATCTTAACAGTTTACAAAGCTTTACTCTACAAATAGATTGTCATCGGCTATAAAAAGATTTTTAAAATAGTTTTATCAAAGATTTCCAAAAATAGTGATTGGGTGAATATATAAAATTTTTCAACACAAAATTATGGAATGATGGGATAATTGCTTCATTAATTTGATTGATGGACTATTCAAAATGCTTAATAAATTTTTCAAACAAGATTTCAAGTTTTCTATTTTTATGGCAATATGTATGGAATAAAATATTCTCTGACCCACGTTCCAAAGCCCTATTCTCATTTAAATTTTTTGTTGTTGTTAATAACAGCTCATTTATTTTGCTTCTCTATTTGTGTCTTTATTTATGATTACAAGTAAGTTTGGGAAATTCATTCTTTATCTTTTCTTTTTATAAAACATAACTGTTAGAGCCTGGATTGTTGTTGTTCTGGTTTACCACACTCAGAGTAAGACTAATGTATTCTATGTTACTTCAACATCAACTGAAAAAGATAACAGGCATTTAGCAGCTGGTGATGTAAAATGAAGTGTATCTCAACTGGATTACAAATTTAGGTCACTATCCGATGCTGTTACTCAACTTCTTGATATTGGAATTGTGAGGTGATATTTTAATAGACTGTCAACTTTTGATTAACAGATACAATCACTGTAATATTGCTCAAACTTCTGCTTAAACCTGAGTTACATCTTTCCCTAGTTAGGTGCTGCCCTCTAAGGATGATCTCAAAACATTTTCACTGGAAATAAGTCTAAACAGACATTGTTGTCTTTTTAAAAATAACATCACTTTCTACTTTGAACCAGACTCATAATTATAGAGAACTATGCTTTTTAATAGAATGGAATATTTTTAGAAATTCTCTTAAGAATTTATTATTGTCTTAAATAATTCTCTTAAAATAATTTATTATTTTAAATATTTTCTTAAATACTTTAATATTAGCATAATATTCTTTATTTTAATAGAGCTATTAAACAAATGCCTTTGAGAAATAATCAGAATGAATTAAGTGAATCATTAATAGAGTGATTTATAGGAATTAGGATAGAGGTTTTATTATATAAGCTAGATGCATTGTGTATGTATACAAACATACATTGTGTGCACATACATACATGTTGGAAGATTTACTAATAAATGTTTTTGGATAATACATAAAATATATATGTTAATATATTTATACAAAAAAATAGATAACCACAAGAGAGAATTATGCAAGTACTTTTGACATCACAGTGAATATATTACTATATATGTACATATAGACATATATGTAGGAGGTTCATTGTTTAAGAAATCTTGGTCAACAGCTTTAATTAAAAAAATGTATTTAGTAAAAACCAGATAAGCTAATTTTCAAAGGGATTTTTTTTCAGGAAATCTGAATTAAAGGAAAAGAGTACCATTTTATGCTTTTAAAATGCAGACTTATAGAATTAAGACTTAATTTAAATATATAATAGCATTCCCTAGTCAGTTATAATTTCATCTTAGGACCCAGATTATTTTTTTAAATATTTTTAGTTGCAGATGGACACAATACCTTTATTTTATTTTTATGTGGTTGTGAGGATGGAACTCAGTGCCTTCCACATGTGAGGCTAGCACTTTACCACTGAGCTACAACCCAGCCCCCAGATTAAATTGTAATGCATGATTCAATTAGGAAAAAAAAAACATTTTACATTAATATTCACTTTTAAATTTTACAAAAACTAATTTATTGCAAACTTTTCAATAAATATTGGTAAAATACTTCACCATACTATAACTGACTGTAAGAAATACATGTTATTCAATATACTTTATCCACAAAATGTGTAATAAATGAAATACAGATTTAGGTAACTAGTTGATTACTGCCCTAATTGTGTCAATTGTAGTTTAGAAAGATACTTTTAAATTAATTAGTAAGAAAATTGAATTTAAGGTAAAAAATAACATATCTATATAGAAATGTATGTTTCCAGCCTGAAATATTATGAAAATAATGGGTATTTTAAACTAATTTTAAGATGTGTTGAGTATTCTACTTACAAATGTTAGGAAGAGAGATTTGGTGAGAGAAATCACTTATTCTGGTTACTTGACAGACTTGAGTAGTTTTCTAGTATCCAATCTTAAATTGTTCAAATTAAACTGGGCGCAGTGGCCCATGCCTGTAATTCCAGCGGCTAGGGAGGCCGAGACAGAAGGATTGCGAGTTCAAAACCAGCCTCTGCAAAAGAGAGGCACTAAGCATCTCAGTGAGACCCTGTCTCTAAATAAAATACAAAATAGGACTGGGGATGTGGCTCAGTGGTTGAGTACCCCCAAGTTCAATCCTTGATACAAAAAAAAAAAAAAAAGTTATTCAAATGATCTACCTATATCTACATATTTCTAAAATGTAATTCCTTCAGGTAAAGAAGTTTTAAAATTTACAGATTTAAATGTTAAACTTGTGAATCTCATATGTCCATGCATCTTTAAATCTGTAAAAGGAAAATAGCAAAAAAATATTTGTTAATAGCATGAATTTATTATAAAATTTTGCTTTCTTTTAATGTTTTTCAGTGTCATCATGTAACTTAATAAAGTCTCTTTTCCTGTTTAACTCTCTCTCCTCTCTCTTCTCTACTAAATATTCCAAGCACTACCATTGGAAAATTGTGTGATCTTCATGTAACTTAATGCAGCTTTACTGATCATTTTATGTCTATTTAAAGCTGTGAATTGAAAAAGCAAATGTGTATTAATTGGTTAGTCTCAATTTTTCTGGTTAATGTTCTGAAATTCTGAAAATTCCTCTGGTCTTCAATGTTTCCTATGAAAATTGCATGCAAAGAGTATGAAATATATTGTGATAACTATTCTTTCCTCCAAAAAAATAAAAACAACAAAAAAAAAACCTGGAAGTATTTTTCTAGAGTTTTCCAAAATTGATAAATAGTTGAAATACAAATCACAAATCTTTAACATATACAGCCATAATGTTGTATTGTTTATAATAGACAAACAACATCCTAATACATTAAGACAACTGCACATTTATTGAACATTTCACCAATTTTATGACATGATGTACATAAATATCACAGCACACATTTTTCTCTATTTAGTATGTAAAATACATGATTTACCACACCCACAAATTTAAATATATGCTTTTGCTCAATACTTTAAGATTTGTAATATGCCAAATATATGTTACTCATTTTCCTAAAAATGACTTGCTCACATTTATCAGAAATAAGAATAATTTCAATTTGAAAAATAAAATTCCATTTACTTTCTCCAACTTCTAAGAAATGGAAACAATTTCTCTCATTTTTTTGTTAAAAGCCTGCTTTAAAATATGTACATTTTCATTTCCATCACATAAAAATTAGCAATTCAAGAATAATTTTATAGAAGCTAAACTATTATATGGATATGTTCCAGGTGTGCTTTAATTATAGCCCAATTCTTCTCAATTAAAATTCTTAACTAAAAAACATTTTATTAGAAAAGTGAAGTGTAAGGCTATTCTGCCTACTCTATGAAGAAGATTAAATAGCTACTGTATGAAAGCATTAGGGATAAGATTACTTTAAGATCCAACAAAGAACCTCAGACAGCTTGTAATAGATTAGTTCTAAACCAAAGTAGGCAGGAAGCTAAAAACAAACTCAAGATTGATTTAGTTGTAGCACTAACTGCAAGATAAGAACAAGACAATAATACTAATTTTCCAAAGTTGGCAAAAGGTCATAGGTGTTGTGTACATTACTGAATACTGATCAATTTTTATCTACTTATGAACAGCTTAAAAATAAAAAGCATAATAAAATTACATGGACTGCTGGTGTCCTTTTACAGATAAACATGCCCTTATGAATTCCTTTAAATTTTCATTTTCTTTAAATGCATAATACTGATAAAAATTTTTAACATTACATATTTTATTATAATACTTAACAGCTAGAATTTCAGAACAATTTCAGAAATAATACTCAATATTATTTGTCAATAGGTAAATGCAAACCAATGCTACAATAAGCAACCACTTTATACCCACTGTGATGGTTATAATAAATAAAGTAGGCAAAACAAATGTTGATGAGCATATTGAAAAATGGGAAACCTCATCTATTGCTATTGGGAATGTAAAATGATGCAGACATTTTGTGAAACATTCCATTTTTCTAAGAGTTCAACATAAACCCAGCAATTTAAATTCTAGGTGTACACCAAAATAGGAATGAAAAACTATGCCCACATAAAGTGTTTTACATTGATGTTTATAGGACCATTGTTCGTAGTACCCAAAATGTGGATATGATACATGTTCATCAATGGGGAATGCATTGAAAAATGTGGTAAATCCATACAAAGGATTATTTAACAATAAAAATAACCTGATGATATCTGATACCTCATAGAAAAACCTCAAAAATGTTATATTTTTTGAGAAAAAAGTTAGACACAAGTCAGTATGCTATAATTCCATTTTATATTAAGTGATCAGAAAATCAAATTTACAACTACAATAAGTATATCAGTGGTTTCTAAGGGCTGGGATTGCTATGGTTTCTAAGGGCTGGGATTCATAAGCAGAAGGGAAGTGGGTTAAAAAGACCCTGGTTGAGTACAAGTTAAAGAACTCTTACTAAAATCTAGACAGTCATTCTCTGACAAGGTACATTGCCCAAGAAAAATGGGAACCAAAAAGAGAACAATTTTACATTGCGTAAGAATTGCTATTTTGTGTTGCCAAACATGCTATGCTAAGGGGGAACAGATGGGAGGTCAGGGCATTACATCATAACATTGGCTTTGGCATGCAAAATTTGAGATACATATAAGATATCAAAAAATACAAGCCAATTAGGTAGACATATGTCTAGATTTAGGAGTGATATTGGACATATAGTATTAAGTGGCCTTGGATATTAGAAGTAAGTGGTAATATATTCTCACAAGAGATGTCAAAGAGATAGGAGGACTATTATAAAGTATAGGGTCCTGGAAACCAATAAGAGATCTCCGTCTAGGAGGGACTGAAGGACTGTAGCAAATGTTGCAGGGAAGTTAATAGAAGTGAGGGCTGAGAAATGAGTGTTGAATTCTGTCAACACTGGCAATACTGCAAGAATAGTTTTTGCATTAATTTGATGCCATTCCATGAGCTGATTTTTGGTTTTATTTCTTGTGGGATATGAGATTTTTCAAGGACACAGAGGGATGAAATTATATGTATAAATAAAGAGCAAGATGCATAAAATTCAAACCAATGAGGTGAAATGGAGACATGGAAGAACACTGCTTCAGGTGTGAAAGGGTGGTAAGGTAGAAACCTGATTGTCAATGAAATTAAAGACCTACCCAGGGAAATGTTCAACCAGTGGCTACAGAAACAACCAGGAATTTTGAGAGCACTGTTGGAGACAATGATCATGAACAGGAAATGAGTTTTGATGTGTTTGACAGCAGGTGATTCCTACAAAAGCACTACTGGAAGCTAGAGTATGAAAGGGTGAGATTCAAAGATGAGGAATTTTACAGATGAGGGATGGAAATTCATTCAGAGCTGCAGTCAGCAACAAAAAAAGTCTGCTTTCCCATATTTCTGCTCCCTAATAGGCCCAGAGGAGTACGGCATCTTCTACTGAAACCTTCTGTAGAAGTGCCTTCAGGAGAGAGTAAGCCTTCAGCTACAGACAGAAAATGAAGGGACAAATTTGAGATATAAACTTTTATCCTATATAAATGAGATTCAGCAATTTTAAGAGTAGGATAATGGTCACAAAAGGGTATCTGAAGAGTCTGATGGAGTTTAGTGGGTATGTGTCACAAGAGCTAATCCATGAAAAGAAGCTTGATTAATGAAGGTAAATAAATAACATTAATATTTTTAATGTAACTATTTAAATGTAAAACACGGGAAATACACTAAGCCCTCCCCTGCCCCTGCCCTCATCTACTGAAATATATTTAACATATATTTAAATAGCTGCTAAACTCAATATTTACTATGTTTTTTCTTACACATACATACCCATGGTAGAGCTTAATTATAAATTTGGTACAGTAAGAGATTAACAAAAACAATGGCTTGAGGTTGTAGCTCAGTGATAAAGAACCTAACTAGGTCCTGAGTTCAATCCCAGACAAAGAGAAGGAAGGAATGAAACAACAATAACATCATAATTTTAATAATATATTGCAATAAAAGCTACATGAATGTAGTGTTTCTCTGTGTCAATCTCCTTCTCTCTTTCAAAATAATTTTTGTTCTGTATTCACCCTTTTTCTTCTTGACTGTGTGTAATTCCATTCACAAATGACACTGTAGCTATGGGAGTGGTCCTATACATGAGCCAGTATTGTCTTTCACTCTTCCCCGAAACAATACTTGCCATACACAATACCTATAGCAATATATTTTTTAAATTTTCATTAATTTTCCAAATTCCATCATGTTTTTGTCAAATTGGCAACACACTTCTCATACACTAAAAACAATGTAAAATGTGGGTTCAATATCTATAAAAGTAATTGCAGATACTGTGTGGACACAAATGTACAACTGAAATCTTCCAAAACACGATCAGTTGACCTAGAACATCTTGAATCAGTGATGTTTCAAAAATTGTTTGACATTGTGTCTTCAAATATATTACTCATTCTCTCCTTCTATAATTTAGTTATGTTTTAATGTTTTTTGCACCTGTGTGAGCAGTATGCTTTTATTCTTGCATACTGACCTCTGTTTCAGCTTAATCATCTTATTTTCTCAAGAGACTAATATGATAATAAGCCTTACAAAAACACTGATTTGACAATTTCAATACCTAGATCATCTTTGGCTGTTTCTATGGCTATGGTCACTTTTGGCTGTGCCATCTTTGATCTCTTGTTCTCTTTCTTACTTCCATTCATCTTTTATCCTTTCTCCTGGCTTACAGATAGAAATTTGTGCTAATGCCAAAGATTACATATAAAGAATTTAAGAACTAAATTGAGTCTCTAGAAAAGTTTGGCTTTCTGTCAGGCAATAGAAACAGAAGCAGATCAATTTTTCCAGTTAGGTAGTGATTTGAGATGACATTTGTTTTAGTATTTTGTGACTGTGTTGTATTTCTGGCTTACTATTTCTCCTGCTATTTATCTTTTCTGGAATCTTAACTGAAAACTGGTTGTCTTTCCCAAGGCTTCTCCTTACCAGCACTGAACTTGAAATTTCTCCAGTTTTTCAGAGACTAGTCTTATTATTATCCTCTGAAAATTTCTGTGATTACTCTCATTCAAATTATTCTCCAGAGTGCTGCCTACAGCAGACGTATACTAAAATGGAAACATACAGAGAAGATTTGCCCAGCCCCTGTGCAAGGATACCATGCAGATTTTTGCCGCATTCCTGATGTTTTGCTGATCACTTGCAGATCCTGGCCTCGAGTCACCCAGCAACCTCTAGAAGCCAGTCTGTGCTTTCTACACCCCCTCCCACAGCAATTAAAATCCTTGAAGAATAAAAAAATTCTTTTTGGAATATGTACAGGTGTGGAATATGTTAACCAAGTGTTATGATGTGCAACTGAAGTCACATATGATGTAAGGGTATCCTTTGGTAGATCCTCAGCATTGGGTGCTCAAGGTTTCTAGTGCAATAGATAACAGGTACAGCTAATTCTCAGCCCTAGGCCTCCCACGTGCATGTGATATTCCCCTTTCAAACCTCGGGCTCCAAAAGTGATTTTCTGCCTACCTTCATCCTAAATCCCATAAATCTCTCCAAAACATCCACCCAAAGTTCCATTCGACAAATGAAAGCATTCGACAGGCAGCACCATAGTCCTCACTGCTAAGCACTCTCTGATACCCAAGAAACCTGAATGCACAGGCTAGTTGCACTGCCTAAACCCTTGGCTCCTACTTGTCACCAAGAGAATCTAAATAAATCCAGTGACCATGTATGTATGATTTGATTTCTAACCATGCACTGCTCAAAGGAGAATAGATGAAGGAGTATGCAAAGGGTGTTTGTGGAGGGAAAAAAACTGAATATTCAAAAACACAAGCCAAATTATATATATATTTCTTTTAAGAAAAATCTTCTTCCCGAACAATTGCATTTGTAATAGATTTGAAATGCCAAGTTACTATAGCTAAATTTACTTATGAAGTACCTTCACCCTCTGTCCTTGTAGAGAGAACAAGCATATCTCAGTTATTATCATCCTGGAGCCTTTTTCTTGTAAAGCTAACCTATCTGCAAATGTTTGGGATGATATATTGCCTGTGTTCCTCTACTCTTTCCTACGAGAGGTTTCTGTGCTTGTATAATGAGCAGCAGTTATGTCAGTCTCATTATTCAAATAGAAATTGATAACAGAAAGTGTGAGGTTGAATTAAAATTCTGCTACTTATTTGGTATAAAGTTATGAGCTAGTCTAAATAATATTCTTTGGGGCTTAATTCTTTATTATGAAACAGTGCTGAAAAATAATGGTGAACTTACAAGTTTTCTGATAAGTCTAAAAAAAAAAAAAAGAAATCAAAGCTTAACTCTACAAAAAGAATCACTGAACATATTTTCTTCTTATACTCTTCAACTTCTTATTCGGTTTTCTAGAAAGGACCCCAAACTGCAAAAATAAGGTTTTTTAATATGCGTTCTAGTATTCTCGAGTATGAGGCAATTATAGTTAGAATTCATTTTTCTAGAACTGAAGTCTCATCTATGACTTGAGAGGTGATGTGCTTTCAGTACAGTAATTTGAAAAGCCCACCAAATGCACTATTCTTCAGTGATGTAGGCTGGAAACAGAGGCATTTTCTAAGGGTAATACCGTTCTGCATTACTTTCCTTAAGGCTTTTACATTTTAATTACATTCTTGAACTGTGACTACAAAAGTAATAGAATGTACTACCTTTAAAATCTTTAAAGTTTTCTAATTATTATGAAGCAAAACTTCTGAAAAAAAATTCTGGGCAAAGTTTTCATTGCTGTTCTTTGTATATTACCTGAAGAAGACTTAACTTTGACTCCTACTTCCAATTTTTTGTGGTTGTAGACTATTCTCTAATACATTTTCAACAGAAAAAATGCATTGTCTACCTAATCAGGTATGAATCGACTTTATCAAGATGGAAGTTCATACAAACTCATTCAACTCACAAACACATAAAGGGGGTGCTGATGTTTTAGAAGACCCAAACACAAATTTTATACTTTTATCCTTACTTCTACTTACCAGGGAGCATATTGCTTTCACAAAAAGAGAAAAACTGAAAGAGCTTCACTTATGTTTGAGCTTCACATACATTTTTTGTGTAAGAAAGATGGTCTCACTCTCTGGGTTATACCTCACAGGAAAGAGGAACTTTTCAACATTACTGAAATAGAAGCTGGATTGTGGAAGTATAAGGCATGTTTGGAAATCTTTAATTAGGTGATTGCTCAAACTTCCTAAGGTTAAAAAGATTTTCATTCTGCATAAACTCTGAAAAATGTCACAATTAAAAGTGAAGTAAAAAGTCTCAGGAACATAACTGACATTTAACATCTTTGTAACTCATTGTGAAGAAAATGATGTGAAATTCAAATATCGAATTGAGGTAGTTTTTTATACTTGAATGACTTTAATTCAAATTTCTAACAGAATTCAGTGTAATAAAAAAAATCATCCTACCAAAATACAAGATTTTTATTCACCTCAAATTTCTAGCTCACAAAAGATATAACATTACTTTTTAAAAGTGTATTCACAACTATTTTAGGCAGTAAATGGCTTAGAGAATAAGATTTCTTTATATAAAATAAACTTCATTATTTCATTTAAGGCTTAAAGATGGAATGTATAAAGGTAATAGATTAGGGGATGGTATGTATTCTTCACTCTGACCGTGTGTTATTCTGAATTTAGAAGACAAAACCCATACTTCAACTAGTGCCTTCACGAATAGGGTTTGAGCATAATAAGTAAAAATACAATGATCTTGGGAATGGAAAAAAATAAAAATGAAAGAAATATGGACATTTGAATGAGCTGTAGGGCACATCCACATGAAGTAGAACCAGCCCACAGACTTAAATGACTCTTCTCAGGTGTATTACATGAGAAAGATATCACACAACATGCTTTAAACCACTAATTTTGGTACACGGCTTATTCTGTGATCAATTGAAATAATTTACCTACCCTACAATTTACCTTTTAAAGACTGTAATTCAATGGTTTTAGTATATTGACAAAATAGTGACTAGCTATCAACCCAATTGATTTTAAACATTTTTATCACACATACAAAACAACAAAAAAAATCCCAGATGCTTTACCAGTCACTATATTTACCTCTCACCCCTAGAAATAGACAAAAGCTATTCTACTCTGCATTTCCATGAAATTGCTTATTCTTTTAGTTTTCACAAAAATAGAATCTTAAGTCTGTGACCTTTAATAATCATATTCTTTCAGTTATATTTTCACATACATTTTGTGTGTAAGAAGGATGTTTGGAAATCTTTAATTAGGTGATTGCTCAAACTTCCTAAGGTTAAAAAGATTTTCATTCTGTATAAACTCTGAAAAATGTCACAATTAAAAGTGACATTTATGTCACTTTTAATATTACATCTATGTTGTAGCACTTGTAAGTTCTTCATTCCTTTTCACTGACAAATAATATTCTATGGCATATACATTTCTTTTACCTATGTACCAGTTGATGGATATCTGGGTGTTTTTTCCCATTATTGTTACTATAAATAATGTGTCTATGACCATTTCTATGTATTTCTATGTAGGTTGTGTGTGGACATGTGTCTTCAATTCTTAGCAGTACATACATAGTGTGGGGTATTTTGTAAGTATATTCCTCCCCTGGTGAAGAAGTTCCAGACTGTCTTCCAAAGTAACTGTGCCGTTTTGAATTTGCATCCACCACATATGGTTTTAGGATTGTTCACAGCCTTCGATATCAAATGTTCCCTGAAACAACCCTCTCCACAACATATTTTACTTCTACAAGGCTGAAAAGAGGGCTTCTGTTATTGTTTTCAGTCTCCTTTGAATTCATCTGATTAGGTCAGGCCCACCAGGACTATCTGCTCTTTTATTAACTGTGAACTGATTAGAGTATTATCTGAAAAATTCCTTTTTACCATTGCCCATTATGACATAATCTAATCAACGATGTCATATCTCATCATAAACTCTGGTTTTGTCCTCTCAAGGGGAATTATACAAAGTCATATGCCATTTCAGGAAGGGTCTTAGGTATTTATCTCACTTCCACAGATTCTGCACAAAAATGCATATTGCAATAATGTTGTGTTTAACTGAATATTAAATCCTTAAATTGACCCTTAAAGTAATTTGAATATCTAATATATATCAAAAATTTTGTTAGTCACTGGAGTTTTAGTTGTTAACATTATGGAAAATGTACAATCTCTAAAGGCAAGATAATTTTGAAACTACAAATATATTACTAAGATGAAATAAATTGTAAGGTCAATGAGCTAAGGGGAGATAGGTGATATTTACAGTTAAAGATGTCAGGCAACATCTCTAAAGAAATCTGTACTGAAACTTGCAAAAGGGGCATAATAACCATGCAAATACACAGTGTTAAAGTATTCCAAATCAAAGACCTAACTGTGAAATATACAATGAGAAGAGAGTAGCTACTTTGTCTAGGGTATATAGAGTAAGAAGAAGAATCATATAACAGGACAAAAGTCAGATGTTCTTATAGAACATAAAAGAATGTTTTCCTTCTTTTTTAATTGCAGGGAAATCTATCAGATAATTTTGTTCAAAGGAGATGGTATCATGCGGATTTTTATTTTTATTTTTATTTTTTTAAGATCATCTTGGGTGTTTCTTTGGAGAATGTTGTTTTAGGAACTCACACAAGGAAGCAAGGAGATCAGACTGAAAGCACTAAAGCAGCTTAGGAGGTCTGGATTAAAGAGGAGGCTGTTGATATGGGATGGAGAAGGTGGATTTGGAATATACTTTGGCAATAGACCACAACCACCTTTGAATTTAGATTGAATATAGTAAGGTTTATGGAAAGAAACTATCTTAATCACATTAAAAATTAACTATTCAAAAGATCAATTCATTTTATGAAATTCAGATGTATATTTTCAAGGTCACATAACCAGAGAAAATAAACTTGAAGAGAAAGATCGTTTTTAAAATAATGTTGTGTAAAATTCCTTAGCCAACTGAAAATTTACTTTTCAGCTGTTTAGCAATAAGAAAAACAGAGAAAAATGTCAAAGTTTAGATGAAGCTAAGAAAACTTGATGATTGTATTTTTTTCCCCCAAAGAAAATAATGGGGAATAGGCACAATTATGTCCAGAGCTACTGCAAAGAAACACCATAGAGAACAAAGCAATGCTCCTCCTCCAAACACAGATGGCCAAGCTGGCCTGCACCAGTTTGTCTTTACTACACACACATCGTAAAAGTCTGAAGCGTGACCAGACTCCCAGGAATTCACTGGATAGTGCATGCTGCCCTTCAAAGGGAGAAAAAAATGAGTTAACAGGTTTAAAATAACCAGGTGAGCTTTTCAAAACCATCAGTGAACTCCTGATAAAATTTAGATTCCTGATAAAATTTAAACATCTAAGTAATCAGGTAAGCTATTAAAATATTTGATTCCTTTAAAAAATTATATTTATATATATGCCCTTGTCTTGCTTTTTATAGTAATTATATCATTAAATATCAGTTATTAATCTCTGTTTAGTTTTTGCAAATTAGAGAGGATAAACTGTCACTTAATTATTACACTCCGGCATATTAGGAAACAATTTAAGTAGCTAATGGATCAAAAGAACTGTTAGTGACACAAACTGAATACTTCACTGTCATCCTTATAAACAGGACAAGCTATTAATTTCCCCTTCATACTCTAAAGTTACCTTCAAGGATAATAGAATTAACAGCCATGAAAATATTCATAGACAGTCCTACATGATGAGAGAATAAATAAGACCAGTACAATGAACCCAGTGGAAATTTTAGTGACCTTCCTTTCAATTTCTATTTTATGGTTTTAGTTTGAATGCCAGTATGTGGCATAGAATGTTTATATATATTCTCAATGGGGCAAAGAGAGGCAGGGCATAGCAATATTACCTTGCAAGAGGGAGTAAAGTGTTGCAAGCAATAGTTCAATCTACTGCGAGCACTACAGACACCCCTGCTGCACACAGAAATGATTTATACTAGATTCAATACCTCTAAAAAGTCACCACACAGACATACACCGTGGACAAACATGCACACTTACCCACTATCTCATGCAGATACAGAATTATATGCTCTGCCAATTATCCCAGATATGAAATAAATCATCCTCATAGAATTTTTAGAAATAAATTAGTAGATTCTATGACTTGCAAAGAAAATAAAAGGATGTATGACTCTTCCCTTGTCATGCACTACAAAGAACACAGCCTCAGATCTCATGATTAGCATTCCCCTGTGTCATAGGTAAGGGATTTAACCACCCCTGCTCAACATCCTCATCTGTAGAAAGTGCACCCGTGCATTTGGAGTTGTAGAGTTTAGGTCTATTCATGCACATCTTATCCATTTCTCTATCCCACTGGTCTCTTATTCCAGACCAACTTCTGTTTTTATCAGCTCAACAAAATAGTATTTACTAACGAATTCAATGATATCCATATTCAAAAATCAAATGTCAAATTTCATTTTCATCCCTCAGTTTACCTGAAACTTCACTGGACAACTTCCTATTTCCTAAAAGCATTCACAATCACAGAGCTCGCCTTGTCTTTGGACTTTTCTTTATCTGAAATTTCTCAGTTTTTCTCAGGGAACCACCTCCATCAATTTGAATGAAATATTTGAGTACTTCACAGTTATCTTGTTCCTCAAGTCCTAAAATTCCTTCTAGAGATACCATACATAACTTCAAAAACTCAAGGGTTTTTTTTTTAATTTTGATTGGCATATAATAATTACACACATTTATCAGGTAAAATGCAATGTTTTGATTCATGTATGCCCCAAATAACGACAGAATGAAGGTATATCCATCACTTTACATTTCATCTCATATCTTCATAGTGAGTACATTGAAAATCCTTTCTTTGAACTATTTTGAGATATGCAGGTTGTTGTTGTTAATTATATTCAACCTCATGCTCCATAGATACATTAAGTAAGAGGAATAGGGAGATATTTTGGTAACATCAGATCTCTGAACCAACCTCCATTGCCCTCTGAATTCCATGGACCCAAAATTGTGTTTGTCCCTGCAGATGTACCCTTCTATGCTTTGTAGCCTTAAATATCAGGCCTCTCAAACGTTTGAGTATTGCAAAGACAAATCAAATCCAATACTAATTCACTATTCATTTATTATCTCCCCTACTAAACTACATATAAATCTGGAAGATTCTTATTACTTCTCTTAGAAATCGCAACTACATCCTTCTAGTTACAAAGCCCAGAAAACTGTTATTATGTGATGTAATGTGCATGAATAAATAGACTGTCTTATTCATTTACTCTCATAACCAATTACTGAAGTAGTAAATAGCATAAATTTAGTAATTATTTTTAACTGAATAAGTAATGCAATCTTTTTCTTAAGCATCCATATGCAATTAAAAACTGTCATTAATGGTTCACCTTGTGTATATCTGATATCTGATCACAAAGCTACATATCTGTTGCCCTTCTTATCATCCAAACTAGCAATCTCTCTCCTCAAGATGGCAACAAAAGTGCCCAAGTTAAGATACTCACTCTGGCCTACTCCAAAATGTTTTCCTGATCTATATCCAGATTGGTCATTTTTACACTCTAAATTAACCATTCCATCATAATTCATAGTTTTAATGACTCTCTCATTTCAATTAAAAGAGACCAAAGAAATATAGCCTGGAAATTCTGGATTGCTCGCATAGCCCTCCAGATCCATTTTATACTCTCCCTCAATCTCTGGTCTCCAGTTGTACTGACTGAATTTCAGTTCCTTGAAAAAAACAAGCTTCATTATTATGTCTCAAGAAAAAATATGGCTCCCTCTACCCATCCAACTTAATGCAATAAATATCCAAATTCATAAAATCTTACCTTTAGTCTAATATGAAAGTTTCTGTATTTTATTAGGTAAGTTTCTCTCACAGTATCATACTTTTATTCTTTATAACATACAGTTATCTTGGGTTACAAAAATATGCAGGGACTGGGGTTGTGGCTCAGTGGTAGAGTACTTGCCTATCCTGGGTGAGGTACTGGGTTCAATTCTTAGAACCATATATTAAATGAATAAAATAAAGATCATCGACAACTAAAAATATATATATATATATATATAAATTGTTTTTAAATGCAGGAATGTGTCATATTTGGGTATTATTGTGTTAGGCAGCTTTTTGTCACTGTGAACAAAATACCTGAAAAGAGCAACATAAATGAGGAGAGATTTATGCTCCTCGTGGTTTTATAGGTCTCAGTCCAAGTTCAAGCCAGCTCCACTGCTGTGGGCCTGGGCTGAGGCAGAACATTATGGCAGAAGGATTTGGAGGAACAAAGCTGCTCGTTTGTTTCATGGAGGGTGGGAAGTAGGAGAGAGGAGCAGGGTCAAGATATAGTCCCCCAGAGAACTTCTTCCAACTAGGTTCCACCTCGAGTTTCCATGACCTCTCAATAGTTCATTCAGATTACAAATTCATCAATGAATCAATAATCTAATGATGAAACTAGTGTCCTCATGATCCAGACACTTCCCTAAAGTCCTAACTCTGAACATTGCTGCAGTGGGGAACAACCTTTAAGACATGAGTATTTGGGGGACATTACAGATTCAAGACAAAACCAGTGTCTTCCTATTAGACTGTTCAAGAAGAAACTGCATTCATTATTGTATCGCCAATGATAGAATGGAAATAAATATTTGTAAAAGACTACCTAAAACAATATGATTAAATCACTGCCCCCAAATAATTACAACATGCACTACTCACTTAATCTTACATTATATTCACTCAAATTTATATTTATCCCAAAATAAAAATAATCATAATAAATATTATGTAGTATGCCCTCAATTGAAATTGTAAACTTCTAAACTTATGGTTGGAATGTGCTCTTTTTCAATAGTAACATTGCTACTACAAAATAGATATCCTTTACTATAATGGGATGAATACATCCCAAATTTTAATGTTAGTATACTAGATTTGAGGGAAAAAATAGTTCTCAGTAACCTGACACTACTTCCCCTGCAGTTTACTTCTTGTTCAAATTGATATTGTTTTATTCTACTATAATAGATCTGTTCCTCTAATTGCAATTATTGTGTTAGTACTATGTTGAGAGACCCCAAATCATCTTTATACTGCTTTCTGAAAGTTACTAATTTTTTGAGTTCAATGTATGCAAACTACCTTCAGAATATTTTGGATTCTTTTTTGTGACATATGTTTTAGAATCATAAATGTTCACCTAACCAGTTTTCTAAATACTGCTCAGAAGGATTCTAGTTTAGCACAAAGAGTTCTGAATGTTTTCATCCTACAAAGGGAAGACCACCACATGTCATGCCAGGAGTCAAAGACACTTGAATGTACCCTAGGAGAGTGGATGAAAACAATACCTTCAGAGTGGATATTGTTTTCTAGGCTGACATTTTGAGAGTGTGTAAATGGAGCCATATGAACTCATTTTTAAAAATCTACTGAAATATTTGCAAGTTTATTAAGTAAACTCAGGCTAATATCTAATAAAACTGCTTTGCCAAGAGCTGAATAAATGAGATCATATTTTCTCTACTACTACATCTTAAAAGTGATTACTAAATTAATCCAGTTTCCAACAGGACCATAGAGACCTATTATAGTCCTATTGTGTTCATATTGACATAAAATGTATTTAATTGTCACATGCCTCTGAAGTTTCTTCATTCATGAATATTAGCTGAAGACAAGGAAGATATTATATAATTACATTAATTTACATGTTGATTTTTATTGTTTTTCAGATGTAAAGCATGATACCTGGATAATCATTTACATTTTACAAGTGGAAATAATTTTCAAACACTGTACCTCAATATTTATATACTTATCTGGCTATAACTATTAAAATTCTTTATGAATTATATGAAGATTACGACATCACCAAGTTTGTTTAGTTTCAGTAGTATACTTTTTGCACACTCAAAAGGTTCTGAAATACTCCATTTATAAAGTTTATTTTGAAAGGTCCCAATACTGCTGATACTGATATAGTCACTTTTTGTTTTGTTCTTGCAAAACCAAGAAGGCACTAGGGAATGATTGCAATGGATCAGAACATGAATATTTCAGTACCTTAAAGACTCCTCGTCAGCATATTCCACAGTATAAAACAAAGTGCTGTTTAAGCCATGTCAAGGCAACAAAATAGCAAGTATGAGATTTTCTTAGTTGCCAATGCCAATCAGTACCAAATGCTTTCCTTAAAGAAGACTTATTATGATAATGTGAGAGTGATGACTAAAGTGCATCTAACATTTTCATAAAAAGCTAAACGAATTTTTGGTTATTTTGGCAATTTCAAAGAAGAGATTGTCCTAACCCAAGCTGAACCTGAGAGGGAAATGGGCATTAATTTTTTAATTGTTCTCAGGAGTACATAACTTCAAGCCTGTTATGTTTATTAATAGATTCTACATTTAACACTTGACAGATATTTAAAACAGATTTTTCAGAAACTTGATAGCTCACTTTTTGTTCTATTTCTCTTTCCTGTCAAACAATAAGGGAGCAGGTTGCATTACAATATTTGAAAATTATACAATGTTTGGAAGTATAGTTGACAAAAATAAACAGTATTCTAAACAAAGCACCTAAACTGAATATTAAATTGAATGATATATAAATACCATTATCAGGTTTTCCTTAAACCGTCTAAGGAAATTTTTACAATAGTATTTGAAAGCATGAAGGAAAGAGTACAAACTAAGACACTTTGGGTAGCAGAATAAAGTCATATAGGAGAAAACATCCAAATTGCAATGAGGATTTAATATTGAATAACTTCACCAAAAATAACATGCAATTTCCTTTGCTGAAAATATTAGTACAGTATTTATCATTTTCAAAATAATTGGCCTAAAAAACAAAGCAGTAAGAGGACTTATATAATGTTAGAGTTAATGCTTCCCAGTATCTCATTAACCAATGTGATGGAAGGTCTTAGTATTAATGTTTTTAAGTTAACAACACCACCACCACCCTATATCACAAAAAGAGAGACAGCAAGAATTATTTTTGTAGTTTTTTGTATGGCTATAGATTATTACTTTCACTCTAACCACACAACAGTTTAGACCCAATAAAATATCAGAAATTCTCTGAAATCATTGGAAAACTACCATGCAAAGAAACACAGTAAACTAATTTATGGAAAAGATTGTCTATATTAAGAAATAAAAGATCTACGGCTCTCCTCCTTACTGGCAGTATACTAAGAAAGTGGAGCGTCCACCATAGAGGGAGTAACAAGAAACTACAAGAGACCTGAGAGAATTTCCTGCTACACATCCCACCAAGGAGCTGCCTTTAGGCATAGAAAGCCAAAGACAGGAAAAAGAGGGAAATACTTTCCAACAAAGAGCTCACGGTGGGACATGGAGCTCAGAGTGACTTACAGTTTGAAAAGTGGAGTTTCAAACGTAAAGGACAAAATGGTCTATGGGATCTCATCATTCCACAGACTCGAATCCCACAGAAGGAAAAGTTCTGATCTTATTTGTAAAACTATCTGAACTTAGTAGTAAACCTAATCAAATTAAATCTTCAAAAATGACGAGATCTTATGAAAATACCTCTCACATTGATTCACTGTCCACCCAAGGAATCAAGAACAGGAAGGGGCAAGCAGTGATATGACTGTACACCAAGATACATACGAGTAAGCAAGAAAATACAAAATATGATTTTAAAAAATTTGTGAGTAGAAGCAGACCCAGAGATTTTCCTAAAACTGAAATATCAGAAAGTGAAGATATGGAAAGCTCTACTAAAGATATAAAAACAAATAAGAAAATAAGATGCTAGGAAAAAAAAAAGAATGTTGAGCAAAATAGATAAAAGCACAAGATCAAATAAAAAATTCACGGATAAAACGGTAAGACTAGACACAACAAGGGAAAACATACTAAACTTGAAAAACAATGTGAAGAGACTGAAAATAAAAAAAAAAAAAGAAATAAAAATAAAAAAATAAAAAGAGCCAGAGATACAAGTGACAAAATGAAACGGCTTGGCAAGTACATCATTGTTTTAGTCAGCTTTTTTGCTGCTGGGACTAAAACATCTAACCAGACCAATTTTAGGGGACAAAAATTTATTTGAGGGCTCACTGTTTCAGAGGTTTTAGTCCATTGAAGGCCGACTCCATTCCTTGAGGCTGGAGGTGAGGCAGAACATCATGGCAGGAGACCGTCGCAGAGAGAAGCAGCTCGCCTGATGATCAGGAATCAAGAGTGAGAGACTCCACTCTCCTGATTCAAATTATATACCCCATAGCCACGCCCCAATTAACCACGTCTTCCAGCCACATGCAGCTGCCTCCAATTATCACTCAATTAATCTCATTAAGTACTAATTCACTGGTTAGATTAAGGCTACAACCCAATCATTTCTCCTCCAAACCTTCTTGCACTGTCTCACACATGAGCTTTTGGAGGATACCTCACCTTCAAACTATAGTAGTCATTGTGTTGCCAAAAAAGACATGAATAAGAAAATGAGGCAGAAGAAATAAATAAATAATGGTTCAGTGCTTTCAAAAATTGATGAAGTGTTTCCACTAAAAATGTAGAAGCTCATGAAACTTCAAAAAGTATAAATCCAAACACATTCACTAGAAACTGGTATATATTCAGATGTATACATTTGCCAGATCTCGTGAAACTGAACAAATTGGATTGGTGCACATTTTAATGTATAGAATTAATCTTTAGTGTAAGAGGGAGAAAGAGTGAAAGCTTAAATAGTATATAAACCTGTTAACATTCTGCACATACCTTAGCATATGATTCCTTAAATCATGGAAGACAGTCAAGTTCTAAGATAAATACAATGATTTAAATTAACTGAAAGAAAGAAAATTTAGAAAAAAAATATGTGAACAATGAAAAACAGAGAGAGGCTGAGCTGTGTGATAGGAATACTTAGTGACAATGAGTCAATGTCAAATGAAGTAACATTTATTAAGAAATCCCTTAAAGGAGAGAAGGTTAAAAAGAAAAGTGAATGAGAGAGACACAGCTAATCTATTAATGTTTCTATTCTTTTTTCAAACATGCCATGCTAATATATTTAGATATCTTTCTGCCTGACACTTTGATGAATTAATGTATGTTTCATTTTCTTTCTGACTACTGGTATAAATAAATCTTCAAAATGAATAAATACTTTTCAGTTGGTACATCTGATTTTCTTGAACCTTAAGATCTGAAGGGCCTATATGTAAAGTAATTGCATTAGAGTGTAAGTTTCATATTATTTTGCAAACAATATTATTGCTGAAAGCATTTATAAACAACATAAGTACTGTATAATTTATGTCTATTCAAGGTAAATAAGAAGCTAAAATGTATTAGATATTAAACTAGGTTACTGAAAAATATCAAGGTACTATATAGTTCTAAATACAGAGTTGATTGTATCTTCCTAATCTACAAAGTGGATATTTTCCATGCACATTAATGGAACATTTTAAGACAATAATAACGTCCATTACACTGGGGACTCTAAGAAAAGAGGGACTTTGTTTTGAGAACAAGTTTACTTATAACCTACTCTCAAATTAAAAATAGTCACCAAATAAACTAATGAATGACTTGAACAAAAAGTACCAGGAGCACCTGTGGTTTAGTCAGCTTTTTCATCACTGTGAGCAAAACACCTGACAAGATGAACTAAAGAGGAGGAAAAGGTTATTTGGGGCTCACAGTTTCAGAGGACTCAAACCACAGATGGCCGACTCCATTCCTCTGGGCCCAGAATGAGGCAGCACACCATCAGGGAAGGGCCCAGCTGAGGAAAGTTACCCAGGAGTGCTGTGGCCAGGAAGCAGAGGGTCAGGGGAAGGGACTCAGGAAGAACAGCCCTTCCAGGGTATCCCCCAGAAAGCCCCCTCCTCCCCAGCCCCACCCCACCTGCCCACAATTACCACTTAGTTTATTCAAACTAGAATGCACTAATGAGGGTAAGCTCTAACAATCCAGTCATTTTACCTCTGAATATTCCTGCATTAATAGGAGCTCTGGGGGGACATTTCATATTCAAACCATTAAAAGCCTGTTTATATTGCCCTTCACCATTACCAGAATATTTAAATTATTTGAATTCTGCAGAAAAAGAGCTTATTTAAATCCTTTTAACTAGTTCAGGGATGTTTCAAATCACACTATAATCTTGTAGATTAAGAGACCTTCTATGGTAACTCTGGAAATAGAACCTATGTCAATTACACATCCACAATTTTACATACGTGATTCTGCAATCTGCATTTGGGGTAAAATTGGGAGTTCATAACCCACTTCAATCTAATGTATGAAATATGATATGTCAAGAGCTTTGTAATGTTGTGAACAACCAATAAAAAAATAAAAAATTAAAAAAAATTAAAAAAAAAAGAACCTATGTCAAATCCTTGTATTTTCCAAATGTGAGTTGTATATTCTTTTTCTTTGCTTTGCTAATTCTATATGTCCATATCATAATATTATAAAATCACTGGAGCTATGAGTTATTTTAAACATACACAAAACATTTTTCACATATTTGATGGCATATATTTACTCTCTTAATTAGTTTCATTTGAACTCAAGAGTAAAAAACTTGATATTTGCTTATACTTTATTTATACTTATTTACAAATAAAAGTATATATACTCTTTTCTAGTAAAATCTAAAACAAAAAAGTGTAACAAGTTGTTATTTTACTCTTGATGCCCCATATCCTGAAAGTGTTACCGAATTATTTCAATAACATTTTTATAGAAATATTTATGAATTACCCACTCTGAAAATGAACATAAGGTGTAAAGGCTATGAAATAAGAAAGGAGTAGGTGCCACTTTGAAGCTCAGTTTCAGACAGACCTGGAGCGGTATCAGTCAGTCATCATAGCGTCACTGCCAAAGAGACACCAATGTCTTCTGCACCATCCAAGAGCAGGAATGTTCTAGGTTTTGCCTTTAGTTTTAGATTTATAAAGGCAAATAAGTCCACTTACTGCTCTGCAGATTAAAGGTTGAAAGAAGAAATCAGCCATTCTGTCACTTGGTGAATACATAGTTATAAATATACATACACACATATATATATGTTTATGCCCTCTTTGTTTATGATTATACTTGCTCAAAGGCTCATTTTGTTTTATGAAGTTTTAAGAACCAGGAGCAAAGACATTGGGCTAAAAAAGGAAATAAAGCTCCTGAAATCAGTCATAATAGTTGGCTTTTTAAAATTATTCTGCCTAAAACAAACAGGTTTAGCAGTCCTCTGAAGTGGCAGTCTTAAAAGAAATATATCCATCACTTTTATCTGCAAATGTACCCTGCATTATGGATATCCAGAGCCTGCAGGTTATAAAAAGAAATATGGAAGAGAAAGTAAAAGTGGATTTCATCCACTTTAATTTTGCTTTCTGCCTTTTTAATGATATCTATAATTTCCTCTTTTTCACAGGTGTTCTAAGAGAGTATATGACTTAGAATAGTCCAAAGGCTTTTGTTTCACAGACCATAAAGTTGAACAGGGAAAAAGAAGATGTGAAATAAAGATTAGAAGCTTTTTTTACAATATTTATATGATTTGGGGTAAGATTTCTGAAGAAAATATTTTAAATCATCTAGAAAATAACAGGAAAAGGTAGAGTTGCTTTCTTAACCAAACACATGACAACAAATTATGTACCTGATAAACTGAGTTTATAATGCTACAGGTGAGAAATTAGTGAAAAATCAATGTAGAATAATAAAATTACTCTTGGCTCTTGTTGCAGTTAGCACTAGGAGAAAAGCAAAAATAAAAAAAAATTGAAGTAGATTATAGGATTCTAAGTATCTTTTATTACAAAATAAAAAGAAATCATAAAATCAGTATAATTTTACAATTAGTGGGTACTTCAGCTACATTCTACTTCTGTTTAGAGAAGCAATAAATAAGAAATCTCATTTGAAATTTATTTTTAAAATACTTTATAGAAAGGTTTCAGAATAATGTGATTGCATCAAGAAAATAATTCTGAGTAGGTTATCTCTAATGATTCTTGTTTGAATTTTCCCAGAGTTATTATAATATTTTTTTGCAAAAATATGATCAGTTAAGATAAGGCAACCCATCAAGCTTGGGAGGGGGGGGTTGTCTATCTGTCTGTCTGTCTAGGTGTTTGGATAGGGATACCAAAAAATTATAAGACAGTAAGGTCCACAAAGATTCACTGGAATTTTCTTATACTGAATGAAGGATTTAGATAAAGTTGGTAAGCAAGCCCATAATCTTCGGAATACTTTCATGAAATCTAATCAATTCTTGACAATTCTCCTTAATTGCATTTGCTCTGAGAGCCTTCGGGCACACCATGATGCCAATGGAAGGCAACATTTAAACTATAATTTCCTCACTGATATGAAATGTAACTATTGTCTAACTCGTCTAAATGGATGACACTACATATAATCTCTGTGGGGAAATCAGTGTCTCCCTTACTCCTGGAATCATTCTGATTTTTAAAAAAATCAACCTTTTTCATATTAAAGTGTTCATTGTTTTTGCTGGTCATGATGAAATACAAAGTTTATCCTTCTGAGATAATCATGCAGTCATTTAAGAACATCACCTACTCCGTCTTGCTGAGTCCAAAGTGAATGTCTAATCCTGTCTCCAGATAATTTGCAGAATTCATATTTCATCCTTAGCATCATGTGCAGAGCTTAACAGAGGCCGATATAGCTCCCAGCTATCTCCTTTAGAACATTTTTAGGAAAAACAATAATAAATCTTCCCTTGAGCATACATGCAGGAAGTTGTGTATTCGTTCAGATCATCACATTTCTTCTTCCCGTTATACTTTCATTTGACAACTGAACAAGATGTAGTAGCTAAAAAAAAAAAAAAAAAAAAAAAAAAAGTGGTATTAGTGCATTAAGAGGACTTACACAGTTCAGAAGAATTTATGAAATTCATGAGTCTAAATCTGTGTGAATGTTGCCCCTGTAAGCTTTATTGACATAACAAATAAAGTTAACCTGAAAAGAGAAATCCCTTCATGTTAATTAGGGACCAATTGCTCATCAACACAGAACAGCAGTTAACCAGATTTTCTTTCCCTATTAAATATCTTATGTTTAATAGTGCTAGAAAGTATAAAATTTTTACAGAATTACAAAAACCCTAAAAATAGAAAAATAATGTAGCCTAGGACAGGTGCAAAAATAATGAGAAATATAAAAAAAGACATTTAAATTCATTTTACTCACCACTTTGCTTTATATATGCTTTTAGTTTTATATTTATGGTAATACTGTACATATGTTCAATTTTATTAGCATTTTAAAATGTGTATAGCGCTTAAGATAATCAGATTCATTTGATTTAAAATTCAATTAAGAATACTGTTTAACCCATTCATAGGTGGGAAATACTAGTACATTTAATGAATAATCTCCATTTAATTTATTATTTCAATATTAAGAAAAATTTTAAATATTTTGCATTTAAATAAATGATAATCATTTGCAATTCAGAAGTCTGGTTGGTTCAGTATTAAACAAAGTCCTAATAACCTAATAGTAGTGAATTTTTAATTTTTACATTAAAATTCTCTATACATTAATCTTTTGAAAAAATATTTACTATTACAGTTTCAATACTGCTGGGTAGGGGATCATAAAGACCAGAACCTTTGTGTATTGCATTTCTTCTGAAAAATACAAATGTAGCTGAGTGTCACCTCTTTTTTGAATATATTTGCTATATACTAGGTTTAATAGCAAAATCATAGCATGGAACTTAACATGATGGAAATCCAGTTCACTAATCTCCTTAAGACCAAGTCTCATAATACAGAGTCAATGAATTGTGAGCACATGCATGAAAGCAACTATTGCTTTTTTCTGCTCCATGTAAGCTAGAAATTAGTACCAGATTTTCTAATGCTCAAACATTTTCAGATTTTAAATTGAATCCGGGAAGAAATGTTCTTAAGTTATTTTAGGAAAAAGAACTTATAATAAAATATTTCAGATGTATTTTGGTGGTTTCCAAATTTTGTTAAGAGAGGAAAAATATATGCCCCCACCTAATGTTTCAAATTATCTAAACACCAAATCCTGAGGAAATTCCATACTGAGGGGAAAGCACGATATAATTAGAAGGAAAACTAAGAAAGCACAGTGCATAATCATATTTGACCACAAATATTCTGCAACTGAATGTGCCCTGACTGAGCAGGGTGAAAAAAATATGCTTTACATTTTAATATGCAAACAGATATACTTAATGTCTCCTAGTAACTATGTAAGCATCTGCTGTCTTTTCCTTGTTGGACCTCTTTAGACTGATGATGGCTTACTCATGGACCTCTGGCTCTTACAAAAAAGCTGTACATATGGTTTCTGATTTGGCCATCTCACCCATTCCTACACCAATGAACAATTCTATTACCCAAACATATGAAAAAGCATGGCTCCGATAAAGTAAGAAAGTTCTCTAGCAATGACCAATATCAGGACATAGCCAAGCAAAATCATTATCATCATCATCATCATAATCATCATCATCATCATCATCATCAGAAATTCAGCAGCCTCAGTTTGGTGTAGAGTAACACAAGGGGCCAGCAATAGAGCAGAAATAGCTGTTCCTGGCACTTCTTAACAGGGATCTCATTCTACTGAAGATTAAGATGTGTTTACTATCAGAATCTGTAGGACTTCAAGTGGATCAATCAAAAATTATTCATAACCTTGGACATTCTTTTTCATTTATTAATTATTTTTTATTTTTATTTATATATAACAGGAATGCATTACAATTCTTATTACACATATAGAGCACAATTTTTCATATGTCTGGTTGTATAAAGTATATTCACACCAATTTGTGTCTTTATACCTGTACTTTGGATAATAATGGTCATCACATTCCACCATCATTAATAACCCCATGCCCCCTCCTTTCCCCTCCAACCCCTCTGCCCTATCTAGATTTCATCTATTCTTCCCATGCTCCCTCTCCCTATCGCACTATGAATCAGGCTCCTTATAACAAAGAAAAAACTTGGCATTTGGTTTTTTGGGACTGGCTAAATTCATTTAGCATTATCTTCTCTAAGTCCATCCATTTACCTTAAAATACCATGATTTTATTCTCTTTGATTGCTGAGTAATATTCCATTGTGTATATATACCACAACTTTTATCCATTCATCTATTGAAGGGCATCTAGGTTGGTTCCACCATTTAACTATATTGTGAATTGTGTTGCTATAAACATTGATGTGGCTGTGTTCCTGTAGTATGCTATTTTTAAGTCCTTTGGGTATGGACCAAGAGGGATAAATTCCTTAATAACACTCCTGTGGTGCAAGAATTAAAATCAGTAATCAAAAAATGGGATGGACTCAAACTAAAAAGTTTCTTCTCAGCAAAAGAAACAATCTGTGAGGTGAATAGATAGCCTATATTTTGGGAGCAAATCTTTACCCCTCACACATCAGGTAGAGCCCTAATCTCTAGGGTATAAAAAGAACTCAAAAAGCTAAACACCAAAAAAAAAAAAAAAAAAAACAACCCAATCAATAAATGGGCCAAAGACCTGAAGAGTCATTTCTCAGAAGATAATATACAATCAATCAATAAATACATGAAAAAATGTTCATCATAACTATCAATTAGAGAAATGCAAATCAAAACCACCCTAAGATTTCATCTCACTCCAGCCAGAATGGCAGCTATTATGCATACAAACAATAAGTGTTGGCTAGGATGTGGGGGAAAAGGTACACTCATACATTGCTGGTGGGACTGCAAATTGGTGCAGACAATATGGAAAGCAGTATGGATATTTCTTGGAATATTGGGAATGGAACCACTATTTGACATTCATTTTTGAAAAATGTAAAACTGAATTAGGTGTCATTATAAAAGAAAGACTATTTTGAAATCTTGCATTTTTAACCAATGATAATCCTGTGAAATATTCTAATGTGTAAATATATATATCAAAGAACAAAAAAATCTGATAACATAAGATGTAATGAATATCAAACTTAATGTCTAAACATAGTCAACTACATAAAGCCTTAGAACTGTAAAGTGCTATCTCACTGAGCTAGGCATTATTCTTAGTAATAACATATGACTAAAAATTTAAAGTTCTCATTAGACTGTTCAACTAACAAGAATATTTTAGCCATTGGTTCAAAAAATAGATAAACTCAAAATCTTTTCTTTGGGGGAATGAGTAGCAGATGATTTCTTACCTAATTCTTTTTTTAAACATGTACATATCTCTACACAAACATAAAATACTTATTTTATAATAGTTTCAGTCTATGATTATCATATACCAAGCTCTATACTATGGCTTACATTTATTCTGATTAAAAGTAAATCAGTTAAATTCCCGTAAACATTCAAGAAGTGGGCAATATATGACTAATACATGACTGCTTTCTCTAATTGAGGCAGAGTGACTAGAATTCCAAAGTTACACAAGTCTCAGCAGCCACATCATGATTCTGGGCTCCTCCTGGTTTTTAACACACTTTTTTGTTTCTCTGCACAATGCTTCTTTTTAGTTAAAGAGTATAAGGTTCTTCAGAATTTACTCAGAGGTCCCTCATTTACACCATTATCATATTCTGGGACTCTCCTGTGAACTATACAGTTCCCAAGTAAACATGAATGGCTGTCTAATATGGAAACTGTGTAACTGAGGTTAACCTAGATTTACTTCTAGATTCTTTAAATTTTTACTTATAGGACTTTTGAGAAATAATTTTCTAAGCTTTTGCTTCCTCATGTAAAATTCATTACAAAAATTCCATATAACCTCTAGTTATCTGGGGGAAGAAATTAAATAAGTATATAAAATTTTACAGTGTCTGTCACATAGTAAGTGCAGAATAGGCTTCTTGAGGTTATCACCATAGGCACCTTTTAAAGAAGGCTTAGACATATTAAATGAAATACATATGATTATACATATAATGATTTTTTAAAAAATGGAAAATATGTACCAGTTTGTCCTGAAGTCACTTTGATTTTAACTCAACAATAATACTTTTGAAATAATTTATGAATATATGCAGATTTTCAAATCTTGCAATGGTTTAAACATCCCAGGAGCATTTTTCTTCTTACCTAAAATATTTTAGGAAAGAAGATAATTTCCTTTTTGTTATGAACTTTACTATCCAACAGCACATAAAAATAAAGTTTTTCTTCTTATGTCAGAGTTAGCATGTTTGAAGTATACCAAACATTATTTTTAAAATGCTGAAGTATGCTTCTAGTGGTAAGGAAGTTGCAGTCTCGTGACCATTCTCAAATTGTTCTTGTGTGCAATTCTTTCCTGAAGGTGTTAACATAATATTTGTTTACTGTCATTGTTTGAGATGCAAGAGTAACCTGAGACACCAGCTTTATAACTATTTTTGAACCTAAATTCTCATTAACATGTTTATCTCATTTGCCCAAATCACATGTGTCTTCCTATAATGAATGGGCTTATCCTAGCTGAGTGTTACTTAATGTCTTTTTCTGTCTGACCTTTGAACCACAGAATATGAGAATATGAGCTAAACCACAATTCTCTGCAGGTAGTGTTCTGAATGTGAAGTAGATTGCATTGAGATGCACTCACTGATAAGGCCTCAAAGAGGTCATACATGTAATGCTATTTTGATGTCAAAGGAAGGGAAGGGAGATGGGATAGGAATAGGAAGACAGTAGAATGAATGGGACATGACTGTCCTATATTCCTACATGAATACATGACTAATGAAACTCCACATCATGTACCACAAGAATGGGATCCTAATTAGAATAAGTTATACTCCACGAATGTATGATATGTCAAAAGACACTCTATTGTCACGTGTAAAGAACAAAAATAGAATGCAAATAATCAGACTATAAAATGTTCTCAGTTCTACAAAAAAGAAACACACTTGATGTTTTAAGCCTAGTACTTCTTGAATCTGTTTGAGCATTTATTTTTACTACAAAATTGATATTAAAAATGCATCCAATAGATGATATTAAAAATGCATCCAATAAAATGAAGGTTGAGAAAGTAGCTGAGGCACCCAATCAGAATCTTTATATTTGATCACAATCTTTGTAACTGCTGGTAAAGAGCATCAGAGGCACAAATATGATACTTTGTCTTTAATTCAATGCTTTGGTGATGGCCCATGATTTTGACTCTTTCAACCATTAACGTCATTTAAGCCTCTCATTATCCATATAAGATGAAATTTTCTTAAGCATCCATCATCCATATTTACTAGTGCTATAAATCTTTTTTGGGATTTGATTATCTCACACTTAATTATTGATTTTCTACATGCTGTTTGGGTTCATACAGATTATGAAGTCTTCCATGGCACCTCCTCCTTTATTCTAAAACTCTTTTGAAAATTATTGGCACCTAATGTCTCATATTTATTTCATTTAACCTTGACTGAGCCATATCAAATTATAAGATTTCTTAAGAGATGAGACAAGTTATATTCATTTTCTGTTTTCCAAATTGCTAATATAATCTATAGTCTATTTTATTAAACAAGTAATTCACAAATTGGTATTAATGACTTTACAGTTTCAATGACCCCAGCAAAGTATTTTAAGTATTATTTTTTGGTTCCAGTTATTTATTAATCGCTTTTATCAATTGCTTATCCATGATATTAGAGTTTGGGACCATATGTTCATATTTTAGATTTCCATTTTGAAATAATTTCTTATGGATTTGATAAGCTTTTTGTATGTTTAATTTATTATATTTTAATAATTTTAAGAAGGGAGTCTATTTCTCTTAGTAATGAATTTCTACTCATTCTAATATGTAGTTTCACTGTAATAGAATGTAAATATTCAGAAAGCATATCATTACTTAATAAATCATCTATTCAATCTTTATTGGGTTTATTTTATGTGTTTAATGAAATATTATTGGCCAAATCTCTTAGAATGAAAATAATTACTTTTTTAACTAAGTAAAGGAAAACTAGTTCTTATCTTTTCCTAGTTATTGCTTAAATCATTACACTCATTCACTGGTTTGCTGTAGCATTTAATATTTTTAAAAGATTCTCCATGTTGCCATCTAGTGGAGAAAGGTTATTTCTTTTTCTTTTTTTTTCTTTTCTTTTTTTTTTTTTTTTTGTTGTTGTTGTTTGGTTTTGGGGGGTTTGTTTTGTTTGTGTGTGTGTGTGTGTGTGTGTGTTTCGCAAACCCACCTAATGATTAAATTCAAGGCCTTTCCCATGCTAGCTAAGCAAGCATTCTACCACTGAGTTAAACTTTCAGCCAGTGTTATTGGGGTTTTTTGGTTGCTCTTATACTTTTCTAAATTGACAAATTAAAATTACATATATTGTGCTCACATTTCTTGAAATACAGATGTGACTAAATCAAACTAATTTGATATTTATTACATAATCTTTTTGTGGTATAAACATAAAGTCTACTCTCTCACCAGTTTTTAACACATTTTATTAACTACAGGTTACCATTGTATACTAGATCCCTTAACCTGTTCTTCCTAATTCAATTAAATTTTATGCCCTTAAACCTCCACCTCACTCCTTTACCCACTAGTATCCACTTTACTTCTATAAGGTTAGCTTTTATAGAATCCACATATAAGCAAGATCATTACCAGTTCTAGTTTATTATATGATTTTTAAATGAATAAATTTTTAAGTACAATCTCGAATATTTAATTTCAAAACATATAAATACCTTATAATTTACATTATACATATATGAAATTATCATTATAATGACTAAAAATTAAGAATAACAATACATACCCATCAATCATTGACATCCTAAATTTTTATTATGATAAAGTCCTTTATTAAGTTAGTATGGTTTATACATATCTAGATATCCTCAGAGAATTGGTTCCGAAACCCTCATGGAACCAAAATCCACACATTATCAGGTACCTTAAATAAATGGCATTGTAGCTGTAGAGAATTATACATGGCTTCCAAAATACTTTAAATTGTCTCTGGATTATTTATAACACCCCGAAAAGTGTAAATGCTAGGTAAATAGTGGGATGATGCATTGTATATGGAATTATAACAATTAAAGAAGTCTATACATGCTCAGTACAGACACGATTTTTAAAATATTTTCAATCCACATTTGGTTGAATCTGTGTATTCAGAACCTGTAGATACAGAGATGGATGATTGTTTGTATTATACACATAAATTTTTAAGTATTGTAGGTAAACAAGATTTTTCAACTAGGAATATAATTCAAAGTAATATTTTCAATATCCTACAGTCAGTGAACCATGACAAATTAGTGCCATCAACCATACTCATACGACACTATATTAGCTTTTGGTCTCTCTAAAATACCTGATGAGGCAAACTTAAAGGAGGAAAAGTTTATTTTGACTCATGGTTTCAGAATTCTCAGTCCACGGACACCTGATTCCATGACTCTGAACCATGAAGGGAAGACATCATGGTAGAAGGGGGGTGTTGGAGAAGAGCTGCTCACTCATGGCCACCAGGAAGCACTGGCACATCCCTTGGGGACTATATATTTTTGGATTTGTTCATCTCATATTTCCTCCAGCTATTTTAAAAACAGTTACCACCCAGCAGTCCATTCAAATTTTTATTCTATCAAGTGGATTAATCCACTGACCTAGTTTTGCTGTTCTCATAATCTAATCATTTTTCCCCTACCTTAACACAGGAGCTTTTGGGGCACACCTTATATCCAAGCCATAACATAAACCCATTTGCTGATCTGGTGATATCAAAAAGTGAGTCTGCGCTAACTCTTGGGAAACCACAATGCAATTTATTAAGGGTTGTTAGAAATTTATACAGTTTTCACAGTCCAAAACTATTGATGAATTAATATAATTTTCAAATAAAATATGTGAAACATTTCTTTTAAATATTATTTAATCTCTTGATGGTTTATTCACTTAATTTGTAGAAGTCAGGTTTCATTTAGAAGTCTTACACAGCATTCTCTTATCAAAGACTAGTATATTACCTGTGTATGCCATGGCTATAATTACTTTCTCCAGCAGGTGGCAGCACATGAAATATTATGACACTTTTTAGGCAGAATCACTAAATATTTGATTTTTTCAAATTACTGAACTCATTTAAACAGAAATATTGAAAAATTAATTCTCTTAGCATTGGTACTACACCTCATTTAATTTTCTTAAGCCCATTAAAATAACACTTAACTCATCTTACAAATAAGATATCTATGACAAAAAACACAAAATATATGAAATCTTCACTAATAAATTACAAAACCATATGTAGTTATGCTCATCAAATTTGGAATAGTTTCTATATTTATAATAAAAATAATCTATTTCCTGTTTATGTTACACCTTCAAAGAACCTATGTATAAGTCATAAAATCTTGTTGAAACTCTTTGGTGAATAGTACTTTAAAATTACATCTCATTAATTATTTTATTAATAACTTTATTTTATTTGCTTATTTATTTTTATGTAAGTGCTGAAGATCAAACCCAGTGCCTCATACACTCTAGGCAAGCACTCTACCACAGAGCTACAACCCCAGCCCCTCATCAATTATTTTAAATGGTATGATTTATCTATCAATAAATACTACTTAACCATAATTAAATATTTTAAGAATAGTTCCACATAAGTCAATTTTCATATTAAATGAAATTTATCATGTCGAGACTCCACTTCTATATATACTTCTAAATCTTTTTTCATTTTAAAATAGTACTCAATTTTATGTGTATACTCCCCAAATTTGAATGCCTTTTCAGAGAGGGAATTAAAATTGGTTGTACAAATGTGAAATAATTAGATGTTGAGATAAATGCCTTTCTTAAGAACTCTTTAGTAACACACCCATCAGCAATGTAAGCTTTGTGATTAAAAAGTTTTGAAATTTCAAGACACACAGTGCTATTTAAATAATCCTAAATGTAATTTATTTGTAGATTAAGATAAATCACCTGGTTTCCCTTATTCATGCTCCAGGCTGTCGCAGTGTCCTCCAAGTCTCTGCCGGTTTCTGGAGTGTCTTGAGACACGCACAAGCCAGTCTCTTCTTATTCATTTAATCTGCTTTTCTCTCCTTTTGTAGCATCTAGCTTTCAGTGCTGTGGATATTACTTTGAGGAAACCACATGATTGTCGGGGCAGTACTTCCCTGCTGAGCATTTCTTCCTTATTCAAGCTTCAGAGGGGTTCTGTATCCTGTTTAAAAATGGGCTTTCTCCCTTTGACCCACACTTCCTGACATACCAACAATCAAGCTAACAAGTCACAACCAACTGTGATCTCCCCACCCAAACTTTGTATAACTGAGCTCTGTGAAGACAACGTCTTTGCATTTTCCCCATAATCCTTCTATTCACAGATCAACAGATTAATACTCTCAAAATAAATAAATAAAGATCATCTATAAATTCTCACAGATAACCTGCTCATCCTCCCATTCAGTAAAATAACATTTTTTATTACCCTGGCATATCATTTATGTCTGCATTAGGGAATGATCTATTTTTATCTTTATTGCTCTGGAACTGAAGAGAATATATTCCAGTGTGGTGTGAGGCATCTCTATTTCCCAAGGCTGTTTACCTCTAGAATACATTATTGGAAACATAGTCTGGACCATATTAGTTGTTAATGTCTAGATGTGTATATATGAGAGACTAATGACTTTCAATCAATTCTTTCAATGGAAAAATATTAAATGTCCCCAATTTTTGTATATTTCTGTTTGTATGTGTTGTCAAATAACAAAACACCTTCCAAAAAGATTGATTTTTTAAAAAACTTTTTTATTATTGTTTATGGTTCTGTAGATTGTCTGTGCTGATCTGGGGAATTCTACTACATGTGGTGTTGGCTGGGAACATTATGGAGTTGACTTCAGCAAAAGCTGTCCTGTTTCTGGAACATCAAGATGGTTTACTCAGCTGGTAAGTACTGGGTCTGCAGCAGGGGAGTTGATTTGCTTATATGGCAACTAAGTTCTGTGGAACAGAAGTGGAAATTGTAGTACTTCTTAAAAACTAAACCTGTAACTAAGTTTTGGAGTATTTCCCATGAGTTCCAATAGTTAGACTGCATGTCTAAAAGTAGTTCCGATTCAAAGGTCAGAGATATAGATTCTATCTCTTTGTGGTGTTCAAGGATGGGAAGAATTTATCATATTTTCTGACAATATGTCACACATGTCAAGATATCTACTCTACACAAGTCTTTAAATTTTATCCAAATGAATTTGAATTTTGTATTTATTCAAATGTCTTTGAATTTTGTAACAGAACAATTTAATGACAGCTACAAAATAAAGATGATATTCTGGGGTTTTTTTAAAAAATACAATGGTGACTTTTTGACAAGTTTGCCTCAAATGTGTTAAATTACATATATAGAATCTATAATTGTCATGTGTAAAACAGTGATTATAAATACTAACATTTACTAAAATATCTTAGTCATATTGGAATTCAGTATTTTGCCAAATTTTCAATGGTAAACTTTATTACCTATAGACTATTTGCATTATTCTCTCAAAGAGATAAATTAGAGAAATTTAATTAGAATTAATAAAACATGCTCAACCATTATTATTTTATAATCAGAAAGTTTCACCTCAATTTCTGACTTTAAATTGGATTTTCATAACATAAATTGAATTAATTTAGTAAATCCAACTTACCAAGATTAGTTAATTCTATTTCTTCTTACACCCTGTTTGTCATTCGTCAACGGCGTGACTGTGTGCTGAGTACGTCATAGTGAACAAAGAAACTTGTAGGAATTCACTGCTGCAGTAAAGCAAATTTCTTTACACTCCTGATAACGTCGTCCTGGTACCAGTTCACCAAATGCACATAGCCGTTCCCTCAAAATCCCCTGTGGAGAGGGGCTACCACATTTGATTCATCAGAATATGTTGCTGCTGAATCAGTGTTATACCACCCAGCAGTCCTGGGCCTTCTGCACAGGCAGAGTAGAACACAATGCAGAACTTCCCTAGGGGCTCCAAACAGAGTTGCAAGAGAAGCACTCTTGCCCTTGGATTGCCATTCAAACCCTCTAATACACTCCTCCACCTGACCTTGAAACTCAGAAGCAATCAGGGCTTAACTGTCTAGACACCCATTTCTCAGTCCTTCCTTTCATTTTATCTTTGACTCCCAGAATTGTTTTAATTTCCAAACTTTATTGTTCACATTACATTTCCCATAATTATATCTTCCTTGTTTCTGATGTAGAATTTTTTTTTCTTCCCCATATCCTGGAGCTTAAAAATCATAATGGATACCGCGCAGGAAACTATTTAGTTGACAAAAGGATGAAAGTAAAATCAAATTGGAATTTCTTCATTGGAACTCAGGTGGAGAATATTGATTTAAAGTTCTTAGATGATATCACATTATTAAAGTTGTGAATAAAAGTGTCTCAAGACTCAGGGTTATAATAAAACTTCAAGGTACAAATAAATTTGGGGATATTATAAAGGAAGAAATACTTTCTTTGGAAAATATTAGAATTCTGTGGCATCTCCTTAATCTTCTTGGGAAGTACAGAAATATCTGATTTCTCCTCACCTCCAGTGACAAAATCTTTTAAGTATTCCACTCAGGCTTAATGGGTGTCTCCCGCGTCTCAGGGAATGCATATACACAGGACCTAAATCTAGAAAAACCACAGGTTGACTATAAGGTAGGTGAGAGAGCAAGGAAACCAGGGCCTCACAGACATTCGGGACACCTGCATCATTTCAGGTCAAAGGATGACCAAGTATTGCCCATCAATGAGACGTGCACTAAGAGGAAAATATCAGGTCTGGAACCACCATAAGTTCTTTTTCTTCAAACTCTTCCATGAAGTATGAAACTGTCAGAGAGCTCTTCATTTACAGCCTCTTTGAAAGAATTGTAAGTGGTATGAAGTAGCCAGTGCAAGGGCACTCTTTCCCATATCATAGCAAGTGTGGTAGAACATTTCCACAGAGGACCACAAAACAATTCACAATTTACTCCTCAAATTTAAAGGGTAAGCTTTAAGTATCTGCGGAAGCCTAGATTCCATCAGTACTCTTGAAGTCCTGTCTTCCTTACCAACTACCTCTCTTTACTTTAAGTGACCAGGACTCAAAGAAGTCAGAAAGCAGTGAAAGGTGTGTGTTGATGGGTAGCAACATAGAGGAGACTCAATGTTGAAATAGAGGAAGCTGGTCTCTCTCCTCACCAGTTTCCATACATCTGAAGCAGTCCCAGCTAGATGAGAATCCTAAACTTTAAATAGTATTCAGGGTACACAGTAACTCGTTTGGAGAAATAAGAGAGATTTCCACAAGCTGAAGAGTTTCAAGAACCACAGGGAAGCTGTCAATCCCCATGTGTGGCCAATTCATCACTAAACTCTTCCCTTTTCTCTGACTAACCAGCAGATTTGAATTAACTCTAGCTCAAGAAGGCTTCTCTGTTGTACAGTTTCTCATTTCTACTTACAACCTTTGGCTATGATTATTAATGTCTGTATCATGAATAAACAGAAAATAGACCTTCAAAGTAAAAATGGAAATAATGAAGCAAGGGTGGAATTAAAACTCTCATTCAAATGAGTCTGATATGGGAATATCAGACTCATTTGAATGAGAGTTTTAAGCTTTCACTTATCAAATGATGTCAGCTTTTGTCTTCCCAGGAATTCCTCAGACACTTTGTATTTGTTTATAAGATGAATACCTACCTACTACATTCACAGCTTCTGAGCTGACTTGGGAATAGAAAGACTTCCATTGTTACATTGTTGTCCATTTTATCCCTCTTTTTAAAAGTTTCCCTTGAACATTTCAAGACTTGATTTGTTGCGTGTGTTTTCCTTTGTTTCCCCCGGGAGTGAGCGTGAAGAGAAAACTGCAGTTACATACACTTGACCCTGTTGTTGTGAAGAAATAGAGTACAAGAAAAACACTGATCTTCAAAGCACAGCTCACAGGCCTGTGCTGAATTCCTTCCCAAATGCAGACAACTGAGGACTGAAACTTCAGACTCACCTACTCCATATCATCTTGTCTTCTCAATAAGCACCCTATCCTCCTGCAATCAAAAACAAATACAGGCGCATGCGCGCCTACACACAAACACACGCGCACACACACACACACACACACACACACACAAATATTTTTGATTCATTTTTCTGAAAGTGTCAGAATAAATGTCACTTCTATATGAAGTCTGGATAAATTTTCAAATCCAGTTTGTTTCCCATGTTACAAATATTCACAACTGTAATTAGACAACTATACTGTAGAAACTTTTTTATTGTTCTTTTGCATAGGATGTAATCTTTAAAAGATTGAATGATTGTTTTCTTATCATTAATATATCCAGCACCCACTAGTTGGCAATGGTTAAGTCCTCAGATAATTTTTAAATATTGTGATGAATGAATTTATAGTGATTTCTATTAAATAAGTTATGGAAAAGTGAATGTAGTGAATATCAAAACCTAGTTTTCAAAAACACCGAAACTCAAAATGATACCCAAAGTAAAGGGACAGAGATCTACAGATTTTTAGGCATGAGTTTGTGTCTGTGTGAATGAGAGAGAGAGAAAGAGAGAGAGAGAGATTGATTGATAATGTTGAGGCAGTGAAGAGATGTCCCACACTGAATGACGGAACCTGGCTGAAACAAAATACTTTCACTGAGTTATTAATTCTTAAATAAGATATTTCTCCAAGTTTGATTGTCACTCTTATTGCCATAGAGTAAATCAACATAAATCAAAGATGATGCTAAATTAGAAATCATACAGCTTGCCAAGGGAAAATTATTTTTTAAATATAGATTGATTGAAATATGTTGCCTTAAGGATGAAATTTACTAAAGTGAAGCAATAAGACTCTAAGACAAAATTGCTTAGAGTGGCTCAGATTTATCTGTCTGACGGTTTTGGATAAAACTCCACATTAAGTGTAGGAACAGATGGACAAGTGGTGTGTTTCCTGGCAGCCTGTTATCAATTACATAAGCCATGTTAACCATTGTGCATACGTGTTGGGATGAGTACTGAGCACCTCTTTTGTCTTCTCATCACTGCAAACACTGTGTGTGTTAAATAGGTAAGCTCTTTCACAGATTAAATGAGTTGGGATCGATCCAATCATTTTGATACTTTGATATTATTTTTAAAACACACTAAAGTCTATGTTCTTGACAGTCAACAATCTGATTGATCAGAAGATGTGCTCATAAAATTTAAATACTTAATTTTTGTAAATATAACAATATATTTCAATACAAATTTAACTTCAGAGGAATATAATTACATTTTTGTACTACCTTGTACATGTGTGAAATATCCTACAAACCAACTGAAGTTCAAGCTTAGTTTTTTACATAACACTTTGAAATGAAAGATGCAGAAATGAACAAAATATTACTGAAAGTAAAACTATAAAAGGAGTTTAGTAACTAAAACATAAAATACTAAAGATGTACAAAAATTTTTCTATGATTATAGAAATAACCAGAAAAAAAGAACTTAGAATGCATATGAGTATGAATGAAAACAGTTAAAATGGTTTAACAAGTAATTTTTAAGTGACAGGAGTAAATGTAAATACAATGCCAAATACCAGAATGTAAGAATGTTTATATTCACAAAATGATTTTATAATATCAAATTTATAACCATCACAAATATTAATTTGATAATTTTATTTAAATGTGTATCCAGATAAGAAAAATGTAGGTGTCTAGCTAAGTTCAAGGGCAGTCATATTGGGAAGTCTCTTTGCAAGATAATGGAAAATACATGTGCCAGAATTAAAAATTTGGCACTGGAAAACTCAAGGTCAATTTCCAAGATCTATAAATCAACTCACAAGAGCACCAGAGAACAAGTATCTCTTGAACAACACAGGTGGAGTTCAGGGATAAGTGGTGGTTTAGGCTCAAGTGTCTGTCAGCCTCCCACAGCCACAGGTACACCATCAGCTCACCTCAGGCTCCATAATTACACCCAAGGATTCTCTTGAAGATTTATGATGTCTTCCAGATCACACTTGGAGAACAGTGTTCCTTGTTTATCCCATGGTCTCACAAAATGATTTTATAATATCAAATTTATAACCATCACAAACATTAACTTGACAATTTTATTTAAATACATATCTAGATAAGAAAAATGTAGGTGTCTAGCTAAGTTCAAGGACAGCCATACTGGGAAGTTTCTTTGCAAGATAATGAAAATACATGTGCCAGAATTAAAAATTTGGCACTGGAAAACTCAAGGTCAATTTCAAAGATCATGTTATTTGCACTTATTTGAAATATACAATAACCATCTTCAAAGTTATACTGAAGGGGGTGTGGGAGGTAGGGTAAGGGAGGAGATATCCATGACCTTCCTAACCTCTGTTCTGTCATTTTCTTCCTCCTTCTCATGCATCTTCATGGCACAGGCCAACTTTCCTATGTGCTTTTCTATCCTGGAAAGAACCTCATTGAATTATATTTTCTTTCAACTTGAGGCAAATTGGGAACATGGCATATTTTATCAGAAGGAAACTTGTAACATTCTCTTGATTGAAGAAAATATAAAACATCAATGTCATAGCTATTTAAAAACAAACTGGCTAGAGTCTAAGGCAATGATGAAAAGAAGTAGATAGTGACTTCTAGTTTTTACCAATATCCAATGTAATGTAGTGAAATCATATAAACCATACTTTATTTTCAGTTCTGTCACCAAAAACACCTTACAGAACAACTGAAAGGAGGAAACGTTTATTTTGGCTCATGGCTTCTGAGGTTCAGTTCATGGTCAACCAACTCCATAGCTCTGGGCATAAGGAGATGCATCATGGTGGAAGGACATGGTGGAGGGAAGCTTCTCAGTTCATGATAGCCAGGTAGCAGAGAGAGCATTCAACTCCACTCATCAGGGGCAAAATATAAACTCAAAGGCACTCCTACTTCCTCTGGCCACACCCTAGCTGCTTATAATCACCACTCAATACAGTAGTCCTTTCGAATTATTAGTCCATCAAGTGGATTAACTGGCCAACTAGGTTACAACTCTCTTAATCTAATCATGTCAACTCTGAACATTCCTGCATTGTCTCACACATGAGTTTTAGGAATGCATCTCACTTCCAAACCCTAACACAACACTTCTAAGCATAGTGCTAAAATAATCTGACCAACCTAATATGATAGTGCATGCCTGTATTCCCAGTAGCTCAGGAGGCTGAGGCAGGAGAATCACAAGCTCCAAGCCAGCCTCAGCAGCTTAGTAAGACCCTGTCTATAAATATAAAAAGAGTTGGGGACGTGGCTCAGTGGGTAAGTGCCCTTGGGTTCAATCCTTGATACCCAAAAGTAATCAAATAAAATCATTTGACCAGCCACAGGCTCTCTCTTGCTTTTTCCTGCATCTACAAGTCGAAAGACTTGAAAGCTCTGGAAGCTGAGTAACACAAGTGCAAAGAGGTAAGATTCTTAATCAAAGCTTTAGAGCAGAATCACACAGAATCTATTCTTGGTCATGAGCAGTTGCTTCAGGGTCTGCGCAATGAAGACATTCATTTATATTGTGTGAAACGAAGCAAATTATAAAGATTAATTATATATGGGGAAAAGGGTAGAATAAAGAAAAATGGAAGCAAACCATTAAAGTTTAAGCTTGTGCTATACAAACTGCTAAATGATATTTCCATAATAATGTATTAATCTTATTGCTAAATTGATTTAATTGAATCACAAATTACTTCATACTTTTTTCTCTAGATTTATCTGAATTAATTCAACCTTTACTTTCTCTCTTACTTTTGATAACAGTACTTAATATTTTAATCTTAAGATTCTTTTTCTTGATTGTCATAGTGGCAGGGAACACTAAGTAGTAGCTCTGTACTACTAGCATAAATAGTAAACAACTTAGAAAAGCAGTAAATATTTTTAATACACATGAAAAAAATACATTCCTTTGAGTGCCTATGCTCTGTTTTCATCTTGGAAACAAAATGTTAGTAATAGTATAATGTTTTATTTCTATTTTTATGATACAGCTTTTGTTCTTACTTATCTCTATGAATTTGTGTTTAAAACTGTGTTTAGACCTATCACTTTTTAAATGCAGCTATTGAAAAATTGTGTATTTAGATATAGTTTGTCCTGTTCTGGAAATCTGTGAAATTTGAAGTATTTTTTCTTTAAATTTCAATTTTGTAACAAGGAGGAAATTTAGCATTTCAGTGTAAATGTTCATTATTTGTAGCAACACAGATAATGCCTTATGTATTTGCTCATATATAATGATTATCCAGATAATATAGCTATATGATGTAGATACAGATTTCGGAGAATAAATTCATCATCAAGACTATTTGCCATACATTCAATGTTTAACAGTTATTGTTTTATATATTTAAATAAAATAAAACAAATTGCTTTCTTAGATAAAATCTCATACACAACTCTAAAATATAGAGAGATTACATAAAAGTTTGAATGGATTATTTAAAATGAATACATTGTATTATCTACAATCATATTTAAATGATTTTCATTACTGTTTGCTAACAGCAGAGGGCGATACTAAACTACAAATTAAGATTTTTTCAGTGCAAATCTTTTGCAGAATGATTTTTAGCCAGTGATATTTGATTTCTAAGTACCTTTGTTTATAAATAGTTTATAAATATTTCTTTGTCTTATGTGGAAGAATGTTACTTAATGACTTCAAATAGAAATATCTTATTGGATTTAATTATGTTGAAATTATGATGAACTGTTTTTCCTTTGGATTCACATCATTTAAAAGATTGCTACTGCTTTAATTTAGACCCAGCATTATCTTACACAGTATCATTAAGCCTTGCTCCTGTTAAGTTGTGTCTCTGTGTTTTCTGATTCCTTTCATTGCACTGCTATATGAGTACAAGGGTTGTTTCCACTCAGCTCCATTGTAGAACACAGTGTTCCCCATAGGCAGGTCCTGAAGCCGAGATTTCTACCATTTAATTCAACTGGTGGTTATGGATAGAAATCAAAAATTGTTCCTTATAGAGGTTGTATTTGAAATGTAACTACGAATACAGATAAGATTTTGACAAGCAACAAATAAGCATTTCAGAAAGAAAAAACAGCTTAAGAAAAGGCAAGGGGGAAATGAAAGGAACTAAAGAGTCAATTTTGGATAGATCTTTTTCTTTTTTTCATTCTTTAATGTTTTGGTACCAGTGATTGAATCCAAGGGCACTTAACCACTGAGCCATATCCCCAGTCTCCCCCGACCCCCGTCTTTTTTTTTTTTTTTTTCCTCTTGAGACAGTCTTGCTAAATTGCTTAGGGCCTCGATAATTTGCTGAGGCTGAGTTTGAATTTGCTTCCCAAACTACTGGGATTACAGGCATGCACCACTGCGCCTGGCAATATTCAACATTTTTTTTAAACCCAAAATGAGAATGACTAGAAATCACAGTTTTACTAAACTAATGATCATGTATGTTATATGGTTGAAAATTTACTTTCTAAAATTGTACACACATCTAACAAACTTGATATCAGTGAAAAATTAAAGTTGTGTAACTGCCACATTAAGGGAAAGTGAAATAACTAGTGCTTATAACAATATTCCCAGTACACCTTTGCATTACAGGATTTTTCATCTTTTTAAAACATATACCAAAGACAGTAAAATTGGGGAAACGATGAGAAATATTACCAAACTGTTACGTTTGCTGTGGTATTGGCATAAAAACAGAAGTGAAGACCAGTGGAATAGAAGAAAAGTAGTTTCCTCAAAAATTTCTTCAAATTATAACTGCTGCTGTGTACAAGGTGGTTACACGATTATACACATGTGCAGCACTCACAGTTATCTATGTCTGTTTGTTACTTCTGATGTTATTAAATATCTTAGGTAAAAACCAAAAAGATATAAATCTAAGATCATTTCATTCTAATGAATAACTGTAACCTGCTTTTTTATTAATTTGGAGAATCTTTAAAACCCTTTGCAAAAAGTTGCTGCCTATAAAAACAATAGATTGCCAATGATTCCTACAAATATATTTCATTATGCTTTGGTTCTAATCATACTGCAATTTGACTGTTTATTTTAAATACACTTTTAACACACTGTATTGATAATTTGGGGCAATACAACAATCACTCACATGAACTACATACTTAAGAGTAACACACTGTGTTAACCAATTGTTTTACAGTTGCTAAGATTTTTTTTGTGTGTGTGTGTGGTGCTGGGGATTGAACCCAGGGCTTAGATGCATGCAAGGCAAGCACTCCACCAACTGAGCCATATCCCCAGCCCTAAGATTTTTTTTTTTTAATTTCCACCAGATGGTGCTAAAAGAGTGAAAATGATTTAAACCAAGCTCAGTGCTAGGAATGATTCTTTTAACATTTATTAATGGTCTACAAATATTTAAGGTTGGGTTTTGATTGATAATCCATATTTTTGTACTTTTATCTTCCTCCAAAATTGAGTATTATTTAAAAGCAATTTCTACTTACATCAAAGATTATATTTTTTGGAAAGCATGTGTCTAGTTAAAGGAAGGATGAGCAGGTAAGTGGTATTTTGAATTGATTCACTTCTTAGAAAAGCTATGCTTCAAAATCAATTTGCTGGCAAATAAATATTAAAATCTGTAACATGTATAAAAATAAATGGTACCTAAATTCTAGTAGGTTGGAGGAACAGATAACAATGAGGGACCACTAGTTAGAAATGCTTCTCTGATTTATATTAGCCAGATGCATAATGTTTTAAAAGAGTATTTGTTTCACTGTCGTTAAGTGACCTCAAACTAAACACTGGGTAGAGATGAAAGGAATATTTTATAAGGACAGAATTTTGCTTTTTATTTAGGAAAATTTGATATACTATGTCCAAAATTTAGATATTTCCTCTTTCAGACTACTACTGTCATTTTCCTCCTTTTCTTTCCAAAATGCAAAAGCTATGTATCCATTAAAACAAGCTTGACTTAATAGTTCATTTGGTTATTAGTATGTGTTTGGTTTTTTTATGAGAATTTTATTAGCATTAATAATTTTTATATTATTTGTTATCACAATGGCCTATGTCTCATATGTCTCAGTATACGGAAACATGAAAATTATAGCAAATACTCCCATTGTTTTCTTTAACACACAATATTACATGGGATATACACATTTTGCATTATTTTCTAAAGAAAACTAATAAGAGACATGGGAGATTAATATAGGTCAGCTAAGAAATGTGAGAAAATCTTCTTCCTAAAAAAAATCCAAAAGTTAAGTCATTTCAATTAAAATGTATGCTAATATTAGAAACCCAGATATGTATAATTATGCTCTCACTCTATGGGATCTGAAAACATAAGGATTGCTAAGTGTCTGGGGCCTCCCTTCTAGGACAACATGAATGAGAACCCCAAGTTCAACATTTGAAGAGCAAACTCAAAGGTTACTATATTACATGAAATTTTGAAAGATAAAGACAATAAATATTCCTTTATTATTAGATTCTATAAATAGTATTTATATAAATAAGTCAAATCATGCATTTAATGTAAACTTGGACAAATATTTCTAAAAGTTCTTTCCTTTTTTATTTTATTTTATTTTGGTAGTGGGGTTGAACCCAGCTCAGTGCTCCACCACTAAGCAACATCCCTAGACCTTTCTATTTATTTTTTATGTTGAGACCATTTTGAAAAGGGAGTCTCAAAATAAAGTTAATGACACTTTTTACATACTTATATAATTGTTTCAAAATACATATTTAGCAGAAATCTTTGAGACTTTCCATTAAGATTTCTACTAAATTGTCCGGGCTGGCCTCCAACTTGCCATTCTCCTGCTGAGCTGCTGAGATTACAGGCATACGCCACCCAGCCTAGATTCTTGATTTTTTAAAAGTTATTTTTGTATGCAATTGACTATATAAAGATACAAAATAATAAGCATCTGAGTTGAATTTAAACTATGGAATAATTAGCAATTTTTATTTTTCTTATTTATTTTGGATTCTTTAACTTTTATAACAAAACAAGTACAATTTTTAAAGATGTGTAAATGTAAAGAAAACATTTAGTGTGAAATAAGCAATGTGGAATGTCTTTATTGACATTTGTGAAATTTATTTTTAATATTTATTTTGTTGGCATTATCATAAATTTCAGTAATTCCCTGATTGTACAAAGCAGGCAGAGCCAAAATAACAACTATTTCTTGAATATTTCTGTTAAATCTGCATTTTTAAATAATTATATGAGAATGTAGAAAGTGTCATCAATCTAATATTATTTGTTTTAAAATTTTTCTTCAAAGAATAAAAACTGCAGTGCAAATTTAAAATATACTTATAGTCAAGTCACCCCCAAATGGTCACCAATATTATCCTTTTATTTTTGGAGCATTTAAAAATGCCCCAATCTGGACCACAGATAGTCCAGAGTTGGGTGTCTGCAAGTCTTTCAGATTTTGGAATTAAAAGTGCATATGGCATGTCTTCACTGTACTTTTTAAATATATCACTGAAAAAGTGCCCAGATGCTCTGGGGTAGAACTGGTCCTATGCACAATGAACAAATCTCCCTCCATGTATTGTTTCTTCTTTTCAGAGCTTAGTCTTGGTCTTTTCAATTTATTTGTCCCACATACATACATCATCAGACTGACAAATCCCATAAAATATTCTTCCATCTGGGTTTTGTGCCCATTGGATTTTAGGATGATTTCTGCCCTATCTGTGAGAACAAGAAAGGGAAGGAAGGCATCCTAGTTCTAAGCATGGATGCAAACTGCACCATGCTGATTTCAAGCAACTGCTCTAGGTTGACTGAGATGGGCTTATTTCTTCTGACTGCTTGGTATTCTCAGGGTCAATATAATACTTCCTCTTTGCCACTTGAAGGTGTATGCTCCAAAAAGCGGAGATACTGTGGAAAGGCACAGTAAACATAATCTACAGATTGTTATTTAAAAACATTTGATCAGTTCATAATATCTAATATGGACTTATAGGGAGGGTTTAAGTCAGTAGGGAAAATCAACAAAATGTTTGTGATTATTTTTAGCATTCACGCTTTTTTATCTTAAATTTTACTAATTCTCTTTACTCTCTTGTTCTTTATTCTCTCCCCCCACGCCTTGTCTCTATTCCATCTTAAAACACACAGTGCTATTAAAACAAACAAGGAACTCAATGAGTGGAGAATATAATATAGAGAAAGTAGAAATATTAAAAATAATCATAAACCCTCATATTCTAAACAAATATTCTGTGCTGAGACTATGAAAACTATACATATCTGAATACATACTCACAGGTAATAATGAAATATTTATCCAATTTGGTATCCTATTTTGAGGACTTAAGCAAATTTAAGCTTCCTTTTATTAAATAACATTTTCTGAAATGTCCTAGTTTATATAAATTACCTCTGGAATCTATAGTCAAGAATTATTCTAAACAGAATATTTTTTTAAATGACAGTATATAGTACATTCATTTTGGATGTAAAAATGTTTATTTACTTGGAATTTATATAAGGAGAAATGGTTTTGTATAACTAAGAATTTTGGAAAATAAGGAATCTAATTGCGGAAAATTTCATTAGGATGTTTCAGAAACTCAAGAAAAGAATGAAGTGCTTAAACATTTACTAATAAAAGCCTGGATTAATTGCACAATCATTTTCCATTGCTATTTTGTTGGTATAATTTAAATATTTACCTCAAAGTCACCTCAAATTCTTTACAGAAAACATGAGCATTATGATATTATTATTAAAAGAATTATGAAGAGAAACAGCATTTACTTAAAAAAATCATGATTTTATGCAAAAAAGTATTGATGATTAAAACGATGTTGGCCTAATAGTAAAATAATAGCATACCTGAATATTAGAAATTTGTATCTTATAATATGTATCCTAGATTTATACCAAATTATTTTTTCTGAGGACTTGCAAGATATTTGCAGACTAAGGTTAAGATCTAAGAAAAGAATAGGATAGAATTAAGTAGTACAGGGCTCCAGCATAGATTAGGTTCAGAACTTTCTATCTAACCTTTTCTACTACTTCATCCCTTTTAAAACAAGGAAACAGTGCCCAAAACTCCCTGTGACCCAATCACTGATTTTTGACCAGTCAGATAAATATCCTGCTTAAGTATTAAACAGAGGGTAGTCAGGATTGGTCCCTAAGAAGAAAGGAGCTTAAAGTTCCCAACCTCCTACACAAATATTCTTGCCATGTTTATATGTGCAGGCAATTAACAAGTGGGTAATCTTGCATACATATTAAGTTTAAAATATAATTTTTTTCACTTGAAGAAATAGAAATTGTCAGGGTAGGTTGAGTGTTATCATTGGTAGTTTTCAAGTGTTCAAGCACACGGGTCATTTTATCCAATCGTGAAAAGTTGGTATAACGTTATGAGGATGTAAATATAGATTAGAGCAACGATTAACACAGTTTTTTAAAAATTTCTAAAATTTTAACTTTCTCTCCTCTCTGAGTTCCTGACATTTTTTATTAGTGCATTATAATTAACACAACAATAGGGTTCATTATGCCATATTTATATATGCATATAATACAATTTGGTCCATTTCATTCTCCAGTACTTCCCTTTTTCCTGGCCTCCTCCCTCCACCTGATCCCCTTGTTCGTTTCTTCCATTTATTAGTTTTCATTGGTGCATTAAAGTGGGATTCATTGTGATATATTTATACATGCACATAGCATAATTTGATCCATCTTCTCCCCCAATTCTTATCCTTTCAATTCCCTACTCCTTCCTCCTTGATCCCTTGCCCCTATTGTACTGATCTATTTTCTATTTTTCTGAGTTCTCCTTTTTTTAAAAAAAAAAAATTCCTTTCTTACTAGCTTTTGAATATGAGCGAAAATATTTGACCCCTGACTTTCTGAGTCTGGTTTATTTCACTTGCTGTATTCCTGTTTCATCCAGTAACAGTTAACATTAACAGTTCATTCTTCTTTACAGCTGAATAGAACTCCATTATGTCTATATACCACATACTCTTTATCCATTCATCTGTTTATGGGCATCCAGTCTTGTTTCATTACTTGGCTGTTGTGAATTGCACTACTATAAACATTGGAATGGATGTATTATTATAGTTTGCTAATTTTAGTTCTTTTGGATACATAATGAGAATGAAATAACTGGGCAGCTCCATTCCTAAAGTTTTATGGAATCTTCAGGAAACTTTCCATAGTGGAATTTTCAGTCCACAGTGTTCCTTTCTCCCCACATCCTCACCAACATCTATTGATATCTTACCCTTGATGGTTGTCATTCTAACTGGGGTGAGGTGAGATCTCTGTTGTTTTGATCTACTATAGTGGTTCTGTTTTGATTTATTGTCACTAATGCTATTGTGATGGATGTTTTTTATTCATTTATTACAATGCTAAGCATTAATGTGGGATTTTAAACTTTTCAAAGAAACTTAGTAGTACTATGAAATTTTGCTTTTTTATTCTGTCTCTTCACAAATATTTAAGCATGATACCTTAATTGTTTTTTTTATTTTAGTTCTTCATATACTTCTATTTGTTTATGCCAATTAGAAGAAAATAATAACTTTCATGCAATTTGAAAAATCATATCCAATTTGTGTGAATTAGGTGAGAAAAATCCGATCCTACCTAAAACAATATAATGAAAATTATGTATGATTTAGCCAATTTCACCACGAACAATACTATTCCCAATTATGAAGTGGCAACAATACAAAATAACTAAACTGTATACAAGTTATTCATTTGCTACCAGACAGAACTTCTCTATTTTGTAATTTTTTCCTGTTCCATGGAATTTTCTATAACTCCACCTACTCTCTGGTAATTTGATGATAAGTCCACATCTTCCCTGATTGGCAGCTTTTCTAAAACAGAATGATTTTGACTACAAGTAAAAGAAATGTTAACGAATAGTTGCTTGAGTATTTCACTGATTTTGGACCCAGGATGCTCCTGTCTTAAGGTGTAGTCTGACAATGTGTCTTATAATTTCCCTCATGTTTGCTACCTCACTTTCACAAAATGGCTATGCTCCACAGGAAAGAGAAAGAGTCACGTGCTTTCTCTAGTGAAGAGTTTCCTCCTGATCTCTGAGAAGCTCTTGATGAAAATCCACCTGCGTGTAACTGGTCATAGTAGTGTCATAGCAGCCTCTAAATTTTTCAGATTCCCAGAAGAAAAGGCAAGAACAAGTTGGCTAGTAACTGATATTCGTTGGGTGCACCTTCAGTTCATACTGGGCCTCCACACTCTATATGTCTACCCAAGGCCTACTCATAGCATTTTAGCTCCCTCAACCCCAAAGTCACCTCAAAGAAGGATCTTGTTCTCCCTTTTCTTGATCTCAACTTATAATTAAGGGGGGAAAGTTGAATTCATTCTAATTATTTAATTTTTTTAAAATAGATTTACTCTTATTCACTCCAATTATCTCTGTAGATTCAGATTCATAAATCTGTCCTGTATCCATCTGAATGGACACCAAGGTTGGTTCCATTATTTAGCTACTGTGAATTTCACAGCTATAAACATTGATAAGCACATATCATTGTAGCATGCTAATTTGAGTCCTTTTGAATAAATACCAATAACCAATCAGTTAATGAGCAAATGATTTATTTATTTTCTTAATCCTAATATATACATAAAAGTCGTTTCAAACTTATTGAATCATAAGAGTAACAAATGTACTTATTTAAGCTCACCATTTATTTACAGTTTGCTATAATGTACTTATTGAATGTCACCCAAAGGCCCAAGTATTAAAGCCTTGGTCCTTAGCTTAGTGTGATTGGAAGGTTGTAGAAAACTTTATGAAGTGGGTCCTAGTAGGAAATTTTATGTCATTGGTGGGAAAATTTAAAGAGTATCATGGGATGGCAATCTCTTTCTCTCTCTTTACCTTCCTGCTGAGGCGAGGTGAGCAGCATGCTCCAGCCTGCTCTTCCCAACATGTTGTGCTTTCTTCTCATAGGCCCAAAATGAGAGGAGACAGGACATCATGGACTCAAACTTCTAAGGCCATCAACCAGAATGAGTCTCTCCTCCTTATAATTTGATTCTCTCAGGAATTTCATTATAGTAATAGAAAGCTCATAAACACAGTTCTGTCTGGCATTTGCCTAGAAGAAGATGGTTAAAAAGCTATATACCACCGTTACATAAGTTAATCTCTCCTCCCTACTTTTGGGTGATGTGGTTATGCTATTTGTTTAAAATAGGGTAATTTGTTTCTATTTGTATTCCATTCTTCATTTTCTTTTCATTTTATTTTATTTTTTTAGTATATGAAATGATGTCTCTAAAAGATTTTAGAAAAATATGTATTCAGAATACTACCCCTGATTCCTTTTGTTTTGTTTTTAGTACTGAAATATAAATCACATACAATAAATATGCCCTTTTAAAAGTTTAAAATCCACTGGGTTTTAGTATATTTTCCATATTCCATTTTCCCAACCATTTCATCCAGTCTTCTGTTCACATTCAATATTAAACGAAGTTAGTAATTTCTTCAACTTTTATTCTATACTATGTATTGAATCTTGGACTTCAATTGCTATCTTATAATTATATACATAAACTCCAGTTATGGATGAGGATCCTGAAACTGGGAGAGATCGAAAATTTTTTTTCAATATCATATAATTGTGCTTGTAAATTACACTTAGAAACTAGGTACTTTGAAACCATATCCCTTATACAGTTTATATCATTTATAAAGAAGAAGTCCCAAACTGCTGCCATAATGCTGTAATCCTGCCCACCTACTGCAACACCTCACTTGGATTTTACCAAAAGTGCCCACTGGTCACCTTGCTGAAGTCCTTCCTCACTGGTGGTCTTTTCATCACAGTGCAACCCAAATGAGCCACTGAAAACCAGAGTGGTATCACATCCTTCTCTATTTGAATTCTTACAACATTTTCCCTTATCAATCCCAAGTGCTTAAAATGGTTAAAGTCTGTACATTATTTTCTCACCTCCTTTTTTGGTTTCGTCTTCCATCACTCTACATTGGTTTTTGATATATTAGCCACACTAGAGCCCTTGACGGACACTAATCAAGATCTCCACTTTAAAGTTATTATTACTACTTTAATGTTCACTCTTTTCAAACATGATGATAAAGATTTATTAATTTTTGTATATATGCCAGATAAATGTGAAATATCATAAAGCACAGCACAGGGTCAAAGACATAGTAGGCATTCAGTAACTATCTTGTGAAAGAATTTTAAAGTGTCAAATGAAAAAAAAAAGATTCCCAATATTTTGGGATATTTTTATCCAGTTACCATTATAATAGTGGTGAAATTATTTGAAATGAAATCTAAACTGTCTGAAGTCTGTAGCAGCATAAAATTCACAGCACATGATAATTTGGATGAAAACATATAAAGTGGATATGTGAAAACAAAACTTCCTTTCTATGAAATTGCATTGTGTTGATTTAATCTTCAATATAGGAATTTCTAGTTTCAGAGGATTGAAGTTGTGAATAGGATATATTTCAAGACCCAGTTTATTTACATGGGGGAAAATATCTGCATGGACAATATTTAACGAATCTGTTATTTGGCAAATTCTTTTTAAAAGATTGATTTTGATGAATAATATTCAATTACATATGTTACAAGGTTTTTAAGAAGTCTAATATTAATAATGACCAACATTTGAGAGAGAAATAAGAAGTTTAGATATTCTGATTTTTATTTTTGGATATGTTCATACATGGTATATAAATTAGCAATTATACATGGCTAATCAAAATAAGGAATGAGAAACGGGTGTGAAGATGAAGAAAGTTGCATGCAGGCAAGGCAATTGAGAAGCCATAGAAAATGTTTTTTATTTGTGATCAATATGGCACAAAGAAATGCTGAAATGACTCAGAAGTTATGTTGTGGTAGAAAACACTACAAAAACAAATTATGCTAGGTTCATATACCACCACAGATGGAAATAATCAATTATACTTCTCTCTGAGGTGTCTCATATCCTTGTAGTCCGAGAAAGCCAATATGCATACAGAATTTTGGAAATGTAAACCAAGTTCAAATACAAGGAAATTATCACCATTTGTTTTTAATTCCTTATTCCTATTTCTACATCAGACTTGGATACGAGAGCTAAAATGCTAGGGCTTGATTTTTCTTCACAAAAGTACTGTTGTCTGATGAATGGGAATAGTCATGTGCAGATTAAGTCTCGTATGGAAATCTTCAAATGAACAATGGAAGAGTTCTAGGAGGTTCCTAAATCAGTGTCATGAGTATAGTCTATGGGACACTTTACTGGACTATTACTAAGTGAGGAGCTAGCTATAGACTACTCAGTTACTGCTGATTCAATATTGAGAAAGGTATCATGTAAAAAGTAGGCCTGTAAGTAGGTAAGTAGATGGAATCTTCAAAGTCATACTGCATAAAAACACACCCGTTATTATATTAGTGTAATGCACTCAAATATAATGTACAAACAGAGAACGTTATGTGAACATAGAAGGCCTGTGGAATAGCTGAACTCAATATTGGACAGTCAGGGTGTCTTGGAGACTGATAAATTTGGGTACATTAAACAAAGAAGAAAGAAAGAAAGCTATAAACTGCTGTGATTCTTTATTTTCATTATCTAATATTATCACGAACCTGCATGAGTGTTGAACCATGATGCATCTGAAAATCCACAATTTCCCTTAGCACTTTCACACTGAAAGATTCCCAGTAGTGGTTTCTCACTGTCCAGGGTTACATAGTTCAAAGCAATGATTATTTCACTGCTCCAGACAGGTATATTTTCTTCTTTTTTAACTTTAAAAAATTAACATGATGTAAGTGAGAGAATGTGACAAAAACAAACAAACAAAACCCCTTACATTGGTTTAAACAGTACTTGAAGAAAAGATCCTATGATGCAGGTGCCTTTTCATTCCCAGTTTGCAGCAGTAGATTGCTGGAGAGACACCCATGGATTAAATCCTAAGAGGTTTAGGATTAAAGTGAGTTTGGAAGGCATCAACTTAAAGTGATCAATTAAAGTGAGTTTGGAAGGCATCAAGTAACCCCTAGTGTTACCTGCAGCCACAGCGTGCATAACGGGGTAGAGGTGAGTAGATAGATAGATGGATGGAGGTAGTGGTCAACAAATCACCAGCAGCATACATGGACTCAAAAACATCCATTGCATTTTGCAACAGGAAAATCATCAGTGAACTTGGCATGAGCTGCCTAGGGAGCACAGTGATCCACCCATTTAGATCCACTAAATCACTAAGTCTTACAAGCAAAATTTTTCTTTAAGGTCCCCAGCCTGCCCAAACCTGAACAGCTCCAAAATTTCTTTGCATCTTTTGAAGAATATTAAGGCAGATTCAACTCATGAACCTGTATCTAAACTTTGGAAAAGAACCACTTTCACGTTCTCAGCTGCTTGAGGCCTCTTTGTTCTCCCCCTACCCCACACTCATCCTCTGTCCCCAGGCCACAGTGTCTCACCATTCCCTTCTTCCTCTACCTCTAGCCTGTCACCAGTGGTTTCTACAGATTCAGTCTGAGGCACAGTTAGATTCAATCAAATCTATCTCATTAATGCTCATCACACTTTAGGCACACATCTTAATTATAAATCCTAACTGAATCTACACCCAAGGGTCCCAGCTGCTCACCTGTGATGTGTCTTAAGTCAGAGTCACTGGAACTCGATCTGGGCTGGAGGAATCTGGTGCAGGGGGGACAACAATGATGGAGGTCTCGGTCTCTTGGTCCGGGTCCTGTTAATTCTGCTGGCCCCCAAAGGTCTGGGTTTTTAAATCCTAGCTTGATGATGCTTGTGCAGCTGATAACTGAGTGAGCCCTGGGGTGTATGCTCGGGTATAGACTCTCACACCACTAACTTAAGTCTTTCTAAGTTCTGCAGCTTATCAAAGTTTTGCAGTTCACCTTACATCATTGGCATATTGCTTATAGTCTTTTTTTAATATTTATTTTTTAGTTTTAAGTGGACACGATGTCTTTATTTTTTATTTTTATGTGGTGCTAAGGCTCGAACCCAGTGCCTCATGCATGCTAGGCGAGCGCTCTGAGTCACAACCCCAGCACATGCGTATTAGTCCACCTCCTTTGTGTGAATGGAGTTTTGAGAGAGGGCATCACCATGATGAGTCCCACACATTTCCCAAAATTCAGCCCAGCTTCTCCTCTTTCCAGGGTCTGATGGCATGAGTGTCCCCTGTTGCTTTTCCTGTGGAAGTTCACCCTGCTCTATGGTCTAGCTTTCACTAATGAGTGAATTCTGCCCTACCTGCTATTTTGGATAACGCAAGCTTCGGTGTGATGTGCCACCTGTGTGTCTGAGTAAATGTCACTGGACATACAATGCTAAAGCCTGAATTATTCAAACCTGTATAAGACAGATCCAAGGATATCTTTAGTGTGACTGTCATCCTTTCTTACCTTCTTGAGTGACACCAACATGAGAGGAATCATAGCCTCAGTACAGGTGACTGGGCTCAGGAGCAATGCCTCACCTGGGAACATTGCCCAGGTGCTGAGCTGAGGTTCTGTTTCTCTTTGACCTCCAGACACGTTCTCATGTTCTGTTCTCTACGAAGAAAGTTCTGCTCCTCCACCAACCACTGCAAGCCACCTTGGTTTTTTCAAAAATTTTTTTTTAAAAAGTAAAAGTTTGGAATATATATATATGTGTGTGTGTGTGTGTATGTGTATGTGTAAAATTAAATAAGATGATCAGGAGTAAAATACATTTTATCAACTGCTACTATTGGCATTCTCTCCAGAAGAGACCTGGTTTTCAAAGGTGAATGTTACAATAAACTCCTCAGGATTCAGGATAGATGTCAAGCTCCAAGACCTATCAGCCACTACCATGACAGAAACAGGTTAGAAAGCTGAGAGGAGCAAAGAGGTTATGGCTTGGATCTAGAATATCCCTCAAAAGCTTATGCTCTGAAGACTTGGTCCCCAGTACTGACCAAGGTGCAGAGGTGCAATAACTTTGGGGAAGTTATTGGATCTTGAGGCCTTTACCCTCATCAGTGGATTAATCTATTTGGTGGATTAAAAATTTAAATGGATTGGGAGGAAGTGCCAACTGTAGGCAGGTGGGGCATGGCTGGAGAAAATAGATCCCTAGGGTTGTGACTTTGGGAACGGTATCTTGTTCATGGCTCCTCCCCCTCCCACCCCACCCCCCTGCCGTTTTCCAGTTGCCAGGAGCTGAGCAGCTTTCCTCTTCTTCATCATGCCCTGTTCCTTCTTCCTCCTCATTTCGGCCTCACCTGAGGCCCAGACAATGGAGCCGGCTGACACTGGACTGAAACTAGGAGCCAAAATAAATCATCCCTCCTTTAAGTTGCTTTTCTCAGATGTTTGTTAACAGCAATGAAAAGCTGCCTAACACAGGTGCTTACTTCTGAAAGAGGCCCAAGAGTGGACTTTCACCTAGGGAGGCACAGAAGGCCCCTTTGCTGGGACAAGGGTGGACAGAGGTGAGATTCAGAGAAAAGGCCTGCCCATGGGGGATTGGGGACTAAAGGGACATTTGTACCATAGACTCTTCCCCTGACTGGACAATAATGCCCCCTAATCCACAGGGCATATGCTCCAGGACTCCCAATGGATGACTGAAACCCCAGATAGTATTGAGCACTATCTACACTATATTTTTCCTATACATCTATGTCCCTGATAAAGTTTAATTTATAAATTAAGTTCAGCAAGAGATTAACAATAACTAATAATAAAATAGAACAATTATAACAATACATTATAATAAAAGTTATTTTAAACTTATGAATTATTTATTTCTAGAATTTTCCACTTAGTATCTTCAGATTGCAGTTGATGGTAGGTAACTGAAATTGCAGAAAGTGGAACTTCAGATAAGGGGGGACTGCTATCTAAAGGCTGGGTAGACCCAAGTGAGTTACAATATACTTGAAAGGAAATCTGATGATAGGACCAAGATTAATGACCTATTTGCAAGGTAATAGCTGATATATGAGTTAACTTGATGCTTTAAAATACCTCAAGCACAGATTACCCATTGGGGACAGTGTAGTCCAACAGTTAGTGGATGGGTTTTGGCATCTAGATCTGGGGTCTAGTCCCAGTTCTACCATCTTTAGTTTACATTCAATAAATGATTACTGAACACAAACCATTTGCAGACACAGTGCTAGCTAGGCACTTGTATGTACATCAGTGACCAGAATACTAGCTGTGGATACTTTAGCAAGTTAAGTAGTTTCTTTAACTGTCCTTTGTGTAAACTGCAGATAATAAATCAAAAGGTTCAGATTAGGTGAGATGATAATTTAAAGCATTTTCATCGTATTTGATTGGAGAGTCCTGAGTTTTTAAATTGATGCATCGTGGTTTACATAATAATAGGATTGACTGTGATATAGTCATGCATGCACTGCTTACAATTTGATCTGTTTTATTCCCTTGTACCCCCATTTAGTATGATCTATCATTCTTAACAATAGCCTATTCATATTGGGGAAAATTCTCTCTTTAAAGTTCTTTAAAACTTTAAGATAATAATTGGGTCACTAACTGGCCTCCTTTTCTTTAGGATAAACAAACCTGATTCCTTTCATCTGATTCCTTTAATCTTTCTTAATGCTTTCATCAACTTTTTAATTTGATTCATTCCCAATGGTGACCACTTTCTGATATTGTCTTAGTGCTTTTCCTGTTGCTATAACTGAATACCACAGACTAATTTATAAGGAATGAAGGTTTATTTGGCTCACAGTTATTAAGACTGAGAAGTTCAAGATTTCTGGTGAGATCTTTCTTATCCGTGGGGACTTTCTGCAGAGTCCTGAAGTGGCACATCACATGACAATAGAGAACATCTTAGCTCAGGCCTTTCTTCCATTTCTTATAAAGTCACATCTTCACTGGATTAGGGTCCCATCTTTACAGTCTCATTTAACCTTAAATACCACCCTAAGATCCTACCTCCAAATACCATGGTCTGATGAAGTTTCCTCCCTCTTAGTACCTCATAATAGGAATTAAATTTCAGCTTGAATTTGGGTGGGGATCCAAATCACAGCAAATAAGGTGCCCCCAAATGGATACAAGTTATTAGTAGAAATTTGACCAGTTGCAGAAGTCCCTAGTTCTCAGTCCTCCTTTCAAGTTTGCTTGGAGCCTTCCTTTCATATGAGTCCTTCTTCTCTCTCTGTCTCTGGGGTAAGACTGAGCCACCAGTAGCTACCAGTGCATATGATAAGCAAATAAAGACACTTAACAGAGTCATCACCATCAGTTTGCCTTCCCTTGTCCATGAAAATATATCCAGAATGGACCCAAAGTCTACTGAGGATATTTCCTTGCATGCTGGTGGGATTGCAGGGAGTTATCTGGAAGGCAATTTGGAATTTTAACGCAATACTTCTAGAACTTCCTAAGGAAAAAATCAGAAGTGTGGGAAAATGCCGCAGTCTGGCTGGGCACAAATCACGAGCCACTGAAGCAGGAACAAACTTTATTTCTGAACTCCACCAGCACACTCCACACATGCTCCCCAGGAATTCTCCCGAACGCCACTCGGGCGTCCAGGAACCAGCAACCGGAAATATGCCTCCTCTGGCACTTCACCAACCAATGGGAACTCTTCAGGAATCCCCACGAGAGCTCAACTGGAACTCAACAGAAACTCCTCGAGAACTCGCTGGCGTCACCTCTCAACTCACTACTTCTGGCAAAAATGCCATGCGTCATCCCAACTCAGCTGTGGCCCTCAACAGGAAAAAGTGTAATTGGGAATATCTTTTGGAGCATGTTTCAATAATAAAATTGGAATTGGCCTGGATAGTCAATAAAATGGGAATTGGCTAAATAAGCAATGGTTATTTCCATTCAACATAATTCTAAACCATTAAAAATTATGTAATCCAAGACTGTGTCATGCTTACAGAAATATGTTCATTGTACATTAAGTTAAAAAAATACATGTTTTAAAAATCATGTTACAAAGCAGAATACTGGTAAAGCACTTAGTACTTTTCCTGACTCTGTAATCATGAGCTATAACCATTTTTAAAAGCATGGTCTTAGGTTTTAGGGATGCATTTATAAATAATAAAAGAAAAGAATATTGCACAACTACAAGTGGTTACCTAGAAGAACCATGGATTTATAGGTCCTTTTTGTGTGCTTTTGTGAATTATCTTCATTATCTGTAACAAGCAAGGACTTTTTAGTGCTTCAAAAGAATTTGCTGATCTCTGCTAACTTGCCATGTGTCTATTACTTTGGAATGATCTCAGACAAAGCCCTGAGGCTTTGAAGCAAGAGACACACAACCTTGCTCCATGTTCCTGCATTATGATTTTAGATATTTCCTGTCATGTCTCTAGGCTTTGTTTAACTCTTGGGGAACAATTTGTGACTTTTTCAGGTTTGGGAAAACTTGCTTATCCTGATGCTAAACTTTTCATTCACAATAATCTAAATAGCTCCACTTTTTGAGCTTCTGTGAGTTGCTGCTGTATCTCCAGGATCTCATCAGCAGCATCTGATGGATGAGGAGATTCAGGCTAAGAGAAATAAAATGACTTGCCCAAAGTAACACAGGAAGAAAGTGAGAACTCAGGTTTGGACAGGTATATCCAACTTCAGGCACCAATTGACTACCTCAGCCTAGGATGATTGGCCAAAGAGATGTCACTTGCAATTAGCTCAAGGACACTATTTCTATTCACAACCAACTAAAAAGAAAAGTGAGAGCTGGGCTGGGCGGGACTGAGCTGGGTAGCTGGCTTGCAGGAGTCACACTTCACCAGCTGTCCAATTTCAAGAAGGGGACCTGAAAAGGTGAAGCACAAGCAAATCTGGTGACCTTGTCTGACCCAGACTTCAATTTCCCCACACATGAAGGAGGATGGCCCTGTGGGGAATTGCCACATTTTGGGGAAAGATGTGCATTGTTAATCTGTGATGAAGAAACATCATCTTGTAAAGCAATTCTATTGTGAGGGGTGGGCGACTGTGAGGACCAAGTTGGTTGTCTGGAAATGGCATAGTGCATATGTCTGCACTCTTTCCAAAGGGACCATGAGTTGCCACCAGCCCCAGGGGACAGACATTACAGAATCCTCCTTTGTAAAGCTGACCCATGCCCCCAAAACCCATTGTTCTGGGAAGCTCTCCAGTTTACCATTCTCTAAATCCAACCAGAATCCTGAATAGTAGCAACAACAACAACAACAATCCACAAGGGAATCTATTGCTCCGGAGTGAACAGCATACTCTTAGGAATGAGGTCTGTTTTTGAGAAAGGCCTTATTTACCTACCTACTTACCTGTCCCTGGGAGATAGAGCATTAAGGAGTCTGATCTTGTGCTTGGCTATAGAAGCATTCCTTTGTACACACTTTTATAACAATGCTTATCTTTCTACCCCAGGCCTGTGCAAAATGTTTCAAAACAATGGACAGTAGATTCCTTTGGTATTTATTTTCTCACTACCCCTTTAGTGGAGGACAGTTGATGTTTTCTCTGAGGTGAGGTGGGCAAGTTCCCTTCAGCTCATCAGCAGACCTAGCAGGTACCCTCTGGAGTCCCCCTTACCTGTAGCTTCACCTTCTGTGCATTTAGCCTCCTCACTTGGCTCTGGCCCATGTTACAGCCCAGGTCTGCTTTGCTTCCTGTGACTTCTGGCCCTGGAGAAGGTGACTAGACCACAGCAAGACCTCAGGTGCAGAATCACTCAAGCACAGATCCCAGATGGGCAGAAAATTCCTACCTGCAGAAGAGGTGCACTTCCTGTCTTTGCTCTTTCTGCACACCTGACACTATACCATGCTCCTGCTGAAATCAAATGTGCCTACTGCAGGTTGTTGTGGTGACCTCCCACCAGAGCCCACAGGCTCGCTTGCAGGAGTCAAACTTCACCAGCTGTCCCCAGCCCAGAAGGAAAGAGTGTACTATAAATCTACTATAGAAATATTCTTAAAACAGGACCAATTGTCAAAGGAAAATCAGAATTCATTTTGAGGGTACACAGAAATATTTATTTGCTACTTCATTTAGGGCTTGGCCCATATAATTTTTGCACTTTTCTACATTCTAAAATTGGTATATGAAAATATCAGTCTAATTAGGATCTTGTAATAATGTAACAAAACTAAATTTTTTTACAAAATTTAAGTTTGTTACATTGTTACAAATGTATTGTGAAAATATGTTGAATTTTGTTACCCTTCCAAAGTATTGCTTTTCTGACACCTAAACTTCCAATGTCTATCCTATAGATAGGAAATCTGTTTCTAAACAGTGTACTTGGATAAATGGAAAGCAATCAACAGCCACATTTTTGAACATTATGAAATTGACAACATTTTTACAAAACAAAATTTGTCACAACTACTACATGTTAAATGTCATGAACCTCATAGAAAACTGTTCTGTTTTTAACTAAATTATTGCAACGTGAACTAAAAAACCTCTCTGGCAACAAACAGAGTTATAGCATAGTACAAATATAGTATTTGACAATGAATTACTTGTGCCATTTTAAAAATAAAAATAAAGTGCAATTAATTCACTGTCATGCAACTCTCATGAAGCTGTTTTTTTTCAACCCAGAGTTGATACCTTAAGGACATTGAGAAAGGAATTAAATTTATTTTCTATATTCAATATTTTAAAGATTAGATTTCAAGGATCTTAAAAGGCAGTCAAAAATTAATTACAGAAGCTTCACATAATCAGTCAGAAGTTAACATTACCATGAGCAAGTGGCCTCTTGGAGCTCACACCCAGTGTCACACCATGAAATTAATGCTGTTTGCTTTCATTAGAGGCTCCAGGGCTCGTACCATGTACATGTGTCATATTGAAGTTACCTACTGAGATTAAAGCAAATTAAATACGGGGGGGGGGGGATTTCTGAAATATTATACAGAAGGAAGACTACTGTCATTTAGCATGCATTTTCCACCTTCTATTATTCAAAACTCAACAAATTGTGAATTTAGGACACACATAATTTCAAGGAGAAAAGTTTCTTATTAGAATCAAGAGAAGGTCTTCCTCATTGCAGGTGTTCTGGAAGGTGGGTGTGTTCGTGATGACTGTTGCTCTTTCCCTGCCTTGGGCGTCCCCTACCCAGTGGGAACCTGACTGTTCCCAATTTTATTTCGGTCCTTCCTGTCTGGTACTAGATCAGCCACCAGTCCTGGAACACAGATGCTTCGTGCCTGAAGGTACTGCTTTTGATTTTGTATCCTCCCACACATCCTCCTGTCCTGCTCCACAGGTGGTCACTTGTCACCTGATCTGAGTCCTCAGCCACTGCTGTCTCCTAGAAGTAGGAGGAGGAGACGCAAGGCTACCTTCCACACCTGGTCCAGGTGACAGAAGATTTAATCCATGGAAGAATTTAGACACAGCCCATAATGTGGTCTATTTGAGGTAAACATTGCTAGAAGCCTATTGAAAATTTACGAAAGAAAGTTTGATAAAAGACACAGATGAAAACCATCCTTCAGAAATTGATTGATATGGGGAAGACCCTTTAGTGTCTGGAAAGCCAGTGTGTGCTCATAGGAGGTCCCCACTACTGACAGGACAGTGACCAATACAGGTAGACACTGCATCCCCTGGCAGAGACAACAGACTGACCCAAAAGCAGCCCCAGGTGGGCTCTGGAGCTCAGCACAGAACTGGTTTTGTTCCCAGAACTTTCTTTGTGGTTCCATGAATTATTACATTTCACTTGGTTTTCTATTTTAAAAGAAGGCATGAACAAAGCCTATTATTTTAAGAGGACTCTGGTAAAACTTTTGGAGTAATAATTCTTGTCCAAAGTGATACTCACTTCTCAGTTTTTAGTTTCCTTGAGTTGAAATCACTATACCTTAGCTATTCTTAAAACATGGCACAGTGTCTAATTCCAGTGCAATTCACTGTCATGCAACTCTCGTGAAGCTGTTTGTTCAACCCAGAGTTGATACCTTGAGGACATTGAGAAAAGAATTAGAGGCAGAAACCAGATATCTGAAAAGAACATCTGCAGTTACAGTAAAAATCATTTCTCGGATAGTTTTCTCCATGAGTATTTTAGTTTACATCTTGTTCTGTGCTGCCCAATACGATAGCTACTACCCACATGTGGGTTTAAGATTTTAAGTTGATTAAAAATTAAATAAAATAAAAAATTGTTTCTAAGTTGCAAGAGTCAGTTCCAATGCTCAATAGATAAACAAGCAAGGAATTGCTGTACAGAAAAATTCTATTCCAGAAAGTTCCATCAGACAGCCCTTCTCTAGCATTTTATTCAGGTAATCACAATAAGTAGGAATAAACTTGATAGTTTTTAAAATAAGTTATTATTTTTCTATACTAAATATTTGCAAACTACATGACTATAGATTACATTAATAATTGATTAAATTATACAATTCAAAACATTTGCAGTAACATTGACATTAAAAATAATTCACCAATTATTAAATTGTCTACTTTTAAAGATACAACACATAAAAACATAAATGTAGAAAGACTGAGTGTGTACTGTTAAACTCTGAGGTTTGGCACTCATATTATTTTATTTAATATTTCTTGCAGAAGAAAAGCAACCTTATTTTTATATGTCCTCAGTGATTTTCCATTGCCAAAACCTAAACGAAAGTGCATAAATTATATCTGTACTAACAGTGCACACACACACATTGCTGAATCACATTTTGACTAGTTGTTGCTTGCAATAAGAGTTATTATTCTTGGGTCTCAAAGTCTCTGAGTAGCAAGAATGGTTGTCCAAATTCATTTTACCCTCAATATAACATCTTTTTGTCAAACACAGACCATTTTCTGAAATGTTTGCAATCTCGGCATACAGGAAAATAGCCAGTCCATGTTTTTTCTTACTCAAAGAACTAAAAAAGCAACTGCACTGCTTTAAAAGAGAATCCCTGTTTTTGTTGATTTGCTTCTTTTGAAGTTTCTTCAGGTCATTGAAATTCTGTAATTTCAAATGTCTTCCATGTTTCCTTTGAAAAAAGTACTGCTTGAGACTCTTACAACAAAATTGGATCAAGAAGACTAGGGCCCCACAGGCTCAGCAGAGGGACAGTGGTGGCAGAGAGTAGAGTGGACCCATCCCCCTGTGCAAACACTGAGTGCAGTTCACCTAGGTCGTGCACAGGTGGCTCAGGCAGAAGCAAGGAACCCAGCTCAATTTATGCAGCAAGAAAATATTCTATTGAGAGGTGTTACAAAGAAGTTTTGAGCAACTGCTGCTGCTGAAATGTAGCAGAGCCTGTGGGGGACACAGAAATCAACCCACAAAGACAGATGGCTGGCAACAGTGTCCAGGGGCACAGGTGGTGGGTGTGGTGTTGGACAGACCTGTCACCTATGAATGGAAGATCTCAAGCACATAACTTAGTCTCTCAATCCTTAATTTCTCACCTATAAAAATGGAGATAATTAAAATGCCTAAAGATCATTGGGTCATTGCAAAGATTGAAAGTGGTTCTTAGGTATAAGTACTTGGTATCATGTCTGGAACAGCAACCACCCAATGCATTTTAATATTTGCTGTGATTTTTAAGGATAGTAAGTCATTATCATTTCCACAAGTTCACTAACCTGTCTTGCAAGGAGTTTCCCTGCCCCTTCTCAAAAGGCTTGGATAAATACACTTCTGAAGATATATGGCTCCAGCTTCTTTCCTTCTGGCAGGATGGAAGTGCAGTCTGGACTTCTACATAGTTCTTTTTAAAGCTTACCAGCCCAGAATGACGATGACTCAAAACGCTAACATGTCACATGTTGGGTATGCAAACATCATACATCCTGTATTGAACATACAGTGATTTCTGAAATGCATAGTCAATTTATGAAGCCAACAGATTGTTGGAGAATTTTGGCCCAGACACTATGAAAATTTAGTAAGCTCCTGTGTGTGCAGAGACAGGATAAGGAAACAGGAGGAGATGGGCCATGGATTGCTGGGTCTGCATGTCTGCATGTCTTCAATTCTAGAATTAGTGCTTTCAAATGCATCCTTTGTGGATGTGAAGAATGACTAAGTCAATACTTGTAAAACTTTGATTTGAGAATAGTGCCCGACTGTAGAAAATGTTAGTCCTGATTGCAATAATTATTATTCAACTGTAACCATCGTGTCTAGTAGTCAGGAGTAACAAAAAATCATTCAGACCCAGAAGACATACAATAGACAATTTTTTTACATTTCCAGCTCTTCCTTGTCAATGAAAATCTGCCCCAGAATAAAGTTCTGGATGACTTACTATTCCAGGTACATGTTCTGGGCCTCCAGCTAATGACATTTAGAGGCCACAGCCTTCCCTGGCCTGGGCTTCCTTGTCCCTGAAGCAAGGCATTTGGAAAGAACTAGCCAGTTTAAGAATGTAGACCTAGGACTCCAATATATCTAAAAGATCTATTTAAATGGAAAAATTCTGTGCTGTGCTTTATGTTTGGAAAGCCTGCATGTAAAATAGTAGATTTTTTACAATAAAGAAATATTCTTATTCATGCAAATCCATGTCTACACAAATACAAACTGTTGGTCACTGGGCTTTCCCCCTCCCTAAACACACACTGTTGGTGGATTTCAAGAAGCATGAATAAAGTTTTTAAAACCTTACATTATTAAAGTTTACAAAGTACCTAAATGTGAGGTTTTAGTGATTACACTGAGATTCATTTAAAGGTAGTTAAAAACTAATTTTTTTTTGTATATGAGAATTGGTCCAAGTTAAATGTCATTTGAAAAAAAAAAACTGATGAATAGTCAGCCCCATTCTGAACAAGCTCGAGTCATTTTCATGCCAGTCCTGTTGGCTCTCCAGGGAGACTTTTGGGCCTTCTTTGACCTCATCTAAGTCCACCTGCTCCCCAGACCCATTAATATCCCACTATCTCCAGAGAGCCTGCCTGCCCTCCAGAGCCCACCTCAGGTCTCTGAGTGACTGCAGTGTGTCTGGGCCATCCCTTTGGCCCTGAGCCCAGCTGCCTTTGGAGAGTCGTATGAATAGCCGCCCTTGCTAACTTCACTGGGCATTTCCTAGTCAGCGCTACTTGTCTCTAATGTTCACAGTGACTTATACAAAGTCTACGTAGTTTTAGGAAATTCACTTAACCTCCCTGTGCATCCATTTCCTTATTTATGATGGGGGAGATTATCAATGCATACCTCAGAGCATTGCTGAAAACAGTATGCCAGATAATGTATGTGGGGCTTTTATCTGGGTACCTAGCTCACTAAGTAATGGAAGCAATATTAGTAATTTCAAGGCCTTGGGCAAGTGTAAGCAACAACAGTAGTCATAATAATACTAAGGGAAAGTGGCACCAAGTAGTTATGACTTATGATGGGGTTACATCCTGATGGATCCACCATAAATGGAAAACACTGTTAAGTTGAAGATGCATTTCATGCTCCTAACCCACGAATGCCCCAAATTAGCTGCACAGTACTCTGTAGAGTGTCAGTTTTTTCTCCTCGTGATCCCAGGACTACTAGGAGCTGTGGTTACTGCCACTACCTAGAAACCCAAGAAAAGATCAGACCAAATATCAATAGCCTAAGAAAAGACCCAAATTCAAAATTGGCAATATGGTTTCTACACACGAGATTCATTTTGGCTTCATTGTAAAGTCAAAACATCCTAAATTGGCGTCTATCTGTACTATCTATGTTAAACCTCTCCTGTGTCCTATATTACCCAACACTGCGAGACAGTTTCCTAGAGCATGCTCACTCTACCCAATTAGAACATGAAGGCTGCGAGAGGTTCTGCGGTTTGCTCTGAGGCCAGTCAGGTAGGAAGGAACAGGCAGAGATGCAAGCCTCGGAAGTCTGTGCCCCAGGCTCATCTCTGTAACAGGAAGACATCCCAAACTCTCAAGTGAAAATGCATCACAGATTCATGTGGGGCTGGGAGCATACCTGCTTCTGTCCCAAAGCCTAGACACAGTGAGGGGTGGGCACTCTGTCTCCTAAACAGTTGGATTTGTTGCTCCTCAGACTGCATTAGGAACTTACAACAGAGAGTGTCTTTAATCATACCCATTTTCAAGTGCTTGAAATATTCTGTCCTACCTTCAAATGATTCTAAAGGAAACTGGACAAATCAGCATAGTGCTTTGAAATGAAGAGGGGCACTCATGAGAAGGACATCCTCTAGGCAAGTGTCCACGTGTGCAAGTTGGTCAGTCCCTAGCATTAAGAAAAGTTGCTCCAAACCTGTCCATTGCTCCTATTTACTGATCTCTCTGGACTATAAACCAGTGGGCAACAAGATTAGTGTAAATATGGGGTAAGATGCCAACTTCCCTGAGGACAGTTATCGGGACAGAATCATAGAAGTGTTATCCCTACTGAAGCTTGCCACGATTGTGCCCATCAGATGCCACAGCACTAGCCTGAAGGTCAACTTTGGTCAGCGTCGAAGCTTTGGCACGTTCTCACTGAAGATCTTTGGTCTGGGATTGGAGAATGAAGGTGGAAGTGTGTAGGATCAGAGGAGAAGTGTGAGAGTGCACCTATGCATGTGTGCACAGTCACATGACCAGAGAAGGTGCAAGGGCATGGACACATAAGGCGTGGCTGGATAGCTAAAGCCTGGCTGTGGACTATTCTGGCCATTCACAAATAGGTCATGAGCAGGACAGGAAAAAGAACAGTCTCATTGGACTTTTTTCCTCTCTCTGCATTCTTTCTATCAGAGGTACATGATACACAGATGCTGACAGTGGTACAGTTCCAATAGAAGGGGCAGAGGTTATTTGAGCTTAATGAACTAGAAAATAGCCTTGAAAACAAGAAATTCTGCAGAAATCAGTACAAGGCGGCCCATCTACAAACCAAAATCACCTGAGGGTCTGATGCGAGGACAGCCTGGCATAGACATAGCAGAAAAAGTTCATAGGTTCCAGTTATCCTGAGAAGTTAACATCATAAATAACACCAGGTTAATGAAGATTTTGATAAAGTTATATGGCATGCTCCTCAAATCCAGTGTACATCAGGATCCTCTGAAGAACTTGTTAAAATCACATCTCTGGGCCCCACAGCCTGAGTTCTGAGCAGCAAGTCTGGAAGAGGCCTGAGAATTCTGTATTTAAACATGTTCCTAAGAGATGTTATTATTGCTGGTTGGAGCCCACACTCAAAGAACCACGGTAAGCAGAATGGAGAAAATTCTAACATTCTGCTTTAGGTCTCACTCCATTTAGTGAATTATTCCCCATTTTGATTAATAGATTTGAAGAGGTATATAAAGGAATAGTATAGGATACGAGGAAAAAACACCAAGCAAATGATCAAAAGACTATTAAATAAAATAGAGAATGAGTGTTTTAAATTAAGAAAAGGAGAACAATACTATTTAATGAATATTTTCAATATGTAAGTGTTGACTGTGACTAAGGGGGTTCTCTGGATTTCCAGGGGCTGGGCCAAGACAAAATAGAACTAGAGTATAATAAGACTGAGATTAGGAATATAAAGACACGGCTAAGCCTTGAGAGAAAGTGTAGAACTTCAGTTTCCAAAGATGTGTTGATTTAAATGACTTAGATTTGATATTGAAATTTTTGCTTCAAAATTTTTCTTCTAATTCTTAGATTCTATAGAACTCAACAATAAATTTGCTCACAATTCAAAAGGATTCTAGAAGGAATAAAGGTAGGGTTAGATCAGAATCAATTTTCCCTTAGGTTACACCCTAGTAACCACATACCTGTAAAAGGTCACTGTCCCTCCTTATTTGAAAGGTTTATATTTTCAGAAGCCCAAAGAAGAATCCCATAGATTCAATGTATGTTGTTTGATGATAAATGCAGATCCCAAGCTTTACATAGAATTCCATAAGATGCTCTTTCATCTTTTAAGTGGTAGAGGGATGTCTCATGAAAATCCAAGGGAGATCCGTAGAGGAAAAGGACCAGGGTGAGAGGAGGGGAGGGAAAGGAGAAATACTGGGGAATATTACTGGACAAATTTTATTATTATATTGTGAGCATGTAATAATGCACACTACAAGTATAATATACCAATTTTTAAAAAAGGAATAATATAAAAAGATGACACAGCTCTACACTTACAGATGTGAAACTACTGTCCATGACATATTATGGAAAGGTTATGAAACACCAGATAACATTACTCCCATTAAATAAGTCATTGCTTCTTAGAAAACAAAATGATGCTCTTTCACTTTTAAAAATATAAAATATTCTACTTTAAATAGTCCATTCAAATAGTTTAAAACCAAGGGAATTTGTGTACCACTAAATGTTTTCATTTTTGCTCCAAACTTATTTTTTAATAAACACACACACACACACACACACACACACACACATATATATATATATATATATATATATTGCCAATGGACCTTTATTTTATTTATTTATATGTGGTGTTGAGAACCAAACCCAGGCCTTCCACATGCTAGGCAAGTGCTCTACCCCTGAGCTATAACCCCAGCCCGCTCCAAATTTATTTTTGAGTTTGCTCACTGATACTCAAAGTTAGCATTTGAATTTTGATGACTTACAATTTTCTAGCCAGTTGTGGTAGCACACACCTCTAATCCCAGTGACTCAGGAGGTTGAGGCAGGAGGACCAGAAGTTCAAATCCAGCTTCAGCCACTTACAAGTTCTTAAGCAACTTAGCGAGACTCTGTCTCAAAATATAATACATATATATATTTTAAAAAGGACTGGGTTGTGGCTCAGGGGTTAAGAACCCTTGAGTTCAATCCCTGGTACCAAAAAAAAATCTATATCTCTACTATAGATATTTTATACAAATGAGATATTTAAGTTACATGTTAACATCCACCTCTACTATGTATTCTACGTTCTTCAATTGGATATGATAAAGTGTTTATGCCTCTTTCCACAGGAAGGAAACAGAATATATGGAATAAATGGGTAAATGTTAACATTAACAGTATTTTTTGTTGCTAAAAAATAAAGATGAGATACTTTAAAATCTCTCTGGTTACCTGTCTAGAAAAAAAAAGTTTCTTTGAGATGGGTGTAGATGAATCTTAGAACCAAGAACAAAGGTTTCTGTCTCACCCTTCTCAAGATGAATTCATGTAGGTACACACAGCCCCGGAGACACATCACTGGAATCATGAAGAAAATCATCTTTGGAACAAAAGGAGGTGAAATCTTGGTTGCTACGTGTATTCACTCACACGTGTAAAAACGTATTGCCTGTTTATGAAGTTCCCAAGAGAACTTTCTTTTAGATAATGAGAATTAAGAGTTTAAATTGAGAACATTAACATGTAAAAAATATGTCCATAGATCTCTTTTAGAGCATACTGAGAAGTTCTAGTATAAGTTTAAAGTTCATATCCATTGAACACAGGTTGGTTATTAACCTCAGACAAAAATAGACACTCTAAATGTATATTTATGTATATAATATTTATGTTATACTTATATTTTAAGAATACTGAAAATGTGACACTTAAACTTGGAAGTCCAAGTGTTATTTACAGACCATCAGATGAACATCACACAGGAACTTTTGAGAAATCAGCCATGCCCCATACCTGCTGACACAGAATCTACATTTTAATAAGACTCTCCAGTGATTTGCATACCCTTTAAAAATTGAACCTTGGAAGCCCTGGGCAACATGACCATTATTTTTTTTTCTGCATTTTGTTCTAGAAGACAAATTTGTCTGCTAATTAAAACCATGATGTATAAAACTATTAGTTTAATAATGCTCAAATTTTGAACCAGATTTAAATATTCTAACCAGATACCAAGACCACCCAATAGTCATTAAAACTTTCAAAGGGGACAAAAAAAAAAAAAAAAAGCAATCTGTTCCTTTATTATAGTGGGCATACAATCAAGGTAAAAATGTAAACATTGTTCCAAATAACACCATAAATGTCACTTGTTTAATATATATTTATAATCTAAAATGGTAAGTCGTTCTAATTTCACATGATATATACATGACCATGAAATAGACAATCATTAATTATTTTAGTAATGATTTAAGAACTTCCTTAAAAAATTTAAGAACTCTCCAAGATACTTTTATTGACATGAAATATCTCTGTTCTACATCTGCTCTTCTATTTATTTTTTAATATTTTATTTATTTTTTTTTTTAGTTGGACACAATATCTTTATTTATTTTTATGTGGTGCTGAGGATTGAACCCAAGGCCTGGAATATACTAAGGCAAGTGCTCTACCGCTGAGCCACACCCCCAGCCCCTCATCTGCTTTTTTAAACTTCTTATTTCAATCCTGCCTTAAATCCTGGAGGAATCTAAGACTATTCATGCATGACAAGTCATTTGAGGAATTCTCCCCTCCTGAACTGAGATTTGATTTAGGCATCCAGGGAAGAAGGGGCTTGGTCTCCCCTCATTGCCCCTGGACAGGAACCAGGAAGAAACAAACTTGAACTGGTTATAACTCAGTGCTAGAGCACTTGCTTATTATGTATAAGGTCCTGGGTTCCATTCCCAGCACCACAAAAAAAGGGAAAAAAAAAGAACTTGATTGATAAAAAGAAATAAAGAGTTAAGGTGTAAAACGAAATATGACTTTGGCTATCCACCACTTGGGTAATTAGCCTCAGCTAAGAATTCTAATAAGGTAAGTAAATTGCTCCATCTTCAAAAACAACTGTTTTCACTGAAAATAATATAAATTCCTTGTAAACTAGAAATAGTAACTACATGGAATAAAAGATTACCTGCTACCTCAGGGCTGCTGGAAATCTGAGAGTTTTCCATATGTATTCGGTCCTGTTGCAAGATAATGTTATTGAATATATGAATGCATACACACACGTAAACATATACAAATACATTGACAGACATGCACATTACTTAACAATTAACCTCATAGAAACAAAGCATCCTTGTAGAAAACCACCTACACATTCCCAAATCTTCATAATTTAAAAACAGTAAGGACACATTAGAATTGAACTGAAAAATCCCTTAACTGAAATCTGTTATTTTAAAAACGCTCAGAAGCAGCCATGGGGCTAGTATTTACAAGACCAGTATACATACAGAGCACGGTACAAATAGATCTTTACTTACAGCCATATTGGCTATCATTTCACATGTCATTTAAAATAGGAAACTTTATTTCCTAATTATAGAACCAAATTTTTGTAACAATAACATGTTAAAAAGCACTTTTTCCTTTGCCCCCACATCCAGCATTGTGCAAAGAAAGAGCAAAACTTAGGCTTTGGAAAACTCAACTTCGAATTTGGGATCTACCCTGTGGCTTTGTAGACTTAGCATATTTCTTATCCTTTTCTCCGACTCTTACTTTTCTGACCTGCAAAAGTGTGTTTCTGTGACTACAGCTAAAGAGCAGGTAAAATTTCAAGCAGGGGGCTTAGAACTCGTTATGTTGTCTATAGCAGTTCATATTGTCATCCTTATAATTCTTACTATTGAAATATGCAAATGGGAGCCACAATTCCTACGAAGGCATCATTTATTGCTTTAAACCTCCTTATCAATATTCCCCAACCCATGTCAAAACACTTACCTTGTCACTTCTCCCACAGAGAGACATTATTAAATTTTAAGTGATTAAAAATGAACAGACTCATCATATTCAATCTACCAAGTCTATCCAATGTTCAAATATATTTTAAAGGCATCAACTTGATTAGGTTGATCATACGGCAAGATGCATTGAAAATCCTTTATCATTTCTTAAATATTTCAGTTCCTCTCCCACTTCCCTATGTAACCTCAGGGAGGAGACACAGATTCAAGTAGAAGATTTAGTCACACTTGTGCTACATTAGAACAGGCTTTGGAGAGATAGTATCAGCATAGAGGCTGCTGGAATGATCCTAAGACCACTATGAGCATAATATTCGCGACAAACCAATGTAGTTAAATTATTACAAACAACCCCTCCCCGAAGGCCTTGAAATACTGGTGGGAATGCTGTGGGAATGTTGATGAGCTGTCTAGATATTCTTCTCTGGTTACATAGACACAGCTATAATTTCATTACAAATAAAGGAACAGTAACTGTGTCTTCATCTCTTTACACTAACAGAAATGACATGCAGTCTCAGTGACTTTAAAGCATATTTAAAGTCAAATTTTTCTGTGCAATTTCCCAAGGCAATCTTTGCTTTCCGAAAACAGGCAATACAACTTTTATTGCATTTAAGTTTGTCTGTGTGTGTCTATATATAAAAAGAAGGAAGAATTCAAATTTAACTTTTCATGAATAACCATGTGATAATTCTGCTTGTGAACTCACAGGTTATAGTAGATACATACCACAGTCATGTATGTATGTTGTGCATTCACAAACTTAATCATTAAATAGGAGACCACCTGTTTCAAATGTATTCTTTGCTACAGACAATATAAAAAGAAAAACTTGTTCTATTCAATTCTGTTTATCTCAATCAAGAATAACCACTAATATATTCTTAAAGAGAGATAGGAAAGGTGATGTTTGCATAATTCATGATAGCTTCACATTAATTTATTTTTCAGAACATATTAAACTTATTCTGCTTTCAATAGTTATCATTAATAATTTTTGTTTTGTTTCCCGAAAACTATCATACTTTAAGAAACTACAATAGTGGGTCTAATCAATCCTATTTCATGTATAATTGATTTTTAGAATGGATGTACTGAAAAATGACTCTCTTAATTCTAGATTTGCATGGCAACATTTGAAACTAGTGGTCTAACACAGGAAACCATGCAGAATGAGTCACAGCATTTATAGAAATTGCAAAGTAATTCTTATTAACAGTAATCACTCAAAGGAAACAAAGAACAACGAATCAGAATGAGTTCATGGTTTCAGAGTTGGTAACTCATTATTAAGTTTATGTTACAAGAAACAGGTTCCTTCTAAGCATAATTATGTAAATAATTTTTGTTGGCTTCAAAAAGATCATATTCTGTTCAATACATGCAATGTTGAAAGTCTACTTTGATTTTTTAAAAAAGAAAATTCAGAAAAAGTAATTCCTTCTCCATTTTCCTTAATAACTCAGATTTATTTTAAAGTCCAGGTAAAAACCCTGGAACTTGTTTATTTAAATTAACATGGGGGACATGTCATACCCTTTCCTTTCCCACATACCACCATATAAAACAAAAACCACACCCCCAAATATAAAATAAAACAAAATCCTTGTCCCAAAACAAGAAGTAATGCTGAGCAGTCAACAACTTTTTTGAAAAAGTGACAACACTGGAAACATCATTTTTCACTCAGTCACTTAACTCATTTAAATGATGTCATTGCTTCACCAATGCTAAGTATTCCTGCGGCTTGACAGAGAATCCAATGCAAAGAATTTACGGGAGCACATCAACCATTGGGTGGGCAGTGGAAGTGCTTGCCATAGGCAGTGTCCTTCTAGGTGGAAGGCTGCTACACATCACTAGGCGATCGTGCCCTCTGGGACAGGCTGGTTGGGATGCAGCCGCAGCAGATGAGGCAGAGGGCTTTCTGGATCTCTTGGTTTCTGAAAGCATATATAACAGGATTGATGATGGAATTGTAGGTGGCAGGCAGGAGAGTAGCGTAGGTATAGATGGAAGGATAGGTGTAATCTGCTATCAAGGAATAGAGGGTGAAAGGCATCCAGCAAGCAGCAAATGTCCCAAGGATGATAGCCAGGGTGGAGACCCCTTTCCGGGTGGTCACATAGTGTGATGTGGCCAGGAAGTGGTGTTGCAGGGCTATCTGATGGGCGTGCCTCATCACAATCTTACAGATCTGAATGTAGAGTTGAAGCATCAGTGCAAACATAAAGAGGAAAGAGACGGAAAGAATGGCTGCGTTGTTCTTGGTGAGAGGTCTGACCACGCTGCAAGTGGACTCGTCCCGCAGGCAATTCCAGCCCATGACAGGCAGTAGCCCCAGGCAGATGGAAGTCCCCCAGAGCATGACCAGCATGACATAGGTAAATGTGACCGTCCTTTCGGAATGGTACGTCAGAGCGTAATACAGCGAGAGGTAGCGGTCAACAGTGATAGCCAGCAAGCTGCACACAGAGGCGGAGAAGGAGGCGACAATGAGTCCGATGGTGACCAGTTTGGTGGCTTCTGACTGAAGCAGGTAGGCAAAAACAAAATTGATGATGAGTCCAATGCCAGCCAGCAGGTCTGCAAGAGCCAGACTGCCTATCAGCAAGAACATAGGTGCTCGCAGGCTAGGGTTGTGGAAGATGATAAGGACCACAATGGCATTTTCACAGGAGATGAGAGTTCCTGAGGTACACAAGACAATGTCCCAGGGGTTGACTACGAGCTCAGGCTCTGACTCTACAACCGGAACCTGGGAGGAGACAGCGGCTGAGACGTTCTCGTTGGCACCGGCATCTAAATAATCCCGAGGCAGCCCGCTTAAATTGACCTTCAGGTCTTCATTCATTTTAACCCCTGTCCTCTTCAACGAAAAGACAGGCTTTTTAATGTTTCGGTATAGCAGGGTGACAATCCACGATCATGCAACACACACACACACACACACACACACACACACACACACACAGAAAGCCAGCCCCTACTCAGATACCAGTATCAAATGCCACAAGCTTTGGGAACTGTACACTGGTGACTTAAAACAAAAGCCAAAGTCTCCTGGATTAAACCCCACAACAAAAATGCTGTTTGGCATTGGGGAAAACACAGGGTAGGACTTCAAAACACGAGCGTGAGCGATGTGGGCACACACGGACTCGCAGCGGTCTGTTCGCCAAAGCGCTGGGAATGCACATTTGAGAATCACATCTTGCATGCTGAAAATGAACAACTGTTTCACATCTGGGCAGCTGCTCAAAACACCACGCGGCAGCCGCAAGTCGCGAGTCGGGGACCGCCATCCTCGATGGAATGTTTAAATGGCCTCGAACTCCCACCTTCCAAAATCATCCCTCGCGCGCGTGCACACCCTCAAACACACACCCCCACCAGAACAAAGAGGGGGTCCCAGACTCCCCGCCGTGTGCACGGGGCAGTCGGGGAGGACCACAAAAGGCAGGTGTATGCAATGGAGGTGCTGAGACAGACAGACAGACGGATGCCCATGCATTGCCGCTGCTCCCCTCGCGGCGGGGGAGCGCGGCGGACGCGAGAGTGACAGACAGGGCACGGATACGCACGGCCCGCAGGGGCGGGGGGTCATCGAGGGGGTCACCTTGGCACGCCCAGATCGAGGGGTGTCCTCTGGTGCTTCCAAAGAGCGCGGGCTACTCGTGTGGCATGTCGGCGCTGGTGCCCGCAGCGGCGAGGGGCGGTGGCCCCGCTCCGGAGTGGGCCAGAAGGGCGCGGGGCTCGCGCTCCACAGCAGGTGAGCTGCACCGTGGCAGGTGAGCGGCGGGCTGGGCTCTGGAGCCCAGCTCTCCCTACAACGCCCGCCCTGCTGCACGCTCACCGCGCGCGCGCGCCCCGGCCCCCGCCTCGTGCGCGCCCGCCCGCGGGAGCCCCGGGAGGTCGCGCGCGCCCTTACAAGTCTGGGCTACGCGGGGGCGCGGGCAGGCGAGGGCTGCCCAGGGCGTAGGGCGCACACAGACAGCAGGCTGAGAAATGCACGGTCACCCTGCCCGCCTGCTGCGCCCCGCACCCCACCCCAGCTGGCGGCTCGGGCCTGCGCCCCTGCGGGACAGGGGAGAGAGCGCTTCTTGAGAACCCCGTGACCTATTTCGTTCCTGTGGTTTCCCTGGAGAGTCCTACCCTCTGGGGTCCAACTTTTCAGCTCCTTAAACTGCTATAGTTATGGCCGAAAGAATTGCTTAGGGTGATGCTGCATTCAGGATCAGCAGAAGGGGTGCAGAGTTTCCATGTTAGGGAGGCATATCCTTAAAACAGCAAATTCTCAGGGAGCTCTTTTTAGAATTGTAGTTATCCATATTGTAAAGGAGTCCTTTTCCTTAGTTGTGTTCTGGACCTTGTTTATTGTCATTGTTCCCAGGGAACATATGCTTAACTGGATATATGCTGCTGCTATATGGATCATCATTATTATTTCCGAATTGCACTTATTATGTGCTCCTTGAGCTGTGCTTTCAAATGTAAATGATTTACAAAAACTCATTTTTGCAGAAGCTTCCTGTGGATGCTGGCCAAAACTAGATTCATTTAGGTGCTGCAGTGGCACTGTTAATTTATTGTTTTCACTTCACCACATCAATCAATTCTAAGATTAAGGACCTAATAGTAGCTGTCTAATTTTAAGAGCCCACGGTCTCCTCTAGATTAAAACAACAACAACAACAAACAGCATCTCATAGTTCTTAAATTTAAATATGGTCTCCCAGTTTAAAGATGTGAGAAAGAAAAGGCATAATATTCTGAATGTGTGAATACAGATGGTGTGCAGGTCCTGGGATCCTGGAAATCTTGCCTACAGAGGAATCCCAGGACTCATCTGCCTCCCCCTCCTGCTTACTGTCATCTCTACTGCAATCCAGCAGACTGAGTCTCAACTTCCTGGACTCTCTCTCCCTTCTCTTTCCTTCTCCTGTCAGTCAGTTTCTGACTCCAAAGATGTCGCAGCTTTACTTGCACCCCAGTCTATCAGCTTCACCTCCCCAGTTGCAGCTGTCCTCATCTCTCACTTCCTGAATCCAGCCATTTCTCTCTTTCCCACCCACAGCTACACAGGGCTGCAGTTGTGTGGCTCCCCCTCAATTTGACACATCTGTTCCAAGCCGTCTAAGACCTCCCACTTCCTCCAAAATAGTCTGAACTTTCCACCTTTACAAATCCGCTTTGGATCATTCAGGCTTTTGTTTTGTGGTTTGTCTCACCACATCCCTCCACAGACTCTTTCTGGGTTTTCTATTCCCTAAGACAGCACTTCTCAAACTTTGTTTTTCATACAAAACACCCGGTTTACAAATCAGTAATTCAGAAGTGAGGGCCAGATTTTGCATTTGCAACCCTCTTTCCCAGGGATGCTAATGCTATTGGTCCCTGGATCCTCTAAAAAAAAAAAAGGTTCTATGGAGTGTTAAGAGTCACTTTTGCATGGTAGCTAGATATCAGACATCTGTTCAACAGAAGAGCTTTGTGCTAAAAGGTGGGTGCACAAATGCAATAAGACATGGTCTCTGTGCTCACAGGCTTGAACGGTCTGGTGTACACACACACACACACACACACACACACACACATCTATAATAATATCAGGCAGCAAATGCTATATTGAAGAGATATATAACTGCCTCTCAATTTCCATGTGATAAATAAATAAATTTTAGAATAAAGCAACAAAAATGAGCAACTTTAACATATACATAGCAGTTTCAACAGAATATGGTTCCACTTCTAAGATTTTAGAAGCCTCACATTGGCAGTAGAGTTCAGGAAAAGCGGATGCATAGGGCAAGGTGGACACTCATAGTCAATAACACTGAGATGGGCCCTGACCTCACAGAGATTTCAGGAGTGTAAACTACTCTTTAATGTGTCTGGGAAATAAGATAAAAGCAGTGAGGGCTGGGGAAGAAAAACAGGTATTGAGGTAGATGGCAGAAGCTTATGAATTTTTGCAGTGAAACCTGGGAAGAGATAAAGGAAGGAACTGAGGAAACATACACTTGGGGCTTGGATACATGAACATAACACATGAACTGGCAGCTAAGAGAGTGAGGATGCCCAGCTCCTCCAGGTGGCCAACATCAGCTGTAGTGACTGCTCTGTGGCCTTAGCCCTTCCCCTCAAATGATTACTTGTAACTTTTACTATACTCCTGATTCCATGTTTATTGGTGTGTTTGTTAAATCTTTTGTTGCCAAGGAGCAGAAATCCAATTCAAACTACTTATGAAAAAAGGCCTTTTCTTGTCTGCCATGACTGAGAAAGATCCAGAGTGACTCATGAGGAGGAAGGAGAATCTACAAGAAGCAGGTGCCCTGTACCTGGTGGTCAGTTCCTCCCTGATTTATTTCTGCTTGTTTTTGTCTCTAGGTCTGAAGCCCTCGTACTTTCCTATTCCTCCATGAATCCATGAAAAGTGGCCCTCAGCAGCCCCAGGCTTGCATTTGAGACCATCTTCCTTACTTGTGGAGTGGAATTCAAGGAAGAACCCTGGCATGAGCTGCGCTATGTGCCCAGCTACTAGCCAACCACTGTGGCTAATGGGATGAAAGAGATCAGTTGGCCAGGCTGGGGTAGTGTATAGAGTCCTGTGATGGAAGTCTGCTATAGTTTGGGTGTTGAATGTTCCTCAAAGGTCCATGTGTTAAAGGTTTGGCTCCTAGGGTGGCGTTCTTGGGAGGTGATGGAATCTTTAGAAGGTGGGCCTAGTGGGACGTCCTTAGGTCATCGTGGGGTAGTGTGATCTTGAAGGGACTTATGGGACTCCAGCCCCTTCCTTGTTCTCTTTGTTCCCTGGATCATGATGTAAGCAATTTTGCTCCACCACATGCTTCTGCCACCATGTGCTGTTTCTTTGCCTCAGGCCCAAAACAATAGAGTTAGAAGATCTTGGACTGAACCTCCAAAACTCTTAGCCAAAAAAAAATCTTTTCTCTTTTGAGTTAATTTTCTCAAGTATTTTGTTATAATGATGAAAAGCTGACTGACACAATTCCCCATTTGAACTTCACCAAATGAGCATGATTTTCCAGAGGAAAAAGTAAATTGGGATACCAAGTAGGCAAAATCCAGTGTGTCCTCTGCAGTCTGGAACCAGGTGGGCAGATCCAGATGTCTTACACAGCCTTCAGTAATGAGATGCATAAAGGAGTTGTCTGCAGAGCTGTCTTCTCAGTTTAGTCACTGCCCGTCATGGAACACTGTAGCAGATGCCCTCAGTATGTGATGCCTTTTCAACAATTTTTTTTTCACTTGTTTAGTAACTTCAGCAAGAGGTTGTAAACCTTCCTGTATGGTGTGCTACTTTCACAGCCTATACTAACGGTTCTTGTTTTGTGTGAGAAAGTTTCTTTGTGTGTCTTAATCATGAATAACATCTTTGCCATATCATAAAACTGCAGGCCCTCCTGAATTTGTAAATGTGAGGGCATCCCAGATTTTTAATAGAAGCAAGAAATAAACAGAAGCAGTATGGAACAGTGTATGCTACCTATGCTAAAATTTTATTAGTCGGCTTCTTTCTTGCTTGTGTTAATGATTACTAGTCATTTTGTATAGATTTGATTAATTGCTGCACTCTTTGAACCAGGATTGCTCATGCTTTAGTCTTCATCCAAGGGTATAGATCACACCTGACAATAATACATGATCCCAAATTAAAGTTTAATTCACTTCTTTGTCATATAGTAAATTTATAAATGACTTATAGAAGAGTGCAAATTTTGCAAATGTACAGTAGGATGAAGTTTTCCCAGATAAATATACACATGTAACCACTTCTTGAGAAATAGAGCATTCGTAGAATCATAGCCTCTGAACAGGAGTCCCCTGTGTTTCTTCTTTGCTAGCAAAACAATAAATTGTCTTTTTCCCTTTTCTCAAAACCGTGTCCTCATTATTGGATTGGCATCATGGACAAGGACTGAGCTTTAAGCAACAAATTTGGAACCTCAGATGGGGCCTGAGAGCAGCTCCTGCCCTAGCTTGTTTGGGGCAGGCACAGATGATGGCTGTCCAAGGAACCCCACTTCCATGCTGAGCACGCAAGGTACTGGCGAACTTGTGAGAGCCAACTGCAGGGGAGTTAGGTGAGTTTGCCTTGGGTCAAACCAGAGGAGCTATTCCTGTGAGTAAAGGAGGGACTGAGGGACCATCCCAGCAGCTGCAGAAGTCTGATTCCTCGTCACGAGAACATCTGGTTCCTCTTTGTGGGGACATCTGCAGCACCACTGGTGAAGGAGTCATGGTTAAGCAGGACTCAAGAACCCAGCAATATTTACTCCTTTCTGATCTGTTCTAGGTTCTCATGGCCTTGGGTTTGGGAATTCCCTCTGGTTGTTTGTCTGTGGTTGTGTTTTGTTTGTATCTGTTACTGCCCCCTTTTAATACAGGGCCAATACTGCATTGATCCTATAGGTAGTCTCTTGGGAAAGATCTTGACTGGTCAATTTAAAGGTCCCTGTATGTTGGCCATGGTTTAGGGGCTCCTTTATGGTTCTCTCTCTCTGTGTTTCTTTTTTGTACAACCTTGAAATTGGAGTTGGTCTTTCAGAGGCAAAGTAAGTTGAAGGTATAAGCCTCTCTGAGATGTTTTACTATAACAATCTGACTTTTGAGTAGTTTTCTGGATTATTATACAATCTTGCAGTTGGAGTTGGTCTGTCAAAGGTAAAGTAAATTCCAGAACTGTCAGTTTATGACCTGAGGACAAGAATAGTCTCCCCTTTTAAGATCTGATAAGACCCCATTTGGCCAGGGGATATTCATCAATGGGGCAAAGCAGTTCTTGCTGTAACAGTATCCCATCAAATTAAATGCATGGGGAGACTGGGAAGATAAAAAACTGCACCCAGAAAAGAAAAAGACAGAAACTAAGGTCAACCTGTGTTTTGCAGGCAGTCTTTGCAAAGGTATCTTCCAAGAAACCTAAAGAAAAGAAAGGAAAGGGCCTTCTCCATTGCAAACCAATATGCCTAGTATAAGAAAAAGGAGACTGGGTACAATTGACTGTGGGTAACTCACTTAAGTTGATGGCATTGTGTGATCGTGATAAGGCAGACAGGGCAGGCCCAAAAAGGTCCTGTGCTCCAACCCCTTGAATGCCACCTCAAAGAGAAAAGATTGAGACACAGATTTTGTATTTGCCAGATTATCTGATCCCTATCCTGAGATGAAATTTGTTGTGTAAATTACATGCACAGACAATACTCATAAGGATTGTTTCAGAATATGAATTTAAGAAAGGGTCTGAAACTATAAAAAATAAAAGAAAGTTATAGATATGGAAATATTTTAGTATGGAAAATTAGAAGGTAAAAAAAATGTTTTTGGATGAGAAAGTATTTTGACTGGTAAAGTGATATTCTTGTACTAAAGTCTAAGATGAAACAGGACAAAACTAAGGATGTAAACAAGTTTTGATTGTCTAAGTATATCACAGAAGGTTTGCTGAAGGTAAATCTAAAAAATTTTGTATTGGGGATTAAATTAACAAAGTTATTGAAATTTAAAGTACTGATATGAAGCAAATTCTGAAACATCGATCCACTCTTATCTATCAAGATAATTTTCTTGTATCTATTAGGTTTTATTACTTGGGGGGAACTAAGACTTAAAGGAATTAGGGTTTGTACTTATTTAAAAGTCTTAAATGATTACTTTGTAACTGGTTAAACAATTGTAACTGTTATTTAAGTTATAACAATATAGTTGACACCCTAAATATATGTATGCATCTGAGAACTATATCTGTCTAAGCCTTGTCTAAGTGTTATGAAGTGTTATGTAAAAGTTTATAAAATGAAAGTTTATGTAAGTTTACCAGCAGGATAACCAATAAATGCTCCCTTTTATACATTGTATCTGACATAGAAGGGCCACACTGTCATTTGAAGACCAGTCTTAGATTAGTCAATTTCTGATCATTAACATTGTCTCCTAAATGTATAAGACATTTAAAGCTATCCTTTGATTTTTGCTAACCCAGGCAGAACTGTGATTATTGTTAACATACACTATGGATTCTAAATTGTACTTTAAAAGTTAAACTTAGTTAAATGTAAAGCTTAAAGGAGTACTTTGCCAAGTTGGTGTTCTCCAGACTAAAATTATCTGTAGCAGTGGTCTCAGATTTCTATAGAAATAACAAATTTCATTTATATTTATTTATGTCATTTGATGTTTTATAACTGAATAAAGTAACCTGTTGTCAAGAAGTTATATATACAGTTTTGAGCTTCTCTTTACACTGAAATTGGAATTTAAATATGTTTTTGGAAGGTAATAAGGAGAGCTTGATCCATTTTAAGTTGACATTGTAAAACATGGAAGTTTTTGCCACTTTTTCCACAAAAAGAAAGTTAAACGTTCTTTTAGCCTTTGTTTGATTCATGTTTTAGATGTAATGTTGTATTGTGTAATTTGTCAAAAGCTCCACCTTATCTGAGATAAGACTCTGCCTCCCACCTTACTCCAGGTTAGAATAGTTTCAAAATAGGCTAGACTTGAGCTAATTTAGAGTTGTGTTCAGAGATCAAATTTTGTTGTAAACATTACTGTGATCTCAAAATAGGAAGGGGATATAATATATAACTAAGTAAAGGTTTAAGATTATAAAAATAATTTTTCTTGTTTTATAGCTATTAGGCAGGTTGAATTTTTTTACTCCATTAATTTCATTTTGTTTTGTTCCTTGTAAACTTTATAACTGTTTCCTGTTAATGTTTTGCAAAGGTACTGCTTCTAATAAAACAAGTTCAGTTAATTTGAGATAAAAAGCCATCATAGTATATAAAGTTCACTAACAATGACCCTAGTTAAATGAAAGGGGTAACTGTTAAATTATAGATATTGAAATTATAACCAATTTAAGACTGGTGAAACTAGCCTGCTGGGGGTTTAAAACCAAAAACCCAGAAACCAAAGTCAAGGAAGCAAAAGGGCCAAGGACACAGCAACCAACATTTTTTGCCTTTGCCCTCTAAAGTCAGGCAGGACCCAGAGAATGATGAGACCCCTTTTGGGCCCTTCAACTAGGGTGACTCACACAATCTGTCAATCGGGGAGATTGAGAGGACCTTAGAGAACAGGAAGTCAACCAGTAACACATCTGCAAAAGGAGGGTCATTGAAGAGGGAAATGTCCCTGATGCTTCCAAGAGAAGCCACGTATGGTCAGCCAGATCCTGACCCATCCTGCCAAATGACACCACTGGTAGAGTAAAAGCTAAAGGAGCCAAGGGGCTTCATATATGTCCCCAAGAGTGATCTCTGAGGAATCTCAGCTGACTATTAAGAGTAGATAGGAACAAGGTCAGTTTTGACCAACTTGGTCCTAACACCTGGCAGGAGAGAATAGCCTATATGGACATTTAAAAGGAAAAACAATCTTTTAATTTTTTTAATGTAACTTAAGATGTGCACTTGTGTCAACCCTACTTAAAGTAAGTAAAGCTGGAGGCTATACAGGAAGGTTTCCTGAGTGGGAGCACTTAATAATAATGATCATAAAGAACTCTAGAGTCACAAGTTTGTCCTGAGTTAATTTGTGTCTGATCTCATAGACCTATTCCTAACCTCCTGCATTGATAAATTTGACCTGTTTGTCACTAATATGATTATGACTTACTGTCTTCATGGTTTTCAGAGACTGGCTGAAATAGTAATTGCTTTTGTGCTAATTGTTTACAAAAAAGTAATGCTTTTCTATCTTGTTTATCGTTTTCTTTGCATGATCCCTGTCCTATGTATGCATTGTCCAGTCACCTGCCATCTGCTATGTGGACCTCTGAATTGTCCTGATGCTGAGTACCCTTAACTGTCCACACCCCGACGGATAGAGAACAAGGGTTACTTCCCCCAACTTTGCCCTCTTTCAGCAGGAAGCAGCTTGGAGATATTGCCTCTAATTTTTCCATAGAAATGGAATGCAGAAATTGACATTGGAGAAATATAACAGGGGTCCACTTTATGCTTTGAATGTAGCCCTTGGTGGCATGCAAAATGGGATAGGTTTCTTTCTCTTCCTCTGTCTCCCTACTTACTCCTTCCTAATTTCTCTCCCTCCCAAACTCAAGGGAAACAGGATTACTTTTCTTCCCCATCGTAGGCAGATTTATCTGTCCTTGAGCACATACCCACCAGAGGAACAAAGTAATCCAGACTTTGGTGATGGTACCAAAAAATCTCAGAAATGACTATCTCCCAAATTAACAAGTGAGTTACAACTCCAGACAGAGAACACATGGAATGGAGCCTTTGAGTCACCTCTTTAAAAGCTCCCTGTTCCTGATCAGGGGCAGAATCATATCCTCTGGGACAGGAGTCCCCTGTGTTTCTCTTTTGCTAACAAAGTAATAAACCTTCCTTTTCCTTTTTCTCAAAAAACAAAAACAAAAAACAGCATTCCTAGCATCCAAAAGCCTTCCTCTTGCCCTCTTCCAGTTATTATCTGTTGAAAGGCAGTCACTAGTCTGGATTCTAACATAATAGCTTAGGTTTGCCTGTTTAGAGACTTTATATAAATGGAATTGAGTGGTGTTCATACTTTTGTGTCTGGATTCTTTCACTCCGCATTATGTCTGTGAGATGTACTCATTGGCTACATGGAGCAGTAGGTTATTCTTTTTCTTATTTCTGTTTCTTGTAGTATTCTATTATATGAAATTTGTCTTTGTGCTGCTATAACAAAATACCTTAGACTAGGTAATTTGTAAGCATCAGAAATTTATTGCTCACAGTTCTGGATGTAGAGAAGTCCAAGATCTAGACACCAGAAGATTCATTGTCTGGCAAGGGGCTATTACTCATCAATCTTGCCTTCTTCTGTAAGATTGCTAATACCTTTCATGGAGATTAATTAATCACCTCCCCAGGCCCCACCTTTCAATACTAACATTGAGGATTAAGTTTCAACATGTGAATTTTAAGAGACACAAACATTTAGACCATAGTAAATATTCTACAGGGTTTGTTAGGTTTGGTTTTCATTTGGTTTGGTTTTAATGCATCTCTTGTTGTTCAACAGTTGTTCTCTGGTTTGGCTATTGTTGATAAAATCATGATGAACATTCTGGTATATGTCATGTGATGCAAATATACAAGTATTTCTATTAAATACTATTTCTAAGAATGGATGAATCAAAAGGACAATTTAATAGTGAATTTTCTGTTTAAACAAAACCTAGTTTCTATTTAAGGAAAGTGAGGGGCCTGTAAAAATCAAAACATACCTATCCTTTTTCCTTTTGAATTTCCCACTAAAATTTCAAATTTAATAGAAAAAAGAATGTATTTCATGGACTATGAAGAATAGGAAGAAGAGACATAAACATCACATAAAGATGAATATCCAGTCTAAGATCCTATATGAGACAGGAGAGATCCATTGTCAGCACTAACTTTGTTTCATTTCTATCTACATTTTTATGTTATAAAATTATATTACTTAAAAAATAAATATCTTGTTCTGACTATAAAGTAATACATATTTATTACAGAGAAACTGGAGCCTACAACTAAATTAAAAAGTAAAATTTCTTGTCTGCTCAAAGAGAAAGGAAATCTTGCTACTTTGCACATGTGTGTATGTGTGCATGTGTGCATGCTCACGTGTGTGTTTGGTCCTGGGGATGGGACACAAACATGTGTGCTAAGCATGTGTTCTCCTACTGAGTTACACCCCCAGCCCTAATAATTTTTAATGAATCTATTTGGGAATTTTGTGAGGTGGCAGCACTTCCAGATGCTACTTTTGGAAATGTTTTATTCACATGATTGCATGGAGCAGTAGTTTCTAATTTTATTTAGACCTTGAGCTGCTCACTGGTCTGATTTGGATGCATTAAGATGCAGGCAGTGAGAAGGGACAGCTCTGATCACCCTTAGGTGCACATGCACCTGACTTTCCTCCCTGCACCTCCCACTCTGGCTTTTCCTCCAGCTCCTCCAACTGTCAATTGTCCTTGTGGCCGGCTGGACACATGGCCTCCAAAGATGTCTACACCCAAAATCCAATACCTTAACTGTTATCTCATATGGCAAAACAGACTGTGCAGAAGTTATTAAAACTCTTGAGATGGGAGAGCAGAAGGATTCAAGCCAGTGCGAGGAGATGGAGGATCAAATCAGGAGGAGAAAGACAATGAGATTTGAAGATGCTGTGCTGCTGACTTTGGAGACAGAGGAAGGGTCCCAGGAGCCAAAGGACATAGGTGCCCTTTGAAATCTGGGAAGAACAAGGAGCCGGCTTCTTCCCTGGTGTCTTCACAAGAAATATGGGTCTGTCAGACAAGCTAGGCTTCTAAACTCCACAATTAATTTGTGATTTTTTAAAAATCAATACATTATTATTAACTAAGGTTCACAGTTTATATTGCCATTTGTTTTTGATGTTGTACATTCCTTGAGTTTTGATAAATAAGTAATAACAGGTTTCCATCATCATAGTGTCATACAGAATAGTTTTCCTGCCCTAAAAATCCCCTGTGCTCCACCTGTTCCTCCCTCTTCTTTAATCCCTGGCAACCACTGATTATTTTTTTTTTTCAGTCTGCACAATTTTATCTTTTCAAATATGTCATATAGTTGGAACCATGTTCCAACTGACTTTTCAGACAGACTTCTTTCACTTGGAGATATGCATCTAAGGTTCTTCCATATCTTTTTGGTAGATTGGTGTCTCATTTATTTTTGTTCCTGAATAATGTTCCATGTCTTGACATACCAGAGTTCTTTTTCCAATTAACCAAACCTCAGTGTTGAGGTTTTTGTGTGGATGTAAGTTTTCAACTCATTTGAATAAATACTAAAGAACATTATTGTAATCATGTTAATCAAAATCAATAATTTGTACTGTTTTCAGCAACAAAGCTTGTGATAACTTGTTAGAGCAGCAGTAGGAATCCAATACCATCTTCCATAGTGAGTCAAGGAGACCTGGGTTTTCAAGAACCCTTGCAACTTTAACTACCTCACTCATGACAGACAGGGCCAGGTCTCTGATTGCTAACAGTGAAATCCAATATTTATTAAGAACTCACTGTGTGAGTTCTTACATATTATATAAGTTCTTTATATATTAAATATAATATTTTTATATATACATAAATTGGTACATTTATTTATTTACTTTTAGTTGTAGCTGAACACGATACCTTTATTTTATTTATTTATTTTTATGTGGTGCTCAGGAGTGAACCCAGAACCCCACACATACTAGGCAAGCACTCAACTGCTGAGCCCATAGAAGTACTTTCTAACTTAATGCTCACCACAGTCTTATGAGGGGCATCTTATTCATAGGTAAAGGAGGTTACATAGTGAGGTTATATACCTGCCCCCAAAGCCAGACAGTCATATGCCAGGACCCTTTCACCATTTGAGATTAAAGCAGAAAGTGAACAGTCTATGAATCAGGAAGCAGGAGATCACCAGACACCAAACTTGCTAGTACCTTGATCTCAGACTTTACAGCCTCCAAAACTCTGAGAAATAAATTTCTGTTGTTTATAAGATACCCAGTCTCTGACATTTGATCATAGAAGCTCAAATGGAAAAAAGTACCTTAAAAATCCACTTTTTCAAGTTATTTCCCCATAACATCATTGCAATATTATCAAAAGCCCTCCTCTGGATGCACTCAAAGGACAGAAAGTTTCCATTCAAAGGACAGAAAGGATGATAGGCACTGGCTGGCTCCCTGCACTGGTTTTGATGAAATGCCTGTCATAGCAGACTTGTTGAGGTTATAGGCCAAGAATGACAGCCCAACTCCACAGGACCATTCAGGGATGCTGATGTGCCTCTGGCATTTGCAACAGCATATAGAGAAACTGCTATCTGTGCTTCTTGGTGAAATACTGAGATCTCCCAGCCTGAATATTAGAAGCCTCAGAACAACAGGAGTTGGGCCCCAGAGTCGTTATAGGCAGGACCAGGAGGGCCTTGTCACCAGAAGCTCCCCCTGAGGTTGATGGAGAGGAAGAAGAAAGAGACAGTGCAATAACATGGAAGTGGAACTCACAGATCATTCTGGGCATCTGGGATACCTCTTTGGGAACTTCCTGAAGTCACTGGAGGATTCTGTAAAGGAATTTAATTTTTAGTAATCAAGTCCATGGAGGTCTTGGTCACTATTTTTTTGGAAGTAAAAAGGAAGCATTTGTTAAGGTCTGTAGATAAGTCAAAATAACACGTGGTATTTTGCCAGAGAAATGTTAGAGTTCGTAAACAAGTCTGGATGGTGCCTGGCAAAATGCCAGAGGGAGTGGTTTGAGAAGTAACAAAAGCGAGCCATTAAGTGTGGAGATTCCTGATTGGTTGACTGATGTATCTAGTTTATGCTAATTAAGATAAGCTGTGCAAAATGTATAAATAGCTCTGTTGTCCTACAATAAAAGGCTTCCATTCCTGCTGCATCAACATACACAAGTTATTCGTCACCTCCCGGCAAGCATTTGCCAGAAGTTTCATGAAGTGATAAATAGAAAAGAGTATCCTTGTCATGCCTTGTGACAGAGGCTATTAACCCTGATTTGGGTAGCATGGCTGGGAACACGAATGTACTACTACCTTGGGGTTGCCACACACTGCTGGTCAGAGGTCCTGGGAAGTTTTCTTGTGGGCCTTGGCACTTGTTAAGTTTGGGTAGAAATTCCAGGAGAGAAGAATGCAATCAGGCCTGGTATTGATTTTGTGACTCACTAATGATTTAGGAGCACTCATTTGTGCAACCGGAATGCCTTGGATTTCAGAGGAGGAGCTGAGTGTCTTTGCAAGTCTGCAGCTTGACAACTTCCTTTGCAGAGGAGCCTTCCTAGGGGATCTGTCGTTAATGCACTGTGAATCATGTGTCTGCAGTCTCCCTGTCCTTGTGACCTACCCTTAATTGCACCTGATTAACTTCTCTGTGTAGTTTAGAGGAAATGGATACCTTGAGCCAAAATATAGCCTTTTCTTTGGATGCAGTTTGTAGATTCCAGTGCCCCCATGCTGGGTGCGTTTTTATATTTTTCTTTTTGAACAGAAAACAAAAACTACAGTGCACGGGGTGGCAAGAAGTGGGAAAATAGAATGCTTTGCTGATATGCTATTTTGCTTCTAAATTTTCTTTTGCCATATTAGGGGGCTTAGGAAACCAGTTACAATCAATGCATTTTAACCAAAACAAGGTTGGTCAGCATGTGTCTCATCCTGTGACTTTTCAGATACTGACTTGAAGTGCTGGTGGATGAGAGGGAAGAAGAGAGAGGAGGAAAGGAAGGAATAACAAGGTTCTAGTGTGCTGGCTTACGGCCTCACCCATGGCTTACTGCATCTTCCCTGTTATTTAACTCCTGCAACAGCACGAAGAGATTGGGATGCGAAATTTACACCCCAAATTTGCATGAAGTATGATGATGTGTGACTAGAACTCTGCTGTGAAGGAGGATTGTGAGTTTTGTTTTTGTCTCTGGATGATGCCTACCCAGCCCAGGGAACTATGGCTGAGTGATTAATACACACTTTGCTTGGTAATAAAGATGGCCTGACTGACTCTGGATCACTCTACATCTGATTCTACGTTCTGCATAGAGGTTTACACACAGTTGAGTTTACATGGATTATGTAAGATGTGGTACCCAGAGATTTGTATTTCATGCACTGGCAAACTTCATCAGCAGCAGTAGCAATAGCAAAAAAAAAAAAAGAAAAAGAAAAAGAAAAACCGACACAGGGTTGCCAAGCTTTAATTTTGCTAAATTAGTTCTTTTAAATAAGACAAGTCTAGCTATTTTCATGACCACTTCATAGGAAAGAAAACATTTTTAGTGTGCACGCGCGCACACACACACACACACACACACACGTATCTCAGACCAAAGGCAAGTGAATGGATTTAAATATGTCTGGTTTAATGAAAACTCACTGTGTTGCTCTGATTTTTCTCATTTCCCTTCAGGCAGGTAGAAACTACCGTGTCTCAGATTAGTCAGGGGAAAGGCTCCTGAGAACTACTGATAAATGTGATGACATGCCTTTTGCATCTTCTCAGAGGGATCATAGAAGATATTTCATATTTCCTGTCAAATCCATAGGGGAAATTTACAGGTGACATTTCAGATCATAAGCAGCTTTCTCTTTGGAACTCATGAGAGGTCACTGCCTCTCCAGATTGATGGGCAGTGTTGATGATTACCCAGTGTGCACCAGGCTCTGTGTTACAGCCCAATACTTTATATTAGAAAACATGCATTCCACTGAAGGCATGTTGGGATGTTGTCACAAGAGAAATGGCCAGCCAGCCCCCTCCCAAAGCGCCCCACAAAGCGATATTAGTTTCTCTGCATATGTGTATTAGTTTGAGGCCTCACTTTCAGCCCTGTATCTCAAAAATGCTTCATTTATATCAGCTTATAAGTGGCTCATGTTTGAGGGGAAATTCCACACTAACTCAATTTTTAAGAACAAATATGAGCAGACCTGCATGGCGCCTGGCACAAAGCTAAGGATCAGATAATAATTGTAATGACTAGTGTTATCACCATCTGGAATGCTCTATCTACTTCCCTGTACAAGTGGAGATCCACATGAATTCCATTCTTTCAGCTGCACAGGTCCAGTGCCTGGATGTTCTCCTTGGAGTCATTGTTGACAAAACATCCACCTTGTCAGGAAACCTTGTCAAAATACATCTAGAATCCAAATTCACCAAAACTTGGAAGCAACCAATGTGCCTGCCCTTCAGTAAGCAAATGGGTAAATAAACTCTGCCACATCCAGACAGTGGAGTATTATTTAGTGCTAGAAAGAAATGAACTAGGAAGCCATGAACAGACATAAAGGAAATTTAAATGCATTTTACTATGTGAAAGATGCCAATCCTGAATTCCAACTGTGTGATACTCTGGAGAAGGCAAAACTATGGCAGTAGACATGGTAAAAAGATGGGTTGTTGCCTGGGGTGTTAAGGAAGAAGAAATGATTTGGTGGAGAACAGAGGCAGTGAAATGATGGACACAAGTCAACTGGACAGATGCAAACCCATCCAATGTACAACACTAAGAATGAACCCTAGGATTTTGTGTGATAATGTGTCAGTGTAAGGTCACCTGAGAACAAAGACAATGCTCTCATGGGGGGTGTGATAGTGGGGAGGATGTGTGTGTGAGGGTGTATGTGGGGACCTTGGTACCTTCTATTCGGTTTTGCTATGGACATAAAATTGCTCTAAAAATAGTCCGTTTTTTAAAAAGAAAAAATAGAAAAATATTATAGGAAAGAAATTCAAACAGTCAATTATTAAATGGCCAAATATTTGATCAATTATTGAATAATCAAATAAAAATGTTTAAAAGGAAGAAAATACCTCCAGAATCTCCCCACTTCTCACTTTGTCCCCCCTGTCTCCTTGATCTAAGCAACCTTCCTTGCTCACTTGCGTTATCTCGGGGTTTCACTGCTGAGTTCCTGAACCTGCTCTTACGCTCCTTCGGCCTATTAATGAACTTAAGTCAGATCATGTATTCTTCTTGGCCAGAACACGTCAGTGGATTTCCATCACTCTCACCCCAAAGTAAAGTCCAAGTACACTGCCATCGTTAGCAGTCTTCATCTCCTGCTGCTCCCTCTCTACTCCTCCTAGGCCTCTCTCTCCCAGGGCCCAGACCTTAGCCTGGCTGTTCATTCCCAATGCTCTTGCCCACGTGTTCTGTGACTGGCCCCTGCCTCCCCTGGTCTTTCCTCAAAAGTCCCATTTTCAGGGAGTGTCCCCCAGCCACCTGCACATCCCCAATAAGCCTTTTTGCCTCTTAATTTTTCTCCTTAGCACTCATCACCACTGATATCTGAACTATTTTATGTCTTTACCTTGTTTGTTATTTATCTCCTCCCCACAAAGGCAGGATGTTTTTTGTCTGTTCAGTATGTGACTATCATCCTGGGGATCTAGAACATTGTCTGGTACAGAGAAGGGCCTGGTTTTTGGTAAATGGACCAATAGAATTGGAGTTGGGAGTTGGGGGATTGAATGAGAAAGGTCAGGCTGAGCTAGCTGCAGCAGGCATCGCCCAGCAAGGCAGGTCTTTCTGGGGTCCTGGGACCCTAAGTGGCTGGTGACCTAGAAATCCTGTCCCTGGCCTTGCTGAGCCTCACAGCCCAGGGCTCAGAGCTCACTGTCAGAGCTGGACATGACAGTTAAGGGACCTGCCAGCTTCAGTGCCCCTTGGTCCTCTTCAGGTGGCTTGTCCTGATGCCAGTGGAGAGACAAAAAGTGCCATCTGCTGAAGAGAGTCCTCAAGTGCATTTATAACTCAATCACACGGATAAGGCTAGATGCCAGTGACACAAAACCCAAAAGGACATGATCCCTGCCCTCCCAGAGCTCACAGTGGCGAGGGAGGCCAGGGAAGAGCATCAGTCCCAGCAGAATAGCCTGCACTGCGACCAGCCTCGGCGGGGTCTGCTTCTGGCTTCGGGGACATTACGATAGAGAGGAGAGGGGCCATTTACCTGCCGTGGGCTGATCCCTCCCGTGCTCCAGAGATGCTGAAGCTGTGCTCATCCGTCAGAGTATAGCGTTTCACTCTCCTGTTGTTGGATTTATTAGAATTTCAGACAACTGTTTCTGTGGCCACCAGAAATGTTTCCTTCATTTCCCCTGAGACGAATTAGATTCAATGATGTTGAAATAATGATTTCAGTTCAATGTTGAATCATACACGTTCACATCCCAACTATTTAAAAGTGTTATTTATGGGCCAATATTCTTCCTATTAAAATTAAATGGCATGAAATTTGAATTAGCTCAATTGAATTCATATCCTTCCCTAATGTATTTTTCCATTACTCAGAGGAGTCCGGAGAAAGGTTGTCTTGGTTTTGTTTAAGACACATTCCGTTCCCCACTCTCTACTGAGGTCTTGAAGAGGAACTGTGGGCCTGGAGGAAGTCCAAACCTCCTACCCCTCACCTTCTCTACTCAGCTGAGAAACAGAGTCATAAGGTTTGCTTTTGAAGATCAAGTAAATTAACAGGTTCCCAGGAAGTACTCAATAGTAAGATAGGATGCTCAGCCTTCCTGATAATCCCTTTCCATTCAGACATGAGGAATAAATCTAAAGGATTGGACTGGAAACCAAGAGAGCCAGATTTAGGTCCAGTTTTTTTCCTACCTTGATGGTGATCTGTGTTGTCCTGAGTCTTATTTATTTTTTATTTTTTATTTTTTTGGTACTGTGGATTGAACCCGAGGGCACTTTACCATTGAGCTCTATTCCCATCTCTTATTAAATTTTTTTTATTTTGAGACAGAATCTTGCTAACTTGCTTAGGATCTTCACTACTTTGCTGAGGCTGGCCTCAAACTTGCTATCCTCCTGCCTTAGTCTCCAGAGTAGCTGGGATTACAGAGGTATGCCATTGCACCTGGCTCTGAGTCTCAATTTTCTGACCTATGAAGGCAGCCATATCTTTCCAGGTTGGAAGAAGCTCCATGTACAGCTGATGGGTGAATCTCTGTGATCGCACTGCCTTCTGTGGTATGAACCAGGTTGTGAGCCTTGGGTTTCAACCCCAGTGTATTAAAGCTTGCTTGATATACTTTAGGCCCTCAGGAAATAGGAAAACAAGGCAGCATATTTTTACACATGCAATTATCTATAGATCCCAAGACAATTTCTTCATGTTGTCCTTTCATGATTCAGCCTCAGTCCTTGAGGTGAACCACCTTTGCAGTCATCATCCAGATGGTCCCACTGCACAAACAGAACACTGGTACCCTGTCCACTGACATTTACTGGCTCCAGGCCCTTTAACAATGCTGGGTTTCAGGGATGTGCAAACCATCATGGACATTTACTTCTAGAAATTCACAACTGGAAGGAAACTTGGAGATCACCACTTCATCTCCTTCAAGTCAAAGACAAGGTGACACAGAGCTGAGGAAAGGACTCATTTCCCAACTCTCCCCTGTGTTCACTGTCCACCTTTGGCTTTGCTCATGTACCCCTGAGATCTGACCTCTCATTTCCCTTCATGTAAGTCCTGTGACATCTCAGGGATTAGGAGTTTTAAATTAATTTCAATTAATAAGACTAGAATCCTCCTTCAGTCAGAACTGGGTTTATTATTATTATTATTATTATTATAAATATAGATTTTATAAGAATAAGGCAAAGGACACAGATAATGTGACATTTAATTTAAATAGCAAATAAGTCCCAGTATATGCTAAATGTTCATTTTTACTCAGCTGATTCTTTGTCAAAATCATAAGTCTGGGGTGTCAGTGGTGCTCAGAAATCACCTCGTGAATTTTCAAACTGTTATTAGGACCCATTAGTAGATTGTAAAATCAGTAAGCAAATTTCTTAGAAAATGACATAAAATTAAAAGTGAAGAACTGCATCACATGAGAGTCTTTTCAAAAAACTTTTATTTCAATTCTGCATAACATATATTTGTGTATGTCCTGATGTTCTGAGTAGCACTGGACACTATTGTGGGGTGTGGCCCAAAGAACATGACAACCGCTGATGTAGCCTGTCTCCATTATTCCCAGATGAACGCACACAGGCCCACATGGATTGAGCTCTTTGCTCCATCTTGTTAGGATGAGGCAGGGCCAATCCTGAGCTCACTGACATGAAGGGGACTCTTCTGTGTGCCTGGCTTTCTCTACTTCTCCATTACAACCTTGTAATGGCTGCTGTTGCTCTCAGACCCTGTGAGAGTCTATTATCACTGTAATATTATATTTTATTTAGTAAATGGCATTTATGTAGGGAAAAAAAAGTGACTAATCCATTTGCTGTGGTTTGAGTATGTGTCCCAAAAAGCATGTGTTGGAAACTTTATCTGTAATGTCACAGTACTGAGGGAGGACATTTAAAAGGAGATTAGGCAATGAAGTCTCCATTGTCATGAATGGATTCATGCCGTTATCTGGGGAGTGGGTTCCTTATGAAAGGAGGAGTCCAGCCCCCTTCTTGCTCTCTCTGTGCTCTCTTGCCCTTCTGCCTTCCACCAGAGGATGATGCAACAAGAAAGCCCTTGCCATATGGAGCCCCTTGATCTCGGATTCCCCAGCCTGCAGAACTGTAAGAAATATGCTTTTGTCCTTTATACTTAGCACATTCTGGGGTATTCTTTTATACCAACAACAATAAATGCACTAAAACGTGATTTTAGAAAGATTTGCTGTGAGAGTTGAAACCAAAGGGGTTTTCCAGTGAACCTTTCAATCAGAAAAATTCACTGAACCACCTCATGTACTTGTCTACGGGTTCTAGCTGACGGTGTATTTTCATAGCCTCCTGCCCCCTGGCCCACCCCACTCTACCGCTATTCTTTAGCATCATGCTGGACACATGTGTCAGCTTGAAACCGTGCTAGAATTGCCTGGATGGAAGGAAAGCTATGGTTTCCCTGCTCTTCAGAAAGGGGTACCAGGGAAGAAGGGACTATCACAAGAACTCCTGGTGTTTTAATTCAGTATTGGGGGTGTGTTCTTGAGCTTTGATGCATCTTGGCTTAGTCCAGATATTACTGAGCACCTTCATGAAGCAGCTCACTCAACAGATTATGGTATATTTTGACCTTTGGAGTCCAACAGAGATGGGTTCATATCCTAGCTCACACTAAGCCAATTTGTAACCAAGGGACAGTTTTATACCTCATCAAGTCTTAGTGTTTTCATCATTCATTCAGCCAATATTTCTTGAGAGTCTACCATGTGCTGTGCACTGTGCTAGGGGCTGGAGTAGAGCAAGGAAGGTTGTATATGATCTTATGGAACTTAAAATACAAGGGAGAGATCTATTGCACAAATAGTCATTTAATTATAACTGTTGTGAATATTACAGGGTGTATATATATATATATATATATATTATGTACTTTAAATTGTAGGATTATTCAGTAAAGGAATACTATAGGACTAATTAACAAAAGTATTAAGTTATTATGAAAGCAAGGGATTCTAACCTTAGAAGGTTGAAATAAGGTCAGTCCTTCTCCACGTAGAAGATAGCACATATAAAAGGCCTGATGTCACAGCTATTTGTTACATGCCATCAGGGAAAGAAGAAGGCCAGTGTAACTATGGACCAGGGCAAGAGGAAGAGGACAGAGAGAAATAAGGAGGGCGAAGCACTTCAGAAATGGAAAACAATAATAATGTCTACCCTGAAGTTTTATTGTTAAAATTAATTGAGTATCTACTGCACCCAAAGTGCTTAAAACACACACACAAAAAAAACACTAATTGCTGTCATGAAGAAGGTATGTCATGCTTTACATGCTGTAGTTAAAAGCCCTTATTTTGGAACAGATCAAAACTCCTGTGGCCTGTATTTCTCCCTTCGGAATCTCAGAAAATCAGTCGCTCCATTTCTTAGGGCCCCACCTGGGAGATATCCTCTTTTTTTCACAGTTCACTATTAATCCACCCACGGTCCTGCGTGTTCTGCCCCCAGGATATCTGTTGAATCTCTACCTGCTCCCATCTCCACTAACCTACCCTAGAGTATGACATAGTCTTGGAATGCGTTCCCTGGGGGTGGGGCAGGAGGTGTGCAGGGAGTTGACATCTGTGAGGCAGAAAGGCAGGTGGGACTAGCTGGAGGGAGGAAATGACTGAAGGTTTTGGTGTAAAAAAGCCTTCACTGATTCCCTGGGGTCTCTGGATCACCCCAAATCCAGGCTAAAAGATCGGAGTATTTGGTCCCTGTGCTCCATGACCAGTCACTGGCTGTGGCTGCCCCAACGAAGGCAGCTCCTGGAGAGGGGCTCAGCTAAGAGGCACTGGCAGCCAGGTGGCCAATCAGCCTCCACGGAAGGTGAGCTCCCTGGAAGGCTGGCCTGTGGTCTTGTTCACCATATACCCCTGCATCTAGAACAGGGAGCAACTAACAAAGGTTCACCAGACGCCAATTATCCAGTTATAATTCAACCCATTATTTTGAGAAGAGAGGTAGGATATAGATTTGGGATAAGAAATCTTCCAGAATTTTAGAATTTAAGATTTTAAGGGAAAGAGCACTAGAACAGAAAATAAAAGACATACATATATATTTAATTCTTAAAAATATATATTCTTAAAAATATATTTAAATTCTTAAAAATATATTTAAATTGTATTTTAATGGATACGTAAAGCATAAAAGTATACCTATTTATGGAGTTCCAAGTGATGTTTTGTCATGTACACATTGTACAATGTTTAAATTAGTATAAACATGTAGATCTCCTCAAATATTTGTTACCTCTTTATTGTGAAAATATTTAAAAATCCTTTCTTTTGGCTTTTCAAAATATATAGTATATTGTTGTCATCTGTGGTCATCTTACTATACAATAGCACCCCAGAAATTCTTTTGCCCATCTAACGATAACTCAGTACCACCCATTGAAGATATATTTGGAGGTTAACATTTTTATAGTTTTTATTATTCTCAAAGATATCACACAGGCATTATAGCATTGTCTTAAAACAGGGGTTTTTAACCAGGTGCCCCAGGCCCACGGGTTCCAATTTTGCTACACTGGGCACAAGCTGGTTGGGGGATTTTAACAATCTTGCAAGTGATTCTGAGTGTGGCGAAGGTTGAAAACCTCTGCTGCAGAGATGAGGAGGTATGGCAATTGCATTTTGGTTCAGCAGAGATGCATCTGGACAGTGATTTTGTGCACTGCAAGTATCACTTCTCAGTTTGCTGCATGGTGAAAGCAGATGCACTTGAAAGCAGTACCCACAGGGCCAGGAAGCCAGAGCATTTGTACAGCAGAGGTAGATTTGATCTTCATGGAATTCACTAATTTGGTGACAGCTATGAGCAAAGTTCCCCAGTTCATTTGACATGGTGTCTGCTTTTATTTATCAACAAGATGGTTGAGGGAAAAAAAATGGTCCAAATAAAACCAGTTGTACCTGCTTCTAAAAATGATTTTGTGCCCTACTTTGCCCAAAGCTAAGCCTTATTTGCTTCACCTTTTTCAAAGTCATTACCACTGTAAGTTCAAAAACAAATTGTATATTATCACAAAGAAGGTTTTTTAACTGAGATGATTCATTTCCATTCTTTCTCTCTTGCTTTTTTGTCTTAGGTATGTTAGCACCTTGTTCTATCATTAACACTCGAAGAGAGCATTTTTGCAAAAGTTATTCTTGTTGTGTTAGGAATTTTTTTTGCATTGGGGTAAAATATGCACAACATACTATTTACCATTTTTATGATTTTTAAAGATTCAGCTCAGTGGAATAAATACATTCACATTGTTGTGCAACTGTCACCACCCTCAGTATTCAAAATCTTTTTATCTTCCCAAATTGAGACTCAATATGCTTTAAACAGTAACTTCCCCTTCCCTCACTGCCCAACCTCTGGCAACCAACTTTCTATTTTTTTTTGTCTCTATTAATTTGGCTTCTCTGGGTGTGTCATATAAATGGAATCACCATAATATTTGTCTTTTTAGTGGATGGATTATTTCACTTAGCATAATATCCTCAAGATTCATCTATGTTCTAGCATATTCCAGAATTTCCTTTTTTGTTTGTTTGTTTGCTTTGCAATAGTTATGGTAAAATACATATAACACCATCTTGACCATTTGTGTGTGTGTATTTGTGTGTGTGTGTGGCCCTGAGGATGGTACTCAGAGCTTCACACATGCTAGACAAATGCTCTACCACCAAGCTACATCCCCAGCCTTCCACCTGAACCAGTTTTAGGGGTAGAGTTGAATAGTGTTAAGAACATTCATATTACTATACAATCATCACAACCTTCCATCTCCAGAACTCTTTTCTATCTTCCCAAACTGAAATTCTGAACCATTAAACCTAACTCATTTTCCCTTTTTCCCCAACCTCTGGCAACCACTAATCTACTTTCTGTTTCTAATATTATGACTACTCTTGTACCTCATTTAAGTGGAATCATACACTGTTTGTCCTTTGTGACTGGCTAATTGTTCTTATTGTTTCATCTATATTGTAGCAGTTCTTGCTTTTCAAAATTGAATAATATTCCATGCATGTATAAACCGCCATTTTGTTTTTCCATTCACTCCTCAAAGGACACTTAGTTTGCTTCCACCTTTTTGGCTATTGTGAATAATGCTGCTATGAACATGGGTGTGCAAATAACATTAGCAATTCTTGAGTGAATTGCTTCAGACATGGGGCAGTGACCCAAAACCAGGCCACTCGGGAGACAAGAAATCAGCATATGCTGGTGGGTAAAATGCCCTCATATTTCTGTTTGAATCATCTGATTATATTCTGCTGAACTATGTTTTCATGATTTTATTTCCCAGCATAAACAGTAAGTATATAACTCCAGGCTACTTCAGAAAGTCATTTTCAACCAGAAAGCATTTCTCATCTAGTTCTTGTGAGATTGGTTGCTTAGGAACCATTTGATAATCCTCATTGACTTAACCAATGAATAAAGGATGAGGGAGTTGCTCACTGCCTGGAATGTGCTTTTTAGTGTTAGTTCATCAAACACTGGAGGCTCTCTCTCTTCTTCTTCTTCTTTTTTGTAGGTCACTTGGGTTGTGCAGTCTGCAGAGCTGTGTAAGACACTAATTTCTTTTAAGAAGTTTGAAATTCAAACCTAGATCACTTTTCTGTGTGCCTGCATGTTCTCTGCATGAAAGGGATTGCAGCCAGAGGATTTGAAAGTAAAAACTAATTTGACAGTTACATCAGAGATATTTAAGAATGATAAGATGGGGGAAGGAGAAGAATAAGTCTCCAATATCAGACCAATAGCATGATGTGTGTGCCTAGGAGCTTAAGGCAGATAAGGTGGGAGACTGCTGTCTGTATTTATCCTGGGTCTTTCTGAAAAGAGGTGCTAATTGGGGCAATGATGGCAGAGTGAGGAGAAGGCAGCAGTGGGAACAGGCTGCCCTAGCAAGGTTAGGAGTTCTGAGGAGGGGCAAGGCTCACTTTATGCTGAAGAACCCCACCCAAGAGGGCTGCCTGCTGGAACAGGGACTTCAGCAGAAAGAGGCTGTGGGTGTGTTGCTGAGGTTTAGGAGCTAAGGGAGCCATTACAGGAGTGCAGACAAAAAGAGTACAACTCACAAACCTATCCCCAAAAGGAAGATCAGGGATTGAAAGTCTATCAACACAAAATGCAGTGGCAGGCAAGGGAGAAAGCGAGCAGCCCCAGCTAAGCACAAGGGCAGCCCTGTGTCCCACCCCTATCTCATCCCCAAAGAGGAGGAGACAGAAGGTTAGGAAGCAGGGAGAAGGAACATTTTCCTAACTCCTGGTCCCCTGAGCTTTGGCTGGATCTGAGCTGGAGGAGGCTTAACCAGCCTGCAGCAGTACAGGGAGGTGGTAACCTTTGGGAGGTGGGGCCTGATGGAAGGAAGTTAGGTTATTGGGGGCGTGCCCTAGAAGGGGATATTAGGACCCTAGCCCCTTCCTCTCCTTCTCTTTGTTTCCAAGCCATAAGGAGGTGAGCAGTTTTCTCTGCCATGGGCTTCCTCACTGCAGGACCAAAAGCAACAGAGCCAAGTGATCATGGAGGGAAACCTCTGAAACCTTTTCTTCTTCCAGTTGTTGACCTTAGGTATTTTCTCATGATGAAGGAAAGCTGAGGAGCACTCATTATTGCTGGGCAGGAATAATGAGTGCTCCTCAGCTTTCCTTCATTATGATATATTGTTTCCTTCATTCTCTCAACTTATTCCTTCTAGAATTCTGAAAGATATCTCTTAAGGGTCTCATTCACTATTCCGTACCTGCTATCCACTCTTTTATACTTTGCCCGTTCTTAACTCTCTGCTATATCTTGGTTAATTTCTTTGGGCATAACTCCCAGTTCACAAATCTCTCTTTAAAAATGTGTCTAATCTGCTGTTTGACCTGTTCATTGAGTTTTTATTTCAACAATTGTACTTTTTTTTCATTTGCAGAATTTCAATTTGTAAAAAATTCATCTAATGGTTCCTAATCATTTCTCACTGGTTGATAATCTTTGTGGATGTATTTTATTCCCGATATCCCTAATACATGGCTATTCTGCATTCTGTCTCTGACAATTCCAGTATCCATAGTCCTTGGCCATCTACATCTGTTGTGTGTTGTTTCTGACACTTTCAGGTACAGTGCCCGTTCTCTTGTGTTATCTCAGATCGTGACCTTTTGCTTAATCTGCATGTTGTAGGTATCAACTGGGATTTACAGAGGCTCTCCTTCAGAGAGTATTTGCTTTGTCATTTGCCAAAAGTCAGGCTGCATCACCAGTTGAGGGTTATTTTTTCCCACATGTTATTAAATTTATTTACTTATTCTAATTTGTTATACATGACAGCAGAATGCATTTCAATTCATAGTACACAATTTCTCATGTCTGGTTGTATACAGTCACACCATTCGTGTCTTCATACATGTACTTAGGGTAATGATTCATTCCACCATCTTTCCAACCCTCATGCCCCCTTCCTTTCACTCCCTCCCCTTTGCTCTATCTAAAGTTCCTCCATTCCTCCCATGCACCAACCCCCACCCCCTTAAGGATCAACATCCATATATTAGAGAAAACATTCAGCCTTTGGTTTTGGGGGATTGGCTTACTTCACGTAGCATTGATATTCTCCAACTCCATCCATTTACCTGCAAATGCCACGATTTTATTCTCTTTTAAATGCTGAGTAATATTCCATTGTATTTATACACCACAGTTTCTTTATCCATTCATCTGTTGAAGGGCATCTAGGTTGGTTCCACAATTTAGCTCTTGTGTGAACTGTGCTGCTATAAGCATTGATGTGGCTACGTCATTGTAGTATGCTGTTTTTATGTCCTTTGGGTATAAACCAAGGAGTGAGAGAGCTGGGTCAAATGGTGATTCCATTTCAAGTTTTCCAAGGACTCTACTGCTTTCCAGATTGTTTACACCAATTTGCTGTCCCACCAGCAATGTGTGAGTGTGCCTTTTCCCCACATCTTGTTGAGGGTTATTTTAACCCTTATTGGGCCTGAGACTCCATTCTGGAGTCCCTGCCTCCCCTCATTCATCTGGCTCCATTTTTCCATAGCACTGCCGTTTGTTAGTGATTGCCGACAAGCAACTCAGACCCAGTCACCTGCCATCTTGACATGAGTTCCTGCCCAGCCAGTTGTTCTGGCCTCAACCTACGTGCACACAACTTGGGACACCTCTTCTTTTGTGAGACCAACAATGTTTCAACTGCTAAGTCCTTTCCACAAATTTGTTGTTTGGCCGTAGAGATTTCTGTGAAGCTCTCAGCCTACTGTCTCAATTTACCTTCTTACTTAGTATTTGCATTAGCAAAGAAACACTTAAAACATATGTATACATCTTTTTTTTTTTTTAGAAAGAGGAGATTTTTTTTTTAAAGAGAGAGTGAGAGAGAATTTTTAATACTTATTTTTTAGTTCTCGGCGGACACAACATCTTTGTTGGTATGTGGTGCTGAGGATCGAACCTGGGCCACAGGCATGCCAGACGAGCGCGCTACCGCTTGAGCCACATCCCCAGCCCCTGTATACATCTTAACAAAAAATTTAACAACAAAATCACATTTTTCCTGCCTTTGTTCCTGGTTATTTATGTGACTTCCTGTGATCTTGGGCAAGTTACTACTTACCCTCTGGAAGCCACCGTTTTCTCACCTGTCCAACAGGACTACTAATACCCACTCCACAGCATAGTTAAATGAGATGGAACAAAACAGCTGGCACAATGCATTGCATATATTTCCTTACCCCTGGAAACACATTTCTGGTAATTAATTTTCTACTGCAGCAATAACCTAAGGTTTAAAATCTGTGATGGATTTTTAATACAAATCCTAATTAAAATCAATCTTGTATAACAAGTTTGCACAGCAACCTATTGTATCTTTTAAGTATTCATACTGCCCAGTAGAAAATCAATCATCACCAAATGTCTTTTTCAGAGATTTTTTTTACTTCAAAACATTCTTGTTGAACCTAAAGTATGCACAGCAAAAGGCAACTACTTTTATTTTTAAAAGCCATTAAAATAATAATGAGTGAATAGATGGTTTTGTATGTGAATTTCTTTAATGTAGAAATTCTGGGACCAGAAGCCTCCATAGATCCTTCCCACAAATGGACTGTACCAATGTGCTGGTCCTTTGCAGACATCCTTCAAATGTGATGGCTCAGTGAGACAGGTGGTCAGAATGCAGTCCAAGTGTAGCCAAAATCCTTTTCAAGAATCAAACAACATTTTCCCATATGAGCATACTAATAAGAGACAAAGAAATGAAGAGAGTATATTGTTCTGTGTAGAAAAACTGGTTTTTTTTATTTGCTATGAGACAGGTGTAGTGAAAATAGCTAAAAGCTGTTTTACCAATGATGACTAAGCAATGTTGAACTCTACTGAGTTTTCTAGTATCATTACTAACTCTAGCTCATGCTTATACAATGATTTCCCATTTTTAAAGTTGTTTCATGAATTAATTTCATCTTCATTAAGTCAGCAAGTGGGGCTGGGAGTAACTAAGTGGTAGAGCAGGGGCTGAGCATGTGTGAAACCCTAGGTTTAATTCCCTGCACTGCAAAAAACGATCGGCAGGTAGGTAGGTAGGTAGATAGATTGATACAATTTTTTTAAATGCAAGAATTAGTATTATATACATCTTACAGATGAAAGAACTGAGATTTCCATAAGCTATTTGTTCTAGGGCTATTAACATATTCAACATTCTGCTTTTCTTTAGAGGGGGGGGATAATCGTGTTGATCATTCATTCATTGATTCATTCATTCATTTAAGAAAGTTGTGTGAATCCTTGCTAAGTTCCTGATACTAGGCATGAATTTTGCCTTCTGTATACTGGGGCTTTCAGTAGAGCAAGAGATATAAATACTTGCTCTAGAATGTAATGAGTTGGTCTGTGGGAATTGATCGAGGACTTTGACCCAGCCTTGGGGTAAGAGAAGGAAGGCTTCCTGGAAAGAAGTGGAAGTGACAATGGACAGACTGGACAGCCAAGGGAGGAGGCTGGACCAAAGCACGAGATGCAGAAGCAAGACTTGCCCAGCAGCTATGTGAAGTCCATTCTGATGGAGCAGGGCCTAGGGTGGAAGGGTGGTGGGACCTGAGACTAGAGATAGGACTGCAGTATGAATGTCATCATGGAAGCTTTGTGAGTCCCCAAACCTGAATGCAGCTCTGCAGCCTGTGTCACTGTACTGCACTGGCCACCTACTGCCTGCCAGCTCAGGGCTTGGACAGGAACAGAAGCCAGCACCAAAAGCAGACAGAGCCCAAGGAGACAAGGAGGTCCCTGACAAAAGGGAAACACTGGACATACCTTGGAAATCAAGAACTGAGAAGCCAAGAACATCAAAAGACATGACAGCAAAAAAACTAGAGATAAGTAGTCAAGGTAGGAGCCCAGGGAAGACATCCCAGAGTGTCTGAGTTTGGGGTGTACACACCTCCACACTTGGGAGGGGGCTGCCCTGAGATCCCAATCACAAAGAACTCTGCAGGTACAGCACCTGCTAGAGCAAAGGTGAAGGAAGGTGGGGCACATTCTTGTTGACTTTTTGGGATCAGCCCCAGAAAACCTGCCTCAGCTGAGGAGCCCTGGACGCCCCAGCCTCACAGGTGCCTTGGGCTGAGACAGGCTACTGTGCCATGTGAGATTAAATTCCCCTGACACCTGGCAAAACTGGTGCTAGGAAAAGAGCCCTCTCAGCTCCCAGAGGGCTTCAGAGCCTTCAGTTCAATGTCAAGGTGTTTTATTCTGACTTGGAACCCATTTAATTAATTCCTGTGGGAAGCCAGAGATTCCCTCGGGGGTTGGGGTTTCTGAAGCTGCGAGCCAAGCGAGGACAACACGGAAGCCCAGGCAAAGTCCAGGCTGTGCTGAGGGTGATCTGGATGGTCTTCAATTTGCTGGGGTTCCATCTCACCGCAAAAGTTGTTGTTGAGAGTTGCACAAGTGCCTTGGGGAGGGGACGGGACTTAAGGATGTCAGGGCTGATGAAATCCCTGTGCCACCCCAAGCATGTCCACACCAGGAAGTTAAAACCTGAATATTGATGACAAAAGTGAGAATAAAGACATGTAGATGTTAAGTACTGATATTGCTAATGAGATTTTTTCACAAAAATACGTGAACATATTTGAAAACACAGTTTTCTTTCACCCTGACTGATGCACATGACCATCTGAATAATGGCTGAAACCTCCAGCTCTTAAAACAGGACATCAGCTCCCTGGTTTTAACAAAAGTCAAATGTACAGAGGCCAGAAAGGCAGGAACCCGGGTCATTAAAAATACAAGAGTCAGCCACTTACAAGCATTTCTCTAAACACATGGATTTCAGTTGTTTTTGTGTATGTTAATGCTTTTCATTTACTGTTGGCTGGAGAAAGCATCAAAGCCTCTTATGAATCCTCTAAATTAATTTTCTGAAGACTGAACAGCAGTGAGTACAGTCCCCAGTTAGCCCAAGATCACAAGGGGGAATAATCAATATTCTGGGCTGATAAGCTATGGGTTTTTGTAGATTAGGTGGATTTAATGCACTTTTTCATTAAGCATGGTGGCCCACACTTGTAATCTGTGACTCAGGGGGCTAAGGCAGGGGGATTGCAAGTTCAAGGAGAGGCTGGACAACTTAGTGAGACCCTGTGTCAAAATTTAAAAAAAAAAAAAAGGAATTAATGGGGGTGTAGCTCATTGGTTGAATACCTTGGGTTCAATCCTTAATACCTCAAAAGAAAAATGCTTTAAATTAGAACATGCATTTTTATACTGACAATATCTTAAATTTATAATGAATTATAACCCCATTGAGAAACATTACCCTGACATTCTAACTCTCTAAGTTCCTCTGTCCAGCTGAGTTGGTCCTTGTCCTGTATGGAGGGTCTGTTTTGGTGGGGTTTTGGAGTAACTGTCCAATTGTCTGGGTCAGATTCCCAGGACCCATGCTACTACCTGCAGAGACTTACACACATTGGGAGAAAAAAATGACTCCCTTCAGAACAATCTTTGTAATTGATAAGGTCCGACTCTGGGTAAACAAATTCAGAAAAGATGTCTTTCCCCAGGCTGTTGCATTGCCAGCCAGAGAATGCTTTTTGGCCCCATCACCCTCTGGGCCAAGTGTACTGTTCAAGGCAGAATCCATACATGTGGTGGCTCCTCTGATGTACATCCTTGGACCCACCAACTTATACACAGGTGGGGTCAGGTGCTGCTTCTGGGTGAGAAACCCCTCAGGAGATAGCTGTGGGTGGGATCAGCACCTCCCCAGTATGGGCAATAAGCTCTGTGATCACAGGAACTGCCTGAACTCCAGATATCATCCTCAAGGGGAGGGAGACAGGCATTATGGAGCCAGGCAGTATGGACTAATTAATTACTACTAATTAGTACCTTATCTTTTCTGTTGCTGATGTGCAGACTTGTCAGCGGTAGTAAAAGGCATTCTTTTCCTCTTATCCCTACGTGGCGGGCAGCCAGATCCTGGGGTTCTAGAGCTGTGGGCTCCTTTGCCCTAGGGAAAGTTGGTAACATCTTCCTGTTGCAGGCAAGTGGAAGTAGGTCACCCCCAAAATTTCTCAGCTGAATACACACAGCTTTTTATTTAAAAGACCAAAGCTGATTAAGAGAACAGACTCACGAGGGCAAGAAGAGGTTCTGCAAGGGGAAGGGGTGCGGGTGCTTAGGAAGTGAGGTGCATTTGTAAGATCCAGAGACGTGGAGACCTTCCTGTGTATAAGGTGGTGGCTGAAGATGGGTAAAAGCTCCAGAGACTTCTAGGGTGCAGAGTTTGGGCCTCCATCTTGGGAGCCCCAGTGAAGGCCCCTACATATGTCAACATTGGGGAGAGTTGACCCAATAGTAGAGTTTTTCCATCTTCAAATGGCCTGTGGAGGTTAAAAAACATCCTAGAGCACAGCAAGCTGCTGACTATGAACCCTTGACGCAGAGAAGAAACTGCACTTACATTTGCAGGTGGGGTATTTGGAGTCATTTTAAACAGGTAAGGGGATGCCCTCCTTTGGTGGCAGCAGTAACATTTTATATCAACTGAATAACTAGTATTTAAAAGACTGTGCTCTACAAACAATTTCTATGGTCCAAAAAAGTCTAAATAAATATTTCCCAATGGTAGAGCCTGAAGTCACCGGTTTTGACAAGGACAGATGGCAGGCATTGTGGGTCAAGCAAATTCAAATTCGCATTAGAATCAAGCAATAGACACAGTTATACTGTCTTCTCTAGGTGAAAATAGACCGAAATCAGAGGAAACACTTAATGATACCCTGCCAATTATTCCTACCTGGGTAAGCCCTGCAGTGCCCCAAGGGATGGGGAGGGAGCCACAGCAATATAGCAGCCGGCTCCAAGTTGTGACTTGTTCCTGGTGGTGAGTGGTCTCTTGAAACAGAAGACAGGGTGGTTTTGAAAGAAAGAAATGGAGGATTTCTTGTACCTTGAGAGTCACGGTGCTACCCATGCCATTTATAGCTGCATCTCCACCTGTGTCCAGGTAGCACTGTGTCTTCCCAAACTCCTTCCTATAGCTGCCTGGCTGGCCTGACACTGGGGGGTTAGGGGGGAGGGGACTCCAGGACATTCTCCACACTGCAGTCAGTGACAGCTTCTTGGAGAAAATGTGGGTGCACCAGCCCTATGCTCCTCCTCATAAAGCCCTTATCTGTGTCTTCCCATTGCTCAGAGTGGTTAGGTCATGGATCTGCACCCTGCACTCCATGCTGCTCCACACTCTACCTCACTTAGGCTCCATCCCACAGCCCTCTTCTTTCTCTAGGAGATACCATCCTCTCCAGTCTCCAGCCATTTGCATGGACCGCCCCTAAATGCCTTCCCCTCTCATCTCTTCTAACACACATTTGTCCTTTCCACCTCTTGTCAATCCCCACTTTCTCCAGAGCAGCCTTTCCTGAACCTTTTGATTGGGTCTGATCCTGTACTTAATAGACCTGCTCATGGGTGGTGTGTCTTCCCTTTATGCATGTCCCAACTGTGAGGGTTACGCTGTCATATGACTTTCCAACCCCCTTGCCCCATGGATTCTCGATGCCTTGTGGGCAGAGACCTCTATGAGCATCCACATCTCCATGCCACATCTTCAATACCTCATGCTGTGGCTACAATAAATAGATCATCTCTACCTTTGTCAGATGGAGGACTGAATGAGCCTAGAACCATCAATGAATCAACAACAGAAAACCCATAAGACACTACAAGAAACTTCAGGACCCAAACAGTTCGAAAATTATATGTTCTCTAAGGGACTGTTAGGCCATAAAATGGTATAATTCTAGGAGAATGAGGGAAGATTTCTAGGCAAACAATGGACAGAAAGGAACATATAAGAAATAGACCATCAGAAGGAAAGAAAACATAAAACATGGCTAAAAGACAATTTTTTCTTCCTAAGCCGTTTGTTTACTCACTGAGGTCTGGGACTGTCTGTGACTTGTTTATTTTTATATCCCCCATGTTCAGCATCTTATGTGGCAAATAGTAGGTACTCAATAAATGTTTGTTGACTGCAAAGAGCAATACATCATTTAGAAAGATATGAACACAATGATATTATTCCTTGTTACTAAATCAGATTTTACGTTAATAATTGATTGTGGTCATTAAATGCTTTTACTGTGATTTCATTAGCTGTTCAGCAAGCCATGCGATTGCATTAGCCTCCTGGTCAGCTTCATGTAACCGAATATGATGGCTTTGAAAGGCTGTCATAACAAGGTTAGGAAAGTTCCCTGCCTCAATTGGATTGTCTGCTGTCTGGGAAGCAGTGTGCGTGTGCACATCCAGGGCCGTGATTTCCTCCATGACTTGCTGGGTCTGCTCTTTCTGGCTCCTGACCTTTCTTGGGTCACAGACCCAGCTACCACTTTAGGATAGAAACACACAGTTTGGGAAGCTACCATCTCTGTTTGTATAAAAATATGCTTATTCAACCTAAGGGATTACCCCAACTTCAGTTCAATCCATCTTGTTCTGAAATATGGCTGTCACTATTTGGGGGTGTTTCTTTGGAAGAGTTTCAGAAGAGCTCCTTCAAGACTTGTCCTGCAGACACCCAAAGCAGGGGACTTGGAACAAACATAGGGCGTGGGTATCTGGGTGAAGGTAGGCATTTGCCAGGGCTCCTTCACCCAGTCGTTTAGCAGAATTTTACTGTCAGGCCTTTGCTCGGGCTGTTCCTGCTGCCTGGGACACCTTTTCCTGGTCCTTGGCCAGCTAAGCTCAGTTCATCCTCGGCTCTTAGCTTAGGTTGCACCTTCTCCTGGAAGCCTCCTTGGGCCCCCTAACCCTGGGGAAGGCACTTGTTCCTGTGAGTGCTCAGCCCCCTCTCATTCCCCCAAAGAGCTTCCCACCTCCCACTTATTTCTGCCCCCACTAGACTAAAGTGGGGTGCAGCAAGGAGCTAAGATGCAGCCCCTCTTTCTAGGACCTGGACAAATGCCTGGCCACAGTGGGGACTGAATGAATGTGGGTGTGCTGCCAGATGGACAGGTCTCTATTCCCCCCACCCCACTGCCTCTGGGAGGGAGTTTCCTCAAGACTCATGGGGATGGGTAAAGCTGGCTTTTTGCCTGTCACCAAAGGTTTGGGACTAACTTGGAGTGGAGGGCCAGCCTAGAGCTCTTCTCACATGTGCACACGATAAGCTAAGCTAAGTGATCTTTTCATCTATGATTTCATCTAAAACCTCTTTTATAATAATTTTTTAACATGTTGCCATATCTCATGCTGACTGTCCAACTAGGGCTTAGACATTGAAGGTCCCCCCAAGGCTCATGTATTAAAAACTTCATCCTCAGGGTGGCACTATTGGGAGGTGGTGGAACCTATAGGAGGTGGAGGGCAGCAAGAGGTCATTAGGCCATCAGGCATGTGTCCCTGAAGGAGATTATAGCAACTCAGCCCCTTCTTCTTCCTCTCTGGCCGTAAGGTGAGCAGTTTTGTTTTGCCATGTGCTTCCCACCAGTGCCATCTGGCATCCCCACCAGAGGCCTAAAAGCAGTGGGTTTGTACAATCATGGATGGAACCCCTAAGACCATAGCCAAAATAACCCTTTTCTCTTTGTAAGTTAATTATCTCAGGTATTGTATCATAGTGATGGAAATCTGATGAACACACTGTAAATATTTATTCTTGATAGTCATAATAAAAATAATAAATAATGTCAATGATGAAAAGTCAGAAGCCATTTATCTATAAATGTCATATCAATTTGATTAATGCAATCTGTATATTAAGAGAGCAATCTTGTTAATGGCAACTAGATTCTTCTGAGGAAAAGAATTTGTCACAGTTGCCATCTAATTTAATTATCTTTCTGGAGATAATTTGTATGAAATGTGTGTGTTTTTAAAACATACTTTATGCACATTTAATATTTAAGAAAAATTGATTAGCAGCAAATTATATTATCTCTTTTGCTCACCACAGTCTGTTAATATTTACAATTCAAATAAATTGTCTGGAGGCTAGAAAAGACCATTATCAGAATTTTAAAGTTAAAGAAATTATTCTTTAAATATTCTAATTAGGTATTCACATTTCAAGAGGATGCTATTTTTCAGATTAACTTGGAAACTGCACTGATATGAGAAACAATACAAGACAGCTTTCCTGTTGTCTAGTGCTTATAACAATATTCTCACCCTTTTAATGTCAAGAGATGGTGACAGTATGCATTTCATTTTTTTTTACATAGATTCCATATTCCATACACAATATGGTACATCTTTCCACGTACCATATTGTGTATAATTTGTAAAAACACTGACTACTGTGTCTTTGGAAAATTAGAGAGTGCACTGCTCATAGGCACACAAACAAAAAGTATCACCTTGGTGTTCAGGACTATCTTGTCCCTAAGATTCTTCCAGCACAATAATTCTATTCTAATTCTGAGAAGGGTGGGGAAAATTTTCAATGGAATCTGTAGAGCTTCCAGGGAAGACAGATTCAAAATCTGCTCTTCCAGCCTGAAGTATGTTATTAAATAAAATCATGATGTTTTCCCTTCCAGAAATGAGTGTACTTATGGGGTTTCATTTACATTTCAGGTGGGCTGCTGTGTTCATGCTGCAGGTAATTGACCTTATTGCTCATCAAAGGGCAAGCACCGAGCATGGGACCTTGTGTTCAAGGACTGAAGAAGTTCTGGGTTACCAAGATATGGAGACACTGCTTCTGCTCTCCAAGGAATTCTGTGCACATGAATAATGCAGCAAAACATTAAAAGGCTTGGCAAATGCAAAGCACAAATAGGAAGAGGGAAGCACTAATCCCCCAGAGTTTGAGAGCAGCTCATCCATATCTGATGGGCCTGCAGCACTCACAGCTTTGTCCTGAGCCCGTATTTCCACGTACCATCCCTTCCCTGTGGTGTAACACCTACCTAACTCCAGACCTGTCTTAATCAACCATGCATCATTATGACCCCAGGACCCAACAAGAGCAACTTAGAGGAAGAAAAGTTTATCTTGGTTCACAGTTTCAGAGGCTCAATGAGTGGTCAGTTGACTCCATAGCTCTGGGCCCAAGGTGAGGCAGAACATCATGGTGGAAGAATATGGTGGAAGAAGTCAGCACAGAATATGACTATCAGGAAGCAGAGAGAGAACTTCACTCGTGGGGACAAAATATAAATCCCAAAGTTATACCCCAGTGATTACTTCTTCTGGTCACCTGCTTACAGCTACCACCCAGTTCATCCATATCAGTGAATTAATCCACTATCAGGGTATACTCTCAAAATTCACTCATTTCTCCTCTAAATATTCTTGCATTGTCTCACACCTGAGCTCTTGGAGGACAACTCATACCTAAATCATAACAAGATGTTAATGGCATCTCCTCGGTCTTCCGGGAAATATCAGTCACATCTTTTCATTCACTCCACCTTTGTGTGAGAGGTACTTCCTGCCTCTTGTCTTTTCTCATGGAATCTACCAGGCTGGAGTGAATCAAGCATGCTGGGATGTCTTGCATCTCCCTTCTCCAATCTGGATGACACCTCCTTATCCTTAGATATGAATGTTGTGCCCCTTTGTGGAAGCTTCCTTAGCACCCTGCCAGGGCCGACCTGAGCAGCCCATCTCTCCTCCTCCCTGTGTACTCTGTATATGTCTGATAAAAGAGAGAATTGCCACAAAGTTATATTGGCATAAATTAATTGGCTTTAGTTGCCATTCTAAATCTAGCAATAGTTTGGACCCAAAATGGTTCAGAATGTCCATTCCACCACCTGGGCAGTTTACATTGATAGCCAGAGAAAAGGAAGTGACAGAAACAGAAGTGAGGTAGAGATAGCCGGGTTGGTTATAACTTGTGTCTGTCTTATTTGAATATGTTTGAACAGTCGGCTGCTTGTGAGTGGCTAAGATTCAGCTACTTGTAGGTTACAGTCTGTTTATACATCAAAATAGGCTGCAGTTCACTAAATATTGAGAACCTTTAGTTCAAACTTAAGATAAATATTTTTAAGATAATTGCTTTGGTCAAGCAATTCAATGTACCACCTCCATCACAGTACTTAGCAAAACAAAGCACAACCACTAGCTTTCATGTATGTCCCTGTTCCCCTCCTCCTGGTGAACGTGAGTATTGCTCATCTTTGTGACCCAAGACCCACACAGAGTAGGCATTCCTACACTTAATTATTTTTTAATAAGTGACATCAAATGAAATATAAGGGTGGATAGTTTCTTGACCATGGTCACACAGTTAGTTTGTCACTGATGGTATTCAGGACATGCTACCTCAAACATGGCACATTGGCATTGAGTAACCAAGAGAAACAGGGAGGTCACTAAACCTTCTCTGGCCCTTCTTGCCTGAAGTAGGCCATAAAGGAATTCTCTGACCTTCCTCTCATGTGAGAAAGACCCTCAGAGGAAAACAGCACCCTTAACCTTGAAGACGCAGATTCAGGGTAAGAATCTGAGCAAACAGACCTTGCTTAGCTCCCCCAAGTTTATGATCTAATTAGGCCAGGAATCATACCTCTGCCTCACTGTCCACTGTTCATCAAACCTCATTATGGAAGTACACTGCTTTCCCTGTTTTTGAAGTCTTCATTTATGACCACTTTGAGGGTCCAGAAAACAATACCCCAGATTACAGCACTCTGACAGCTAAACTAAAGCAGCTTCAATGTCTTTCTGATCTCCCCACCTCACCCCTAGCTCTCAATCCTCTTTCTCTTCCAAAACTCAGGAAGGGACTTTATCTGATGTCTCCTACCTACCAAAAGACCAGACCCACCAAAGAGGAGGAAATTTGCCCTCAATCTTCTTACTGAAAGTTTCTTAACCAGGGAAGATTAAACTCATAGAAAGAGTAAGAGACTGAAAATCAAGCACCACACTCAGAGCCCAGAGGACTTCTGTCCCAGGCCACTGTCCTCTGAGATCATTCTCTCCCCTAAAAATAATACTACCCCTCTACCATCGGGTACAGTACGTACCTCTCCCTGTGAAGATGGTGTTTAAGCTTCAACCATCTGGCTCTTGAGTTTCATATTTTGCATGGACATGTGAACACTGACCATTCTGTATGGCTTTTCTTTTATCACTCTATTGTCAATTTATTTCAACAGACTTAATTACCGAAACTTCAGAGGGAAAGTCCAAAGTTCTCTCTGTCACCTAAAACTTACATTAAACGTGTGTGCTTTTCTCTTGTTAATCTTTCATTATAGAGGTTTCATCTATAAACCTAGTGATGAATGAGAAAAGAAATCTTTTTTTTCCCTAAACTGTGAAGTTGAGGCTAGAAGCCAAGAATCTTGAGGGTCACCCATGCCTTCTCACATCTCTCAGCTATTTCCACAGTATCTTGAGTGTATTGTTGTTTAAAGGAATACTGAATATAAAGAGACATAAATCATCTGTAATGACGGTTCAAATGAAGATGAATAATGTGAGTCTTAACCCAAAAACCAGCCCTACAGATATGAGAGCAAAATGCACTGAGAGTGTGCTAAAGGTTGTGGAGCATCCTCTCCAGCAGTTGAGGGATTTGGATGGCGGCAGGGGAATGTTTATTCATTCACTCCTTTACTCACTTTATATTCGGCTTGTGTTAAGTGCCTGCTGTCTATTATAGGACGGCAGAGACAGGGGCAGTCTGTGCGGTAGATGCTATGAGCAATATACATCAAGAGCCCTGGGAACACTTGGTGCTTATCATGGTGTTTGAATAAATAAAATTGGAATGGCTTCCTGGAGGATGTATAGACCTCTCCTGAGTGAAGCCCGGAGACAGATGGGAAGTGTATCCTAGGCAGGAAAACACAGGAATGCCCAGAAAGGTAAGAGTTTGGGGCTCTGGCTAGTGGTTAGAAATGAAAGGGTTCAAAACATGTTACCCCAAAATATGCTGCTTTGACATATTGATTATTTGGGGCTAAAAGAAATTGAGAAACAGCCAATGCAGGAAATCCTTTCTTCCCTTCAGCTGTCTACAAATTTTCCCTTCTGTAAAGGAAATCTAGCATCGGTACCAGGAAGAAGGCTACCCTCATGATTTTTAACACCTGAGAGATTCTTGTCTGCATAAGACAAGCCTATTCACCATGCATTTCCTTTCTCTGCCCTCCCATAATTTGCCTGCACCACCTCTAGAACCCCCAAACCCCTATTCCTTTTCTGAATAGACATGAGTCTCAATTATCTGGCCACTTTGAGATTCATATTTTTGCGGGACTCTTGTGAGTATTATGCCATTTTTTAAACCGTTTTTTAGACTGTCTTATGTCAATTCAATTTGTAGAACAAAAGACCTCGGAAAGTAAAAGGAAGTAATTTTCCTCCCATACAGAGATTAATGGTTTAAGTGGAGGAAGGGAGGGAACAACAAAGGTGGACAGGGAGATGCAGATGAGAACAAGGAAGGTCCTGGTGCCATTGAAGGCCTTTGTAGTTCAGACTGAGCTCAGTTGACTTAGAGAATCTACCAATCTATTCTGCATTCAATCTAATGCTAGAGGGTACTTTCCCAGTCTATGTGTGGATGGGGGTGTGGGTGTGTGCGCGTGTGCACACGTGCGCATGTGCGGAGGGAAATAAAAAATATTAGCACAATTCTAGCATGGTTTTACAATTCCTGACAATCAAATGTTCCTGAGCAAAGACAAACAAAATGAGAGGGTCCCACTGCAGGCCCATGGTTAAATGGTACAAGGGTTCTAGATGCACTTGCTCATCAGCAACACTTGTCTTGCTTGAATATCATACAGAGGGATTGAAACAGGCCCTTCAAGGTAATCTTTACTTGATGTTCATACTTTAAAACGTATCTGTGGAAACAAAAAATATATTCTCTTTATTTGGATAGCTTTTTTTCTAACTTTGAAGCAATATATATCTGCTTAGAAAGTATTCTAAGTGAAAGCTACTGCCTAATTCATTGTAAGCCTCAGTCTTTCAATAACAAAAAGACAATGTTAATTACTAACATCTGATGATTCCAACTGTTCTGCTTAAGGCAGAAAGTGTGCGCTCTGGGTGAGTGAAGAATTTCTTCATGTGTCATGTGGCCTTGAGTGTTACATTGTTTTCTGTGACTTTCACACCTGTTATATTTTCAGTTACTTTTATTTTTCCAGACCAAGTGTATGTGACATGTTATTTAATAATTCTGGAAAGAAAAGTGTAAGTTTCTTATTTGGGACAAAATTTTTGGACACTAGTTTCATGGTTCTATCTTTATGTTTACTCTGGCTATATCTTCAGGTAGATCTTTTTAAAGATCTGAATGTGAGCCACATCAGTGTTTATAGCAGCACAATTCCTAATGGCTAAGCTATGGAACCAACTCATATGTCCATCAACAGATGAATGAATAAAGAAATTATTTGTGGTACATATACACAATGGAATATTACTCAGCCATAAAGAAGTTTATGACATTTGCCCCCTTGGTACTTCTGCCCTGCTCTCCTACTGCCACACGCTCACAGACTGCCGCTGCCCAGCCTGCATCTCTGTGTCCTCTACTCGAAGTGGCTGAGGTAAATGGTGTAATCCAGGTTCATGTGCCTTTCTCTCTATTAGATTTTTCATAGATAGAAAAGTATCTTGGGTCCGATACTTCAAGTCTCACCACATATATCAAAGAGTTTCAATATCTGACTCAATCATATGATTTGACCTTCCACAATGTCCATATGATCTTGTCTAACTCCCTCTGCCGGAGGAATGCAGGAGAGTTTGGAAGCAAGCTGGAAATTATGCGGATGAGACACATCAGACCTCCCCTGCCCATCTGATTGGCACTGATCGGGACCCCAATTGGGATTATAATTCGCCTGGAGGAGTAACTAGTAGAGACCAACTCATTACTTGACTCAAGGCAGCCCATAAGGCTATCAATTATGAAAAGCTCCAGGAAGCCATCCAAGATAAGAATGAAAACCTTCAGCATTTTTAGATCTCTTGACCAAGGCTGCATTACAATAGACTAACCTGGACCCCAAGACTCCAGATGGGAGACAACTACTAATGACCTACTTTTTCTCCCAGAGTTTCCCCCATCACTCCACAGGAACCCAGGGTAACTCTGTATTTCGGGTGGGCCTGTCTCCTTCCTCCTAGACACCCAGGCTACATGGTCAGTCCTCAAGGAGTTCTGGGGGCCTACTACTCGTTCTATGTTGGGGTAGAGGGTGAACCTTACCAACCCTGACACACACCTAGTCTTGTTTGCACTTTTGACTCTAATTTTTACCCACTTCTTTTTGGTCATTCCACAGTGTCCTGTTCCCCTTATGGGAAGGGACATCCTCCCACAGTTGGGAGCCACACTTTTCTTCTCCCCTCATCTGTGCTTCCATTCAGTCTCGCCTGCCTGATCCTCACCCTTACCTTAGGACCATCCCCTATTCCATCTGCCAGTGCCTCCCATGACCCCCTTCCAAGGTGGACCCTACTGTCTGGGATGTTTCAAGTCCTTCTATCGCCTCACACCATGAGCCCATTCACTTCCATCTCAAAAACCCCCTCCATTTTCTGGCCCAATCACAATACCATTCTCCCAACAAAAACTCCTAGATTTACAGCCTATCATTCAAGACCTCTTGCAAAAGGGATTCCTTAGACCGACTCATTCCCCTTATAACACCCCCATCTTGGCAGTAAAAAAGCCCAGTGGTTCCTACTGCTTGGTCCAAGATCTCCGTTCCATCAACTCTGAGGTCATCGCAGTCCATCCCAATCCTGATATCCTTCTCTCCACCATTCCTTCCGGGACCTCTTACATCTTTCAGTGTTAGACCTGAAAGATACCTTCTTCTCTATTCCCCTCCATTCTGACTCTCAAGACATTTTTGCCTTTACATGGACAGATCCTGAGTCATATAACTCCACTCAGCTGACGTGGACAGTTCTCCCCGATGGAATCCGAGACAGCCCTTCTATGTTCGGACAGGCCTTGGCTAAGGACCTAGCATCCATACATCTCACTCAGTCTGTGGTGCTCCAGTATGTTGATGACCTCCTTCTTTGTAGTCCCTCCTTGGAGGCCAGTCATCAGGACACCTGTAAACTTCTTCACTTCCTTTCTGCCCATGGCTATAAGGTTTCTCCATCCAAGGAACAGCTTTCCTTGGCAATGGTAACATACGTAAGCCTCCTCCTGACCCCTACACACAAAGCCATTAGGTTGCTAGAAAGGGCCTTATCGCTAATATACCAACGCCCTCTACTAAGGAAGAAATTCTCTCCTTTCTAGACATGGCAGGATTCCTCAGAGCTTGGATTCCTAACTACTCTGTATTGGCTAAGCCTCTATATGATGTGGCCCGGCACCCACTCCCAGAACCCCTATTGCCCTCTGCTACAGAGCCCTTCACCAGGCTCCAGCAGGCCCTCCTCCAGGCCCTGCTCTCCATCTCCCTGGTCTCACACGCCCATTTACCTTTATGTGGCTGAAAAGCAGGGATTTGCTCTAGGGTCCTCGGACACATGCTGGGCAACCTTTGCCCCTGTGACTTAAAAGGCTTTGACCCTACTGTTCAGGGATGGGCGGGCCCCTTGCTCATGAATGTTGGCCACAGCCTCTCGACTCATTAACAAATCAAAGAAACTCACCTTTGGGGCCCCACTCACCATCCAGGCTCCCCATCACCTAAAGGAACTCCTCACCTACAAGGGCTTACATTTCTTACCCCCCTGTTGCCTTTTATCTCTACAGGTTTCCCTGGTGGGAGATCCCAGTTTTACTTTCCATACATGCTCACCTTTAAACCCTGCTACTCTCCTCCCGGATCCTCAGGACTCTTCCACCTCTTCTCCTCTTACCCATTCATGCATTGAACCTCTGGAGGAACTTCTTCCACATCCCTCCCACACACAGGAAGGCCCCTTGCTCCAGGCAACATACACGTGGTTCACAGATGGCTCCTCCTTCCTTCAGGAGGGAGTTCGTGGGGCAGGGTGTGCCAAGTCTCTCTAACCTCAGCTGTGGAAGTGGCTCCCCTCCCCAACAATACACCCATCAGCAGCTGAACTTGTGGCCCTCATCAGAGCTTCACTTTGGCAAAGGGAGCCTCCCTCAGTGTCTACACTGACTCCAAATACACTTTCCAAATATTTCTCTCCCCTCTGCTATTTGTATGTCCATGTTTGTTAATAACAGAAGAGAGAGACGAATGGTAATCATCAGGTTTGATACTGTTTAATGGTGATGAACATGCTGTGCCTTCTTCCAAAAGGGGCACCCTTCTTCCACCCCACCTCCAGGGTTCACTCTTGCTATTAAAAAGACTTGTGGATACTCAAGGAATGTCAAGGGTCCTTGCCACCTAATTGTGGGTTTCCCTAATCCCAGCAGAAGAATTTATGTAAAATTGAGAAGTAAATTAAGCACGTGTCTATGACTTTCATTTTTTTTCTTCTTTTCTTTCTGAGTCTAACATTCTTTTAGGACTGGAGAAGATACTGAGGTGTGAGCAACTCTGGAGGTGTAAATTTTAGGGTTTTAAAATATCATTATTTGATTTCTGTGAAGCAAATGGTTAGGGTCAATTATTTTAAATGAAATAAATCCCAAAATATGATTATTATCAGAGCTGTGGTGCAACTAATAATAATAAAAAAAAAAGGCTCTTCTCATAAAAAGTATTCCCCTGCCCTGCTCTCAGATTGAATAGTTTGGCCAAGGTCTTGCTGGTGAGGAGCAGGGAGTGCCCTCTCCTGGAGGGAGGCCAGATTGGCGCTTCTTGCAACGATGGGGAGCAGGATGCAATTTTACCTCAAGCTGCGCACCTCCCTTGCCCCTTACTGGCATGGGAGTGGGTGGATGAGATAAGTCCTTAAATAAAATAATATAAGAATAGAGGGGAGCCCCAGGACCAGCAAATCCCAAAACAGAAAATTCTGTGTTGGGGCTCCTCACCCAGATCACTACTCATCCCTGGCTCCCAGCCCCTGCACCGGAGACCAGCTCAGCCTCCCTACTCTATCAAGAGGCAGGTGACTAAGAGGTCATTCTATGCAGAACAAGCAGATATGACCTCAGAGGCTTGGTGCTTGGAATCCATGTGGGAGATGATAGAAGAGAAACTGTAAGAATACACTGGGGTGGGGGCTGGAGGGGAATCCCTTCACCCTCAACATCAAAGGCTTCATCCTTGGTTAGTGATACCTGCTGGGTCTACCCCAGCAGGAGTAGGACCAATAATATGAAGTCCCTTAAGGGTCAATCTGGTGATGCTGTGCTCCACCCCCTCCCCTTAGCTCTTATAGTCTTGCTGCATTCCTTGGCACTTTAAAAATTATTCTCTCAGTCTCAGTTTTCTTGTCTGTGCAGTGGACATGTTAATTGTGCCTACTTCACAGTGTTACTGCAAGGATTAAATGAGATAATAGATATAAAGTGCCTGGGACAGTAGTATTACTATTTGTATTAGAAGAGTTGGGTTACTTAACCTGGAAAAATAAATGTATTTTTCACTCATAAGAAGTCTTTTGGGAGTCCAGTTACTCTCCAAGGCAGCTCCCTTCCATGTAGTGACTCAGGGATCCAAGCAGGCTCCATCTTGTGGCTCCCTCATCTTATAAGAAAAAAAAGAAAGAAAAAAAAACGACGACTAAATGTTCTCAGAGAAGGGAGACATCCAAGGAAACATTCATCTCTGGGATCTCTGCCCCATTTCCCTCTTGGATGGAAATGTAACCTACATGGCTATGGGCCTGACATGATTAAACAATATGACCTGGGAGTTCTGCTGTCTTGGTAGATATTCAGTGCTTTTGCACAGAAAAAAAAAAAAAAACATATATTCCAGAGAGTGGGAACCTTGTTTTCAGTTCCAACACCAATTAGGAAAGAATTACTTTTGTCCTCTACCCTTCACCCCTTCTGTCACCTTAACAGGAGTTCCCAGAAATAGGTAGAGGCCCTCAGAGCAGAAACTTCTGATCACGGCAAAAGAAACAGTCTCAGATATGGGCACAGATGAGAGATGCTGAGGCACAGTTTCCAAGGGCACCTCTAACATGTGAAAGCTCACATTCAGGCAAGGCAAAGCCTTCCTTAGAAATCAGAACAGATTTAATAGTTCCAAATTTTACTGTGAGCAATGACTAAGGTTAACAATTAGGGCACAGAATCCAGAAGCAGAAGTCCTGGCAGATATCTCTGGGATAGGAATAGGGGATGATTAGAAAATAAAATACTGACTCTCAAAAGAAAAGGGCCCATAAACCATTGGAATTGAGGAAATACCCATGAACCATTAGAATTCTAAACAAGCAATTGTGAGTAGCCCAAGCTGTGTCCTTGACCCAAGTCCTCACCTACTAAAGGTGACATGATGTGGAAGGCACTATAAGCGCAGGGAAAACAGTGTGAAATCCTAAAACTCCACCCTGACTCCACCCCGAGTTCAGTCCTAGCTCCTCTGCCTGTATACCTATTAACACCCTGCCACTCACTCTAGAAGGCCTGCATTCTCCCTTGAATGTGTGCTCCTTACTTTATCTCAGAAGAGCCTCTCGCTCTCCAGATAAGCCACATTCTCCCTTGAATATATCTCTGCTTTCCTAAATAAATCTCCATTTTTACATCTAACTTATGTGTCCATAAATTCATTTCTGCAACATTTGTCAAAAACCCCATATGTCCTGAGTTGCAGACCCCCTCTCCAGGAACTTCCTTTAGTGACATCTCTGCAGAAGAACCCCTACAGACACAAAGTTAGCAAACCAGACTAGACCATGAGTATTTCTTTCACCACAGAGATAACTGAGCATCAGAAAGAAGGAACTGGAAATATGTTAAGCACTTACAACACACTGTAAGTGCTTTTCATGCAAAAACTTGTTTAAACCTCACAACAACTTACAAGGTAGATAGTTTTCATTCTTAACCAGAGTGGATTGAGGTTACTCAACTTGCCATGGGTCTGGAGCAAATTTGGATATGAGGTAAACTTTTCAAAGACTGTGGCTCAGCTAATCTCAATGAATCTTTCCATTTTCTTGGGCACAGGGCCTTCTAGGTATGGTTACAGAGCAGGCTGCAGATGGAGAGGCCCTTTGTGAGTGTTTGAGCTGAGGTTCTGGCTGGGTGAATTTTCATTCATCGCTTGGTATCCATTGGGACATTGGTTCCTGAACCACCCCACTACAGACACCAAACCCTCAGATGCCCAATTTCCTTATTTTAAATGGTGTAGTAAGTGCATAAAACCTATACAATCTTCCTGTGTACTTCAAATTATCTCTAGATTATTTATAATGCCTAATACAATACAAAAGCCATATAAATAGTTGTTATGCTGTGCTATTTAAGGAATAATGGCAGGAAGAAAAATCTGTCCATGTTCAGTACAGACACAATTTTTCCCCAGATATTTTTGAGTCTGCAGGTAGTTGAATCCATGAGGAGCAAACAGCAATTTTTCCCATTTGATGCAACAAATAAAGGTATAATTTATTAACCTTGTTATTTACAAAATTTAGTACAAGTTTACAGTATAAAGGTTTCCCCACCCCCACCCCCCAAGAGAACCTTGAGCCTTTAACAGCTAGAAGCAGTTTGCACTCAACTGGACCCTAAATATCCTGCTCACTGATCTTCTGGTGGGTGCCTGAGAGATGTGAGAGAGGGTTACACCAGCAACTCCTTCAGGTCAAGATAAACTAATGTATTCCCAGGACATTGCATATGGAAATGTCCTCTGGGGCCTGAGGGATCACCTCTCTCTAACTAAAACACATCAGAGAGCACGATTAGGTCCTGGAGAAAATGCCCTTAAATGTTGGTTAATCCCTCCTCGGCCTGAGTGGTCCAGCCATGAACAGCAGCCTGTGTTTGTCAAGAGTTCCAGGCAAGTCTGGGCTTGTGTGGCTATTTTTAGAACAGGCTGCCAGGTGCCTATTTATGTGACAACACAAGGGTTCTACTGGAACAGAGCAAGCCCAGGGGAAGCAGTCCTGTGTACAGGGACAATGACAGCTAGTGGGCAGTTAGGGGCACCGCTGGGCCTCTAGCCTCATTTCGTTCTTCTGCCCAGCTCCACGAACTCGTTCCACTTTGAGCCCAAAGAGGTTATGGGCAAACCAGGAAGAACAGCCTTTCCCCAAATCATGACCAACTGGAAGTTCTGATCCAGAGAGAAGGGGTCCCCCTGGGTTGGCAAATATTCCAATGTGATTTAATGCACTCATGACCCTAGAGTGTTCCCTATAAAAGTATCACTGGCAACACAGGAGGGTTTGGGCTCACAATGGAGAGATAGACAGGTCCAGGAGACACGGTCTGAGGCAGCAGCAGGGAGCAGCAGTTTGGACTATGATGGGCGGTGGTTTTCTGTGACTTTGTGGGTACTGTGCTCTGAGTTACTTTGTGATGAATGGGACAGTAGCTTTCAGGCTGTTCCCAACTCTGAGTCCCTCCATTTTACAAAGCAATAATTTGCCATGAGTTACTTCATTTTGAGTACAAGAGCTGAGGTAAAATGATTCTATACCTTGTTTGTACAAGTAAACAATCGCCATCTGCCTACCACAACCATAAGGCACAAACTGATAAATTACTGTGCTAATAAAAATGACCACCCGTGAACTTATCAAATTAATCGCAAGCACATGGAAGCATGGGCATATCAACCCCATCTCAGAAAAACCAGTCTCAAAAGCTTATGTAACACAACAGACCTCAAACCTCCTCATCTGAAAGCCGTAAAAGGAAGAGCAACCCAGGACTGGAAATGGTGGCACCCTGGCCCTATCCCATGGTCACTCATCAAGAGCCTAACCCGGGAAAACTGCCATAATGACAAATCTCCAGTTCTGTCCCCCAGGCTTCAGCACAGCATAGTTTCTCCTGTTTCTTATTGCCACAGGAAACCAGGGAGTTGAAACTCTAAACCTTGGTTCTTGTGTTCCAACGAAAGAAAATTTAAGTCACAAAAAGGCATGCCAGAGAATTAACCACTCAGTTAATCCCTATCAGGGGATTAATTCACTGATTGGGTTAAGACCCACAAACCAATCATTGTCTCACACATTGCATTGTCTCACACATGAGCTTTTGGGGGACCCCTCACATCCAAACCATAGCATCCAGCTTATGACTATTAAGTAATTCACGAGTACTTGGTGAGCTGCAGCCACTGAAAGGGGTGTAGTTGGTAAATTTATTGTTATTCAATAAATTCTGACATTGTGGGAACACATGAAGATGTTTGGTCTATCTTAATACACAGCTTGCTAATAACAGGACTCTCCTTAGCTTCTTGGCATATATGTTGGCCTCAGAGATTTCAGCTGCAGCCATTTCAGGGATCTCTCCTGTGACAGAGGAAATGCAGAGGCTGGGGAGAGAAGACGGACGGAGGATGATATTTATGCTATTATTGGGATCCTGATTTTTACTCCAGAATTGAGTCTAACTCTACATGCTAAAGGAATATCCTCTTTTCCCTTGGCTGAAAAGCAGTAGCAACACCAAGCTACAAGGGACCTATAGGATCTCCCCCTGGTTCACTCCTTCTGTAATAATTAGGCAAGACCAACTTATGTGGAAGTTGTCTGCCTAAGGCAATAATTTAGAAAACTTCAGAGAGGTCATTTGTCATTCCTTCCAGCCAATATTCTTAAAGTACACATTCAACATTGATTTGCGAGAGACCAAGCACCACACACAAGACAGCAGGGACCAAAGTTGATGAGATTCAGCATCTCCTTCTCACTCATCAGTATTTTTGTGGGCATTTGGGTAGAAGAAATCCTCATAATGCACTTCCCCACACATTGCAGGGGTCCAGCACCCAGACCGCTGCCCAGCATACACTAGTGATCCCCTAGTTTCATGTTTCCCATAGCCCCTGGGGAGGCAGGATCACCTTTCTGGGAACATCAAGCAACATCACCCCACACACTGTACATCACTAGGAGGGCAGAACCTTTGCAGCAGGCCCACCCCACCTCCACAGAAAGAAGCCCCTAAAATATCTGGGGATGTCCAGGCACACCTTTTAGGAGTCTTACCTCCCGCCCACCACCAAAGTGATTTATAAAATCTTTCCTTTCAATTGTATCTAATCCATGTATCACTTGAGAGGCTCTGGAAAATAAAATTTCTCTTATCTCTTTGCAGTTAGTGCAGCCCCTTTGAGCCTGGCTGCCTGGTTCCTTTTCTTCTTCCCTCAAACTTAAAGCCCATTTATCAAGTATATATATGGTGTTTTACTTCAAGTTTAGATTAATGAAACTATTGGATATTTGATTTTAAGGAATAAGATTAATTGATACATATTTTTGCTGTACCTGCTTCATAAGTGATTCTGAAAACATGTTTGCAAAATGAACACCAGCTCCAATATTGCTCAATACTATTCTTCTTTGGTAGCCCCCAGCTACAGTTTGGATCATGAATATAACCCAAAGATCCATGTGTTGAAGGTTTGGTCCCAAGCCTGTAGTACTATTAGGAAATGGTGGAACCTTCAGGAGTTGGCACTTAGTGGACATAAATTAGGTCATTAGGATCATGCCCTCCAAGACCGTGGATGCTTCTTTTATTCTTCCTCATTTTGCTTCCTAAGCTTCTACATCATCTGACCATGATGGAGTAACAGGATCCCTTCTACCCTTTAAGAAATAGAAAACTAGGCAGAATATATATATCCTACAAATTTTCATTTCTTGGGCAATAGTCAGCACAAGACACTGATCTCTGAAAGAAGGGAAATAAGTGAGCTGAGCTATTCAATTGCCTTAGTTTATTGCTTCGAGAGAGGTTCCTGGCTAAAGTTCAAGAACAGGAGGTCCAAACAGAATATGGTTGTTTGGCTGAGTTGAGGAGATAGAATTCAGAGTTCAGGAAAATCAAAGTAGCTAGAATTCCCAAGGCACAAAACACCAGGGAGAGGGGAGCTTCAGAATGTGTATGTGTGCAGGGGGGTGGAAGGGGGGAGACAGAGAGAGAAAGAGAGAGAGATCCCAGAATCTACAGAGCATTCCCTTGAGCATTTGGATAAGGACTGATCTGTCTGTGTATGTGCAAGGAAACATTCTGAAGCTGGGAAAGAACCATCCAAATGGCAAAGACAGATCAGACTGATCCCTGGAGATCACACAGAGCTGGGAATAATTTTCACCAACCAGGTTGTAAAGGCCTTAAAACATATGTGGTATTGAGTGAAGGTTTCAGAGGCTAATACCTCAAGGGTAGCACAAAATTAAACCTGGATCTGTTCTAAATAAGTTTAAAATCAAGGATTGGAAGGATTGAATTGCTCCTCAGAACAAAATGTAGAAATTACAAAGGAACACAGCATTCAAAGGTATAAAATTGATACTGTTCAGCATCCAGTTAAAAATGACAATTAATGCAAAAAAGCAGGAAATATGACATATAACTAGTATGAAAAAATGACATAAAATAGATCTAAAAAAGGCACGGATGGTAGAATTAACACATAAGGATATTAAAATAGATATTACAAAGAAACTTATTAGGAAAACTTAAATGCAATGAGACATGGAAGAGAAAAGCCCCAAATCAAATTTTTAGAGATGAATACTATAGATGCTCCTTAGCTTATGCTGGAGTTATGCTCCAATAAACTCATCCAACTAAGCTACCAGACACTATAGCTTAACAATGTAGCTAACTTAAAAACAATTGACAGTTTCGAGCTACACGGCTGACTGACAACTGAAGCTCACGTCACTGCTGAGCATCTCAGAGAAAGGGTCATGTTGCATATTGCTAGTTCAGGAAAAGGTCTAAACTTAAATTTTGAAGTATGGCTTCTGTTGATACATATTACTTTTGCAACATCATAAGGATGATGAAAATAAAACAATGGGAAGACTGAAAAATTGGAAAATGCATAAGAGAGCTGTGAGCTACTAGCAACTATACAATCTAATGTGTGTGTAACTGTAGTTCTGTGAGGGGAAAAAAAGCAGAGAAAGGGAGATAGAAGGAAAATACTTGAAGAAAAAACAAAAGGACCAAAATATGTCCAAATTTGGTGAAAACTATAAATCCACTGATTAAAAAAAAAAAACTCAGCGTAGTTTAAGTTCTAAAAGATATGAAGAAAATTATATCAAGACACATTATTGTAAAATTGCTGCAGACAAATGATAAAGGGAAAAGTCTTCAAAAGCAGCTAGAGAAAAAGATATCTGACATACACAGGAAAAAAAGTATGCAAACTTCTCATTAGAAACTATGCAAATCAGAAGACCATGGAGTAACATCACTAAAATACTGAAAAGAAAAGCTGTCAGAAAAAAATCTGTATTCAACAAAAATATCTGCAAATAATGAAGTCTATTCAACAAAAATATCTTCAAGTAATGAAGGCCAAAAAAAAGACTTTTTCAGCCAACCAATATTTGAAATAATTCAGCAGCAGCAGACCAGCATAAGCAATGTGGAAGGAAGTTTGGGGAGGTTTTCTTTTTTAAGCAGAAGGAAATGATATTGAGTGGAAATTTAAAATTACACAAAAGAATGTAGACCAGTAGAAATGGAAAATGTGTGGAAAATGGGAAATACATTTTCTTATTTTTCAGATTTTTTAATAACTTAAAAATAATCAACTGTTTCCAGCAAAGAAATAACAATGCACTGTGTGGTTTATAATGTAGGTAGAAAGAAATGTGTGTTAATAATAGCACAAAGGCCAGGAGGGGGGAAAGGGAAACATACTGTGGCAAGGCTCTAAAACTATACCAAAAGTAAACTGAAATAACAATACTTAAAAATAAACTGATAAAGATGTATGCTATCAAACCCTAGAGCAACCCTTGAAACAAAACAGAGTTCTAGTTAATAAATCAGTAACAGAGATGAAATGATCAGGATACAGACCTACTAAGGGTCATCTGTGGCCAACATCCACAGGTCAAAGTGAAAAAAAAACAACTGTAGAAATAAGGGAAAGATAAAGGATCCATGCCTACCTTTCCAACCATAGCCCAGCCATGGAATCAAACTACAAGGCCTTCTAAGATAACAGGAAATGCAGGATATCACTGCCTCTTCTAACCTTAGGGGAAGACATGTATGTGGTCACAGTGATATCATTATAAAGAACCAAATCAGAATACCACAAATGTTACATTCATCTTTGTATATTGCAAGGGAGAGAAATGCAAGCCAAATCGAAGACAGGTTTAAGACATCAACGCCACTGTTCCCCTTCAACCGAGACTCAATCTATTTCAACCCAACTCCATTTAAAAAATCTCTCTACCATGAACTGTGGTGACCCAAACCAACATGCTCTTTCACTTATTTTGACTTTCTTCCACCTACAACTAACTCCCTTTCCAGCCTTGTTTCACCGATAAATTCCAAGTCTCCGTGAATATATCACCTCTCTTGTGGTGAATCCATGTCCAGGTAATTTCTACCAAGTCCCATAGCACCTGGAGTACATCTTTAGCTTAGTTAGCATTTATCACAGAGAATTGCGTTTTCCCTTTTTTTTTTTTTTTATTTGTCCCCTGGAGCAGATTTCTACAACTCTACAACTTGATCATGCATTATAAAATCACTTGAAGTGATAGTTAAAACCCAGATTACTGCCACCTTCTCTGCACTCCTAGAGTTTCTGATTCTGTAGAAATTAGAAAGGTGGAGCCCAAGAATTTGCATTTCTAGCAAATTTGTAAATGAAACTGTTGCTTATAGTTCAGAGACTACATTCTGAAAAACATCAACCAAGACAATGAGTTCTAAAAGGGTGTAAATGGTGTTGTGAGATGGGAAAAGCCAATCCAAAGTGTTTCTCCTACTCTCAACACAACACTTCTGACATTCGATGTGGGGTTCCTCACCACCCACCCACACACATACATCAAGCAATCAATTCTGCAGTGGACAGTTGGATGTTATCTAATTCAATTCGATTCTGGCCTTACTTACGTGGAGTTAGTCATCTATAACACCTTAAGGGTTCAGTCCCACAAGACTGACCATCCTCATTTCAGATGCCAATCATAGCCCCAGATTGTTTTGATCTTCTAATCAGTTGGCTATAAACTGGGTATTCCCCTCCCAGGATTAATTTTCTAGAGCTGCTCACAGAACTCAGGGGAACACTATTATGTTTACTGGTTTATTATAAAACACAACAAAGGATAAAGAAAACTAGAAGATGAAAGAGATACATAGGGCAAGACAGGTAAAAGGGGGCATGGAAATTCCATGCTCTTTTGGGGGCATCACCCTCCAGGAATCCGGAAGTTTGGTAAACCCCATCCTTTTGGACTTTTATGAAGACTCGCTACATAGACATGACTGATTATATCATTGGCCAAGGACAACTTCTCAACACTAGGTCCCTCTGCCCTCCCTTGAGGTTGGGGGAGGAACTGACCCTCTGATCCATGATCGGTTCCCCTTGCAACCAACCTCCATCGGGAGCCTCTCTAAAAGCCCAAGCCCTCATCAGTCATCTCACTAGCATACACAAAGACACTTTTCACTTTGACAGTACTAAGCATCCTAATTAAAGAAATTCTATAGAGATGAAAGAGGGAGAGAGAGATGATAGATAGGTTATAAATCACAATACCACAAATGTTACACTCATCTTTGTATCTCTCATATTTAGCATGGTGTTGGCAGAGAGTAGATATTTAATATACATTTCTTCAGAATAAATGATGGATACATGAATTAAAATGTAGTCTACCAGCACCCCTTCAAGAATCACCGTAGCCTCTTTACCCTGGCATACTGCAGCAGAGTATCTGTGTAATACACTATCAAAGAAATAGGTAACTATTTTCATTTATACCTTATCTTAGTTACCCACAAAATAATTTTGAGACTACTTTAAAAGTTAAAACACACATAAATCAATGCATTTAAAATTTTTTAAATGGTACAATAACATTAAAACAGCTTAAAGAAGTAAGGAAGTAGAATATCAGGATAATACATTTTTAAATCCAAAATTTAAAATTTGTTCTGTGTTTCAGAATCTAAAACAAAACAATAAATTCTCTGAGTGAAGAAGGTAGATACGCTCAGTCTACAACACTAAGAACAAGAATATGCCAGCTAGAGGGAGGAAGAGGAAGAGAAAGGTGGTAAAGTAGAAAACAAAACACAGTTTTAAATCCCCTCTAATCCCTGTATTTTGTTGAATCAACTTTCCTAGGTCAATGAAAACTTCCCTCAGTATTCAAAATGAGATACCACCTCCATTCCTCTCCCTGATCCAGCTTCCATGTATGCTTTCCCCTTGTGTGTGCAAGTGCATTCCTCCTTCCTTCCCCATTTTACCTTTCCCCAAAAAGACAGCCTCTGAATGCCTGTGAAGTACAGACAGCCCTCCATGTCCTTGGGTTCTATACCTAGCTGAGATAGAAGACATTAGAAAAGCAATTGTGCCTGTCCTGAACATGCACAGACCTTTTTCCTTGTTATTATTCCATTAACAATACTGCATAACAGCTATTTACACAGTGTTTGCATTGTATTAGGCATTATGATTTATCTAGGGATGATTTAAAATATATGGGAGAACACAAGTGGGTTCTATGCAAATTGTACATATGGTACCATTGTACATATGGTACTTGAGCATCTGAGGATTTTCATGTGAGTCCTGGAACCAATCCTCCAGATACCAAGAAACAACTGTTATTATAAAGCAGGTGGCAATTCTAAGTAAATGCCTGCTGCCCTGTGGAAAGACTCATAGGTAATCAAAACGTATCTACCTCTGAACATCCAAATGGGGTATTACCCTGAGAAATAATCAAAATGCAATGGATGGAATCAAATTTTATAGAAATGTTATATCTAAGGAATGGTTTGATGGCTGGTGGGAGTGGGGGTGGGTGTCTCATAAAAGAAGGATTATCTCAGGTGAATTTCTAGGGAACTGAGTAAGCCAACCTAGTTCTGATGCATCATGATTGAGGAAAGACTATGATGAGACAGTGGATGGAGCCATTAGTAGCAGGGAAAGGGATTAGTTGAAAATCAACAAGGAGGATGTGTGTTCCCACTGCTGCATGTGGGAAGCAACCGACTCTCCTATGGAGAGAACACTATGGTCCCGGTGTGGTGAATACTCCAGTCCTTTTGGCAGGTGTATTTCTCATAGAAATCGGTAATTGGACATTTTGGCCTCTGTACTTGTGTTCTAGGGGATGCCAAATGGAGGCTACCACCATTCAGAGTTGTCTTTTTTTCTCTTTGATTGCAAATAGATGAATACCTGAGGTCTCCAATAGACAAAGACAAGATGAAGGAAGGGAATCGCCCATCCTTACACTGACCAAATATAAGATCAGATAATTTAAAGGTATCACCTGCTCCTGCTTGATACCTGAGCTATTAATGTTTCATCTTTGCAAAGTTCTGGGTTTCAGGGCAGGTATTGTTCACAGATGAGTAGAGAAGAACTCACGGAATCACAGAGATGCCCTGCAACTCCAAGCCAGGTCTCAGCAATCATGAGTGGGTACCAGAGAGAGAAAGTTGCTCCAAACCCTGTTTATTGAACTTCTAAAGGCAGAAACTGTGAGCCAGTCCATGGTGACGTACTAACATGACTTTCTGACATTCCGGGTTTTGTGTATTTGTCAGAATTTTCCAGAGAGAGAGAACAAATAGTTTATCCATTCATTCACTCATTAGAATTGGGTCATGCAATTGTGGAGGGTAAGAAATCTCAAGGTCTGAGTTGTCAAACAGGACACCAGGGGAACCCATGTGCTGTTCCAGTTAAATTTCAAGACCAGAACAGTGGATGGTATAAGTTGTAGTCTGAAAACCAACAGACTTAAGACCCACGAAGAGTTGATGTTTAGTCCAAGTCTGATGCCTGGAAAAGACTTACATGTCTGCTCAAGCAGCCAGGCAGGAGAACTTCCCTCTTACTTGACCTTTTTGTCTTTTCATGCTTTCAAAAGATTAGATGAGGACATTGAGGAGTGCAAGCTTATTTACTCACTCAACTGACTCAAGTGTTGACCTCATCCAGAAACAACTTCCCAAACACAAGCAGAATAAGATTTGACCAAATGTCTGGGCACCCCATGGTCCAGTCAAGTGACACATAGAATTAACCACCACTTTTCATAAGAATGTGAATTTCTATATTAAATCCTTTTAGCTAGACTCTTTTTTCTGCAACTGAATCCCTTTGGACAAATGCATCATGAGAAGTAAAATACATTACAGACAGGTTTGGGCTCTTGAGCCCCATAAAGAAGTTTTTACAAGGATCTTCTTTGTAGTTCCTTCCAATATTTGTTTGTGGGAGTCATTCTAAAAAGACTGAAAAAATCTAGTTTCTGAATCTAAAGCAGAAACCAAACCATAAGAGCTACAGTCAGTGAGCCCTGGTAAACTGTCTCCTTAGATGACATCTTGTTTCTCTAACCATAGATGTAAGGAATTTATAATATGTTGTAGGTCACCCATTATACTAGGTAAGTATCACTATTTTAATCTTAATTTACAGGTGAGACTTTACTGAGGGTCAGGATGCAAAGTGACTCACAGACAGTTCCAAAGTTTGGTGATGGCACCAAATGGACTTCTATCCCCCATTCCTGAGACCTGCTGATAGTTGTGACAATCATTATCTATAGCAACTCTGTCTGTTTGGATTTGTTTCTAATGGCATTGTATTTCCTGATAGAGAAACATTGCCTATCTATTTCTGGGTATATATTTACAAGTTTGACAATAGTCAAAATATTTTTTAAAACTCACAAAGAAAAAGTATATTTGTGAGGGGGGAGGGGAACAGCTAATATTGGAGAGACAGACCAACTTAGGCAATTTTCAATACTGGCTTTAACTATAGTATTATACTCTTCAGTTCCTTTTGTAATAGACATATGTTGGGACAGAGAGAAATCCAGTTTATTCCCTCTCATGCTTTCACACTTAGTGTCTTATATGTCACTGTTCAATAAAAGGGCTGTCACCGATTTTGATTCATGGAAAATAATGGGTAATAAACTTTTTCTCAAAGGAACTAGAATTTTTGCTTATTGTATTAGGCTCATACATGAAAGTGTTATTTTTCAAAGTAGAATTAAGAAAGTACTTTAAATTGTGGGTTTTCCATTTCTTACATGCATAGTATTTTGGCATTTCTATCAAGATTCTGTTAAAGAAAGAACTAAATCCTTTCATCTCTTCCGGTAAGAGCAGGTCTCTTCCTATACTGGAGATAGCTCTGCCTCCTGATTGGGCAAATCCAGGCTGCAAAATCTGGCTCAGCATGAGACATCTCCTCACTGATTTATGAAGCTCTACAAAGACCTGCTCCATGTCAGCTAAGTTAAACATTTTCTTCCATCATCAATTTTCTTGATCAGTTTTCTGCTTTATCTCTTTTCCTGTCTAAATTTCACTTTACGTAATAAGCAGACAGGAGATTTCATCATTCATCACTTGCTCCCTATTCAATAACTTACTCTGAGGTGTGTCATACAAGCAATACGTCCCAGAAAACCCTGCTGCAGGTCACCTGTGACTAACCACCATGGGGATGCTTGGGTCTCTGTCTGGAGAATTGCCTTGAAGTCACATTCCTAGAAAGCACAGTGGCTGGGACTGAGAGTGAGACATTTCAATATAGACCACCCCTATTTTTTCTTCAGCAAATAAGCAGATGCTTTGGTTTTATAATGTCCCCCCAAAGTTCATGTGTTGGAAACTTAATCCTCCAATGTATATGTAATGGTTTTTGGAGGTGGGACTCTTGGAAGGTAATTAGGATTAGATGAGGTCATAAAAGTGGATTCCCAGGATGGCACTAGTGGCTTCATAAGAAGAAGAAAACAGATTGGAACTAGTATGCTTGTGGTCTCACTATGTGATGCTCTCCACCATGTTATGGTACAGGAAGAAATACCTCACCAGCACCATGAATTTGAAATTCCCAAGCTCCAGAACCTTGAGCCAAATAAATCTCTATTTTTTATAAATTACCCAGTCTCGGGCATTTCATTATAACAACAGAAAATTAGACTAAGACAGCTGAGTTTATGTTTCTCTTAATACCTTTTCTTCATTGAGTGCTGTGTTCATATATAATTTTGTTTTAATTATTATATAAACCTTCCCAAGGTAGATATCATCCTGGTTTTTACAGCAGAAAAATATGAGACTTAGTGAAGCAAAGTCAGCAGCTCAGGGTCGTGCAGGACTAGCTGTTTTCCAGGGGCATGCCTTTCCCCTCCATGCCAAGCACCCTTCTGGTTCTTTGTCTCAGCTCCTGGGGCTCATAGAGCTGAGGGCCTGGCTTGCCTGGGAGGGTCCTTCCTCTGTAGTCTCCCACCAGCTCCAGCAGATGATCTGGCTCTAATTCCTGCCTTCCCTCTTGTTTCCCTCCAGGAGTATGCTCTTCTTCCCAGTCCCATCAGAAGCTCACAGAGGGCAGAAAGCCTCGGTGTCTAAGAACTCTGGGTGCCTGCTCTGTGTGTGGTAGTTCAAGCAACAGATATCCACCCGCCTGTGACTGACTTCATGATTATGCACTTGTGAGGTGAATTCTCACCTTTATGTACATTTCTGCCTATTGTTTGAGTTGCTTCAGCTGCCTCCTGGGGTTTCACTTCTCCTTCTGGAGACGACCTTGAGACATCCTCCGAAGGGTTAGATGCCTAAGCCTTTTGGCAGCACCCAGCAGCACCCTGGCAATGCAGGTATCAGGAGCCTTTGGAAGAGACCTGGGGGTCAGCATGGAGTCTGGTTCTGGCGCTTTCTTATCTAACAATTCTTAGCTATCCAAGAATAAGTTGCTGACAGGACAGCGCACACCTTTGTCACCTATTCCTATTCCTCTTCCTCAGCCTTCAAACTAAAAGATGACCACTGGGTCATAGGCTTTGATCCTTCCTCAAGAATTCTTGGGCACATGGTCAGCATTTGGGGATCTTCCTGGAAGTGAAATCTCAGGGTTTTCTCAGGGAGGCCGTTGTGGGATTGCAGGGGCAGAGTATGGTTCCTACTTAAACAATGACAGTAAAACAGAGCTCAGAAGAGTGTACGATGCTCCGGTTTCTGCGATTTTGAATTATATCTGCCTTCCCTTGCTCCCGAAGCACTCATGGTCATTGCCCTAAGGAAGGGCACCAATTTCTTGAGGCAACAAGGTAACTAGTGGGGAAAGGGCTTCCTGCATTTCCTCCCAGCATCTGCCTGTCCTGGGCTGTGCAGTCTGTTCTATGTCAGGAAGGAAGGAAAAGGGTGTGCTCTGGGGGAGGTCATTAGGAAACCACAGCTGGAGCGTCTATGGAGGTCCAATTATCGTCCTCAGAATTCTTCAGCCCCTGGTTCCTCGTTAAAGCCAGTGGGTTACAGTGACAGAACACAGTGGAGGGAGGCCCTCAGTGCCCACCAAAGAACCACACCACAGCCCCTCCTTACCCTGAGTGATCTCTGAGCAGAACACCCCCCCACCACCGTAGTGCACTGGAGATCTCTCTGTTTCTATGTCAGTGCAGCCCAGACAGGATGTCACCAAATCTACAGTCCAGCCAGGTGAGCCGGTCACTCAGGGGACAGGCAGCGGAACTGAGAGACCTCAAGGCCAGAGAGGGAGCAAAGATCCAGGCCTAGAAAGAAGGAACAGGGTCGGTGACAAGCCTTTGCTAGTTGGCTAAGTGGCCATAGCAAAGTACACAAACTGGTAAAACAGATTTGGTGGGGGGTGGTTTTGTGTTTTTTTGCCTCGTTCTTATGGAGGGTGTAACTGTAAGATCAAAGTGTCCGCAGGGCTGGTTTCCTGGACGCTGCTCTGGAAGGACTCTCTCTTGGCTTACGGTAATTTCTTGACTTGTGGCAGCATCACCACCATCTTCACGTAAGGTCGTGTGTGTGTGTGTGTGTGTGTGTGTGTGTGTGTGTGTGTGTGTGTTCATGCATCATTCTCTTTTTAAGGACACCAGTCGTGTTGGATTAGGGGCCTACCCTCCTCCAGTGAGACATCATCTCAACTAATTCCAATCTGCAGCAATCCTGTGTCCAAATAAGGTCCCATTCTGAGGTGGGCGGTCACGACTTCAGGATATGAAGTTTAGGAGAACACAATTTAACAAACTCCAAGGCTGGAGAGAACAATTGGTGAGTTGAAAAGTGGAAAACTCAATAGCCAATAAATCCTCAAGGAGTTTTATGGGACATGGACCAGGGTAAAATGCTCCAGGAATAAGGTGAACGTCAGAGGGGACTGGAGGACCGCTTCTCCAAGTGCAGGGCCTGGGGAGGTTTTTAAGGAGTCAGTGAGCATGAAATGCAGTCTCCCAGTGGACCTAGGCTTGCTAGGTGACACTAAATGATCCTTCACTCTTTAATGTTATTCAACTTGCATTTCCTGAGCCCCCGCTGCCTTCCAACAACTGGACACTCAATGGTGAATAGAGAAACCCCATTGTTGCCTTGAGGAACTCATAGTTTAATGAATAAATGGCAAAATTTTATAGAGTTCAAAAACAGTTCCTTTATTTTTGTTAACCACACATTTGTCTTGAGCTAGACAGAATGTTCAAAAGCAGTGAATCAACTGGGTGCTAAAATTGCAGAACAAAGTTGGCGAGGTGTCAGCTTACTGTTGGTTTCAAAACAAACAGTAATGGGCTAATAGGGAAGTGTGGAGGGCAGGGCCACAGGGAGACCCAGATGCTGACCTTGGCCTCACTCTCAGAGAATTGTTTGACATCCAAAGAAAAGTCTCTTTTATTGGGCTTGCCATGCCAGGTGGCAGCTAGGTTTGTGTCTTGCTTGAGACTCCTAACAGTGCCTCTCCGCTCAAGGCGATCCAAATTTATAGTCATTAATTTGCGGGCATTTGTATAATACCATTTCTTAATAATAGAGTTAAGTTCAATATGGGGCAACGTGTTAGCAAGAGCACAAATTTTCCAGCCAGACACATCCGTCTCCTTTCTACCATCACTTTGTTCCTGGGTAACCTTGTTCAGGAGGTTGAGCTTCCTGTGCTTTGTTAGTGAAATAAGAATGATGATAAATATTTTCTGAAACTTATTGTGAGGATTAGGGAAGGAAACAGCTTCAAGAACCTAGTCCAATCTTGGCACACAGCAGTTTGTTTTTTTTTTTTTTTTAATGTTCCTTGGACTTATACAACAAATGTGTCTGTCCTAGTCAGGAGGCAGGACTGATGGCCCAAAATATGACTGCACAAAGATAGGGCGCAGACTGGGAAGACTAGGGAGATCTGAAGCCTCAGGCAGGGAGTTCAGTGTCAAGAACATCAGAACCACCATCAGAATGGGGCCAAGAAGCCAGGGTGACATGGCTGGTTCTTACCTTGCCTTCTTTTCTGGTGCCTTTTACTCATCTTTTATCTTCCTGGTTATTTATGTGTCTTCTTCCAGGAAGCCTTCCTTGACTATCCACTCAGTCCAAGAGCTGATGTTCCCTCTCATCTCTGAGTCATCTAAAGGCACCTCACACAGTAGGTAGCACACTGTGGCATTCAGTAAATGTTTGCTAATAAATAAGTCCACTAGAGGGTGACTGCAGGCTCCTGACTGGCAGATGATGTTGAGATCGTTTACCTGGGCACCTGTATTAGTCCAGGTTCCATCAGGAAACAGCTCAAACCAGGGTATTCTAGGAGAGTATGTAACAAAGGAGTCAAGGGATTACAACCAGTTGAAACCCTCACCAAGGACTGAGGACAGCGGGAGGCCACTGCTCTCCTTGCCTTGATGGAATAAGAAGTCACTTTCAGGGTCGAGGACAGTGGCCAGGTATGACCTGTAGCCTTAGGTAGAGAAATGCAGCTGCTGCCCTTGGGGCCTCCCTCTCTCACCTGCACATCTCCCACCAGTGTCACCATTGTCCAAGTTCAATGGCAACCTGAAGACAAAGGGCCCCATCAGTGTAGCTGGAGTCCTGTGGGGTGGGAGCAGAGAGGAAAAGGGGTATGCAGATCCATCGGTATAAGCAGAATATCTACACACCTGCCCGAAACTATTATAGGTCCTGGATTCCTCCTGCTGGTGTGAGTGCCTCTGTGTTTTGGAACCGAACTTGTTGACTTGCTAATTGAATAGAGATTAAATGGGAATGATTTTCTAAAAATATTTTCATGGAATTGAAAAGGATTAAGAATTTTTTTAAAAACTTGGTTTCATCTGGACCTGGTGTTTCATTTGGTAATTTAATAAAAGTAGCTTTCAAAATGTTAATTTATACTTTTAAAATTTTGCTCCGAGGTTTGTGTGGAACTTGGACAGTCCACAGCTAAATTTACTCACTGCCAAGTTGGCCAAGAACCGAGTAAGGGCCTTTCCTCTGGACAAAGAGGAATCCCTTCCCCAAATATGGAACATCTCCACAAAACCAAGGTGGCAGCTTCCTCTCAGTCAGTCCTAGAAATGAGAGGTCAGGCCCCAAAATAGCTTGCAATTTGAGGGTGACTCCATTACCATTTAGAAGGTGTCAACAGGGAGTTGGGACTCTTCATCCTGAGATAGACACATACTTCTTGTGAATCCAGAAATAGCCTCTTGTCTGCTGAACCCCTGTGTGCTGTGATAATTCAAAAGCCAGACAGCGTGCAGAGGCCCTCTGTGTGTACCAGGGCTTGCAACACCATCTGCTTTTGTCTGTATTTAGGTGCTGACTGTGTTAGCTCCAAGTGCTAACAAGCTAGGGTTGCAGGGGCCTGAGGCTACCCAGAACTTGCTCAGTCAAATGGAAACCTGGTCATTCAGACAGGATGAGAGGAACCAAAGACATTTGTGTCTGCCACCAGCTTCACCCTCCACCCAAGCTCAAGGTTCTCTCTTTTAGGGAATGTGGCTATAACTTTGTGTAACTGCAGCCCGGCTCTGCTTTAGGACTGCTTTAGGGAACTGTAGGCATCTTTGCTCAGGGTTGGATTCAGCTCCATTAGCAGAGGAGCACATGTGTAATGTGTGGGTGTTATGGGTGCCATGGAATGTCTGTGACCCATCCCCCACCCAGATTCATACATTGAGCCCTAATCCCAGATGTGATAGGATTAGGAAGTGGTGTTTGGAGGTGATTGGCTCCTGAAGGGAAGGCAATGTCCTCCTGATGGGATTAGTGGCCTCACAAGAGTAAGGAGAGATGATCTTTCTACCATGTGACAACAAAGCAAGAATGTTTGCCATCTGCAAGGAAGCAGACGCTTGCCAGACACAGGGTCTTCCACCAGACAAAGGGTCTTCTAGCATCTTGACCTTGAGCTTGCAGTCTCCAGAACTGTGAAAATTAAATGTTGTTTAAGCCACTTGGTCTATGGTACTTTGTTATGGCAGCCCAAATGATTGAGGCAGTAGATGTGAGGGGTTATAGTAGACAGTATCTTAAAACATATTTTCTAAGATACCTTGAGTGAAATAGTTTCTCCCTCTGGTTCATGACCCTAGGACTCCAAGAAGCCATGACTATCCTGAAGATTTGGCCCAGATACATGTTTCCTGGCCCCCTTTTGGCTCTCCGTTCAAAATGTGGCTTGTGGAAGAGTAGCTATGCATAGGAAATTTGGGGAGCAAAGCTAGGGAAGGAAAGGGAGGAAAAGAAAGTGAGTTTTATCTTGGGAGACTTAATGGGCAGTGATGAAGGCTTCCTTTGAGTTTTCTCTAAGAGAGAAAAAAATGGAGAGCTCTGAAGGGCAGTCCAAGGTCAGGAGCTATGAAGTCTGGGACTGAGAGGGATGCCACAGCTGCAGAACAGTGGAACACACTGGATTCTATTTCCCAGCTCAATGGTGGGGCTGGCCAACCTAAGAGAGGCAGATGACAGCACAGCGAAGTATAGGTTTGTCCTGAGGATCCGCAGAGATGCTGTGACCACCAAGGGAGGGCACTTGGCAGGACCTGGTGTCTCTCCTGTGCTGGGGCTTCTAGTGAAAGCCTAAGTCAGACAGGCAGGACACCCTTTAACTGGCACCAGACAGTTTAACTGGATAAGGTGGGAATGGAGGTATTAAAGAATGTGGCTTCAGAGTCTAGTCAACTGGACTCCAATCCCAGGCCCAGCAGTAGTGACCAGGGCAAATAATTCTCCCTAGCTGACTTCCATGGAGTAACATGAGCCTGTCACCAAAGCCAAGCAGATACAGCACCCCCAATCTTGGATTTTCATTTTCCAGAACCGTGAGAAAAACAAATCTCTTTATAAATAACCCAGTCTCTAGTATTCTGTTATAGCAACAGAAAATGGACTAAGACAGGTGGCATTTCCATTACTAATTTCAGGAATCAGTGAACTGGAAAGGGTAGATTTTCCAGAATTCACGAGTGTTTTCAGACACAAGAGGGAAGGTGTAAATGCTGTCAGTCACATATTCTGTGATATTTATTATGAAGCATCACCACGTCTCTGGGCTGTATCAACATGACAAAACTCAGGCCTCTCCCTGAAGAGGTGACAGACAGATGGAACATCCCAATATGAAAAGGTAAGCCCTAGTCTGATCTCTCCCCAGACTGAGAAGTGCCCAGAGACATGAGAGGAGGAAAGCTACAAATAGATAAGCAAATAAATAAATGAGGCAGCCAATTAAGGATGATTTGAATATTTTGAGCCTGAGCAATCAGCAGACACTCAGGTCCAACAGGGTTAATGTGACTTCCTTTAACTGTCCCATTCCCCAAAGTCAAAAGTGTTTGTGGCTAATCCCTGCATCCCTCCAGAAAATATCTCAGACCTCACAGGACTGCCATTTCAACTCAAAACTTTGACAGTCTTCTTCTCAGTCTACCAATGATCTAATTCTAGGACTTCCTGAGAGTCCTTCTGCCCAATTGCCCATAAATACCAATAATATTAATGTTATCAGCCAAATAGCCTGAACAGAATTGCCTGCCTTCCAATAAAAATGCAGACAGCCTCAGGTTTAGAGTCTAAGTATACAGTGATTTTCCAGACTTGGAAACCTCCTTCAGTCTAGCCACTGAGAGCGGGAACATGTTTATTCACACTTCATGGGATACGCTGGTACAATCCTGGGCAAGAGGGGCCCTGCCAGGGGACCCATGCTTCAGAAGGCCCCTTGTGTCACAAATAGACAAATAAATAAATAAACTCTTTAAAGAACACAAGTGCCTCTATTTCTGTGCTGGTCAGAGCTTCCTCTAACCCTAAAACTCACTCCCAAGACCAGGAATCATTCAGGCCCCAGGGACACACACTCTCAATGCCCACAGATGAAAGGTGGCTGTGTGTCATTGATATGCAAATCTGTGATACCAGAGAAGGCCACGTCTTCAGAGTACAGAAGGGATTTGAGCTATTGACACTTCTAGATAAGAATAAAGTCAAATTAATTAACTTATCAAATCCCTGCTCTTGGCACAAATGCAACTGATTCTTGCACAGCAAATCTCACTTCCCAGGGGGGCTGACACTTTTTTCTTTCCTTCTCTCCACATTCTGATCCCTGGTTCTGGGGCACCAGCTGGCTAGCAGGTGTTATGGAAGAGGCCAGGAACGCTGTGCACTGTTGGGCTCCCAAATGGGTATGTGGGTAGGTTGAAACTCAACATGTGCAAGACAGTGAACACTGAGACTTAACCCCTCACCAACTTGGTGAATGTTGAATGCTGGAATTGTCATTAATTTAATTTCTATAAAAAATATTTAATAAAATGTAATCACTCTTTCAAAATGTAAATTAAAGCTGTAACTTTATTTAAATAATTTAATTCATATTTTTGATATTCATGAATTGTAACTCATTTACTTTAAAATTTTTTTTTCTTTGTTTTTTGGGGGGTGGGTACCAGGGATTGAACTCAGAGGCACTTGGCCCCTGATCCACATCCCCAGCCATATTTTGTATTTTATTTAGAGACAGAGTCTCATTGAATTGCTTAGTGCCTCACTTTTTGCTGAGGCTGGCTTTGAACTTCCTTCCTCAGCTTCCTGAGCCACTAGGATTACAGTTGTACGTCACCACGCCCAGCTTTCTTTTAAATTTTCATTGATGACCTGGTATGTCTTAAGAGAAAAATAACCTTTCTTGAAGTTCCAAACTTGGTTTTATCAACATTTCTGATGAAGATCTATTTATAAGGTTATACATTTCTTTTTTTTATTATTTTTAGTTATAGTTGAACACAACACCTTAATTTTATTGTATTTTTATGTGGTGCTGAGGAACAAACCCTGTGCCTCATACGTGCGAGGCAAGCACTCTACCACTGAGTTACAACCACAGCCCCAAGATTGAACATTTCAAATGCAATTTTATATGTATTTTTCAGTCCTTTGAATCATTGAGCTGCAGTTGAGGCTGTGATAGGTACAATGTATACAAATATGGAGCTCAAAAAATAGGAAAAAGATGAATAGACATCTTCGAAGGTTGGGGCAGCCCTTTTAAAATTGTAGAAAACTTGAAACAATGGAGTTTAGCACTTTTCTGGTGAGCATGCCCCACTTTAAATTTATAGATAGGATATAATCAATATTTAATTTACTGAGGATTTAATTACTAATAAACAAGACCCCTACTATAATATCAATAATTTAAACAGGTCAAAAAATATCCCTGAAGCCTCATGGTTTTTAGTCTGGGGAGATTTAATTACTATTCAGAAGAACAATTCTGCCAGTGGGCTTTTGTCTCTGATCTTATAAAGTGCCCATAAATGTCAGAGGTACTCCTGGGGCTACCAGCATGGCAAACCTGCTTTATAGGAGGTCACTGGTTATAGATTCCCAAGGCTCAGACTCTGCCACCAAGTCCCCAGGGCCACAATTCATGAATCATATCCACTTTCAGAAAAGTTCAGTTTCAGACATACAGAGACAGAGTCAGTCAATAACACAATCTGGTAAAGAATAAGGAATCACGTGTAATCTTGAGGCTCCTAGCCTAAACAGAGTCCTAAACAAAGTAGATTTTAATATACTTTTACAATTTAATTGAAGTGGGTCAAGATGGCACATGCCTGTAATCCCAGTGGCTTGGGAGGTTGAGGCAGGAAGATAACAAGTGCAAAGCCCTAAGCAACTTAGCAAGACCCTGTCTCAAAAAAAAAAAAAAAAAAAAAAAAGAGGCTAAGGATGTGGCTCAGTGGTTAAACACCCATGGGTTCAATACCTGATACCAAAAAAATAATAATAATAATGGAAAGTCATCAATAAATTTGCACCCCCTATTCCTTAAATAAAAGACATATATTGAGCAGCAGCCTAAGGTAGGTATGAAAGGCAGCAGAAGTAAAGACAAGGACCCGGAACCCCTGGAGCTTTTAATCCTATGGAGAGGGTAGATGTGATTCAAAGGCACACAAAAGAAAACCTCAGGAAACTTTCCTGCTTATCACAGAAGGACTCCTTTCACAGTGAGAACTGCCTAGAGACAGGACAAGTCCTCCTGCTGTCCTGGCTACCTGTAGTGTTCTGGAGAATTCTCTCCCTGCCTGCTCCTAATAGCCATTTCTCTTCCCTCTAGCTCTCCCCTCCCTTCCTGTCTTCTAGACTTCTGTAAATAGCCCCTCTGGTTTTATGTGGGATGAAATGCAAGGCTCTTACTAGGGAGAGGCGGGTATTCAGATTAGTGGATATTCAGAAAAGGGAGAGTTGAATATTATTGAATATTACTTTTTCAAAACTCATGATGAATGTCCTCATCCTCAGAGAAACATTTGTGCTGGAGAAATGAGAAATGGCTGCCTGAGGCATCTTGTATGTGAATATAGTTTCCTGAGATTTTAGTTACTATTGTAAGAAGAAGAAAAAAAAAAACTGTCAGAAGCCCAAGAATTAGAAAAATAAATAAATAAATAAGAAGCTGGAGCTGCAGATGGGTGGAAGTTTCACTGATTCCTATGGAAATAGAGCATTTAAAATTAGCTTAGTATAAAAATAATCAGGGATATGGAGTTGATTTACTATCTATATTTCCCACTGCTTGATTCAATTACTGCTTTGAGAAGTCGATCATGCATCCAGTTTCCTCCAAACCTCAGTTCTAGCTCTCTGCCTCGTATATATGGCTATAGCCTCTTTTATGGAGTTCATAAACCTTTGCCCAGTTGCCTACCTTGATCTTCTCAGCCTGAGAGGGCTCTGACCTCAGCCTGTGAGTTATCTGTGCCTGTTAAGGCAAAATTCTTAGTTTCCTTCTTCAAGATACCTCGTCACACTCCTTTCCAAGTCCAGAATCACTTGGTGTTTGTTTCCTTGAGATTCTTTGTTAAAGTCTCACAAGGGAGCTCAGACCCAGGTCTTGACAATTAAGAAATAAATAAGTCAATATTTTAATAAAGTTGAAAGTATGACCAAAAGAACAGGGTCCCTACCAAAAAAGACTACTGACCTTTAAGTAATTGTGACATCTCATTTATAAAGTAATATCATAGGCACTGTGTTACCTTTCTGATCTTGTGACAAAATTTCTGAGAAAAAAATCAACTTAAAGATGGAAAGGTTGATTTGGGCTCACAATTTCAGATATTTCAGTTCACGGTCACCTGGCCCCTTTGCTTCGGACATTTGGCAAGACAGAACATGATGGCAGGAGCATGTGGTGAAGCAAAGCTTCTCACTTCATGGTAGCTGGGGTGCAGGAAAAGTGAGGAAGAGCCAAGGACAAGATACACCTTTCTGAGGCATGCCGCACCCCCAGACCTACTTCCTCTATGCCTCACCTCAAAAATTTCCTTCACCTCCAAATAGTCCATTTAATCATGAACCTATCAATAGACTAGTCCATTAATGAGACCAGAACCCTCATATTTCAATCATTCCCCAAAGCCCCACCTCTGACCATTGTTGTACTGGGACCAAGCCCTCAACTCAGGAGCCTTTGGTGGACATTCCAGATGCAAAGTGAACAGGTGTTAATTTGCCCCAAGACATCTGAGGAAAGCGAAATGGCTCATTCCTTCACTTTTCTCAAGCTTTTCAAACTTGGCCCGACCTTACCACCACTGGGGAAGTGATGGAATGAAATGTCCAGCACTTTAAGAGTGACCCTCATTTGGGAAACAAGAGGCTCTGGAGCTCTCACCTTCCTTCAGGAAAGTTCCTGCCCCTGCTCTGTCATGGTCACAAGATGCCTTTGAAAGCCAGAGGGCTGCACTGCTTTGTTTCAACTAGTAACTACCAGGGGAGCTGAGGATCTTCTCTCCCCATGTGGCCAGGAGCTATTTCCATTAGGGTCCCACTACCAAGTGACAGAACCTGCAAATGGTTTCAGGCCTCTAATGCTCCTCATCCTTCCAGGAATGGAAAATTTTATTCCCCTGTCCATATGGTGCCTTCCTGTGAGCCTTCCTTAGAGGTGTCCTCCTCTAAGATAACCCAGCTCTAAGCATTAGAAAACTACATTAAAAAAAAAAAAAAGCCCAACACAATTGAATACAAAAACATATCAAAAAGATAGATAGTGCACCATGATCAACTGGGGTTCATCCCAGGGATGCAAAGTTGGTTCAACATACAGAAATCAATAAATGTATCTCATCACATCAGTAGACTTAAAATAAGAATCATATGATCATCTCAATAGATGCAGAAAAAGCATTCAATAAAATACAGCACTCCTTCCTGTTCTGGAAAAACTAGGGATAACAGGAACATGTCTCAACATTGTAAAAGCTATCTATGCTAAGCCCCAGGCCAACATCACTCTAAATGGAGAAAAATTGAAACCATTCCCTCTAAAAGTTGGAACAAAACAGGGATGCCCTCTTTCACCACTTCTATTTAACATAGTTCCTGAAACACTAACCAGAGCAATCAGACAGGTGAAAGAAATTAAAAGGATATGGATAGGAAAAGAAGAACTCAAATTATTACTATTTGCTGATGATATGATTGTATACTTAGAAGATATAAAAAATTCCACCAGAAAACTACTTTGGAACTAATAAATACATTTATTAGTAACAGGATATAAAATCAACACCCATAAATCAAAGGCATTTCTGTACATCAATGACGAATCCTCTGAAAGAGAAACTAGGAAAACTATCCAATTTATAATTGCCAAAAAAAAAAAAATACCTTGGAATCAACCTAACGAAAGAGGTGAAAGACCTCTACAATGAAAACTACAGAACACGAAAGAAAGAAATTAAAGAAGACCTTAGAAGATTGAAAGATCTACCTTGTTCTTGGATGGGCAGAATTAATATTGTCAAAATGATCATAGCACCAAAAGCATTATACAGATTTAATGCAATTCCAATCAAAATCCCAATGACATTCATCATAGAAATAGAAAAACCAGTCATGAAATTCATCTGGAAAAATAAGAGACCCAGAAGAGCTAAAGCAATCCTTAGCAAGAAGAGTGAAGCAGGTGGCATCACTATACCAGACCTTAAACTATACTACAGAGCAATAGTAACAAAAACAGCATGGGTATTAGCACCAAAATAGACTTATAGACCAATGGTACAGAATAGAGGACACAGAGACAAACCCGCATAATTACAGTTATTTCATATTAGAAAAAAGCACCAAAAACATATATTGGAGAAAAAAATAGCCTCTTCAACAAATAGTGCTGGAAAAACTGGAAATTCATATGCAACAAAACGAAATTAAACCCTATTTCTCACCATGTACAAAACTCAACTCAAAGTGGATCAAGGACCTAGGAATTAAACCAGAACACTGGGCCTAATAGAAGAAAAGTAGGCCCAAATCTTCATCATGTTTAATTAGGCCCCAATTTCCTTAATAAGATTCCTATAGCGCAAGAAATAAAATCAAGAATCAATAAATGGGATGGATTCAAACTAAAAAGTTTCTTCTCAGCAAAAGTAACAATCTGTGAGGTGAATAGAGAGCCTACCTCTTGAGAGCAAAATCTTTACCCCTTACACATCAGGTAGAGCACGAATCTCTAGGGTATATAAAGAACTCAAAAAGCTACTACTTCCTGAAGCTCAAAACAGATTTTTTTTAATGCTATATTTAAAATGCCTTTTCACCAAAAGATTCTTCTTCAACTCATCTCTCTACTTCAGATGAGCCAATCTTAATGCATTTGTTCATTCATTCATCATGAATTAACTAAAATCATGAACTACTACAAAATAGTCCTCTTAGTAGTCTTAGACGAACCCAGTTCCCAATCCCTCTCTACCTTCTTGCTTGTACTTCTTAAGAATAACTGTAGAATGTTCTGGTGTTAAGAATGTAAGAAAGGGGAAGACTGGCTCTACAACCTATGTCCCCAATAGAAACAGGATATCCTTTAGTAGTTCAGCCTGGTGTGTCCTGTTGCCTGTAAGATGTATGTAGAATCCAAGGAAGGCTGCTTTTGGGGGTTCCTCAGCTTCAGTGCAAATGAGTAATTATTGCTGCTACACCCCATTTTAAGTGGCTGAAATGAAGTACCTAAAGCTGAGTAATTTGTAAAGAAAGAGTTTATTTGGCTCACAATTTTGGAGGATGAGTTCTGGTTCTGGTAAGGGCCCCCTTGACTGTGTAGCATCATAGTGGATGACATCATGGAGGACTGCATGTAATACAGACAGTTCACATGGTGAGACAAGAATCCAGAGTGTAGGAGGGGTCAGGCTTCTTCTTTTAGAACCACTCATTCCCACTGGGACTTGCTGGGAGGTCCACAAGAACAGCACCAATTTCTTGCAGGGTGTTGCCCTCAAAGACTTAACTGCTTACTTCTCAATAGGTCCCATTTCTTAAAGGTTCTACCATTTCCCAATATCACAGCACTGAGGACCAGGATCCCAACATATAAACCTTTGGAAGACACACTCAAATCATATCCAGACCACACCACACACAGTCAAGACACCATCTGCCCTGAAAATCTTGAGCCTTGGGGGACCAACTCACAATGAATGCTAGGTTTCTCTTTATTTTTACTGACCATCTGTAGGTAATAAATCCAGCTAATGTAACATGTGGTTGGGGGAGCTGCTTCTGTCTCACTGGACTCAGAATATTGGTCACTATTGGACAGTGAACCTGTTTCACAACTATGGTGTGCCTGGGCAAGTTGATGACTAAAAGGAGCATTAGCTGCTGTGTAGGGATTTCAGAGGGATGGAGGAGAGGGAAATTGGAGTATATATATGGAAGACTCACTAGAAAGACTTTGACCAAAGTCTGCCCAGGGAAGCAGGGTAGGAATAAGAGAAGCGTAGGGCTGCTCTACCTGGGCTATGAGAAGCAGAGAGGAAAGAGCTTTCCAAGAAACTCAGTGATGAATGAGTGGATTTTTTAAAAATTAGCAGGTGTTCAATTTGTTATATGAGTTATAGCTTCTAGATTGAACCTCAGAGCTACTCATTCTTATCTTACAAGGAAAGAGAAGAGAACTGGATGTCGGGATTTTTAAAAATCAGTATTATTACTCCACATTTTTAAAACATGAAAAGAACATGTTTTGAAATCAATTAGTCTAATACTGAGTTTCATTTGAAAATCTAGAAAATTGTAAAGAGCCGGCTAAGTTTGAATGTATAGTCAGATGAATCTGTGTGCATAATAATCCCATTGGTTCTGATCCTCAGGCAATTTACAGAAGTTCAGTTTTATTATCTATACACCAGGGTTAAAAAGATGTTTCTAAAGGAATTCAATAAATAAAATGTGAAAAGTACTTTACACAGTGTCCAACAGAGAGTAAATTTTCAAAAAACATGCTATTTTATTTATATAACAGTTTGATGAGTAATTAAGAACCAATCTGTTTCACTTAGAATGTTACACTAATCTAACTTTAATTTTTATCTTTATTTTGGTGGTATTATAACTACAATCACAGTACCCAAGGATTTTAGCAGAGTTTTGCAAAAATTAGTGGCAACGTTCTTATGCTTGTGTTGGGAATTCTGGATAAATATTAATTATCTCCAGGGAGGGAGCAGAACCCATCAAGAACAAGTATATGGGAACTTTGTATCTGCAATGTGTTATTAATTAAGCAATGGAAATATTTAGGTGAGGAAGGCTGGCTTCTGATCAGTGACTTATTTTTCTTTCAATAATGATTTTCCCTTGAAAAAAAAAATATTCTTCACAGCCTGCCATCTCATGATACTGCTCTCTGTTGAAACTGCTCCCTGAACAACCCTGAATCTTTTGTGATGGATCATTCTTTCTGAACAATGCTTTAAAGTTGGGAATGGGAGTGATTCAGCACATCACATAGGACCCAGCCAGCAATAGGACTGGGACTGGAGGCTGAAAGCAGGCACAAAACATGATATTTTATAGCAAACATGTTCCATTGGTTCCTCTCAGGAAAATGCAGTTTCCAAGACTTATAACAAGATCCAAGGACAGCAGGATGATATTCCAAGTGCTGACTGGCCAGAGTCAGTGGGAAGGCACAGCATGACCTTCTTCCAAATAACTGTGAGTAGTAAAGTCTCTCCTTAGAATGCAACCACGATTTCAAGAAACAACTCTTTAATGTTTAACCTTAATATTTTTAAGTGACTACTTTGGAAGCAAAGTCAATTTTTAATGAGTATTCGTTGTGCCGACCACATCAAATTGATTCTTGGTTTTAGTTTCTCCTTTTTAATGAGTACTATGCAAATTAAATAGATCTAAATTATGTGAAATACAATGCTGGCTGTCAAAAAATTCAAGCATCATTTTACAATGCAGAGAAAAGATAAGTTACAGATCCAGTTTATGCCTGTTCTGACTTGATTTGGCTGAAATAATACATTTCATTTTTCAAAAGGGCTTGTTTTAGTTTAGCTCTCAAATATCCCCCAGAGGCCCATGCGTTCATGGCTCGATCCCCAGCAGGGTTTTATTGGGAGGTCGTGGAACTTCTCACAGATGGAACCTCATGGGATGTCTTTAGGTCACTGGGGGCCTACCCTTGAAAGGGACTGTGGGACCTGGCCCCTCCTCTTTTGCTTCCCAGCCATTAGGTAAGTGGTTTTGTTCTACCATGTGTTCCTACCATGACACAATGCCTCACCATAGACCTAAACCAGCAGGTCCAATCTGTCACAGGCTAAACTGCCTCCAAACTGAGAGGTTAAATAAACCTCCCTCTCTCTCTCTCTCTCTCTCTCTCTCTCTCTCTCTCTCTCTCTCTCTCTCTCTCTCTCTCTCTCTCTCTCTTATTGTGGTGCTGGGGATTGAACCTAACCTTTTCTCTTTTTAAGTTAGTCACCTCACGTATTTCATTATAGTGATGGAAAGTTGATTAACACAGGTTTGCTATTAGAGGACATGAACTTTATGTACAATATCTGTAGTGGAGAGCAATGTCTGTGATGTAGATATTAGATATGGCTACATAACAAACCATGCCAAAACTCGGTGACTTAAAAAGTAGAATTATTTATTCTTGTTCAGCCAGACAGTTCTGCTGATCTGAGCCAAACTTCACTGACCTTGGCTGGGCTCCCTCCTGCTCCTTTGGATAGCCTGGCAGGTAGAATGGAACAGGAAGATTGATCTGGGATGAGCTTATTCACATGATGGTGTTTGCTTGGCTGTTGACTGGGACATTGGGATACAACTGGGTCACAAGTTTTATCCAGCTAGTTGGCCTAGCCTTGCTCTCCTCTTCATAGCTAGGCAAAGGCCACTGGGTGGGGTGAGCAAGACCTCTTGAGGGATAGGCTTACAGCTGGCATGCCAATTCTGCTCTTTCTAGTGACCACTAGACATATGCAGAGAATGTGGGAGAGAAAAAATGAGGTCCATTTTTGCAATCAATTGCACCACAAGAACAAAAACTTGAAGGAGAACGATTTGACCTATTTAATACTACCTTAGAAAGCCTTTTCTAAATGGCCTTCTAATTTCTCTGCTGGTTGGCTATCCTACACTGCAAAGTATCTGTTGGGATTCTACCAATCACAGGGTGCTGACCTCCCCTTACCTCCACATATGGTTGTGAATAGAACTAAATTGCTAATGGGAAATGTTACAAAAATCTTCTGGAAATGATGTGTTTGTCTCTAAGCAAACAGGTGCCATTATTTTATCCCCTGACACTAAAACAGTTTGGTATTTGATCACTGCTTAGAATCAAAGAGCATGGGAAGCAGCTTCTATCTATTGAAACAAGCTAATGAATAGCTCGATCTAGAGATACAAAAGTGGAGATGGAGGAACCCAAGATATTTGGGCATGTATACATGTGACAGTTGTAAGAGGGAAATGGAGGGTATGTGCACATGAACACATGTATCTTGGATAAGGAGGAGGAGGAGAAGGAGGAAGTAGAGGTCGTGTGTGTGGATGTGTTGTGTTGGAGGAGAAGAAGGAAGTTGTGTGCATCTGGACACATGTGTTGGAGGAGGAGGGTACTGTGAAGGTGAGCACATGGGTCTTGGTGGAGGAGGGAGTGGAGGTTGTGTGTGTGTGGATACACATGTGTAGGGGGTGAGTGTCTCATAGGCATCACCTCCAGGGTCAAGAGCAATCTCACACCACAGGACTGTCAGAGGCTGCTAAGGACATGCTATGCATTTTTATGCTTCATCTTGTTCCCATCCTCAGAAGTTAGATTTTGCATTTACACAGGCCTACATTAAAACTTAGATTTGGGGCAAGATCCTAAGCTTTCTGAACTTGGGGCTAGTAATTCCTACCTCACTGGGTGAAATTAAGTGTATAAATCACCTAGCATGGTTACTGGCACAAAGGATGTGCTCAACAGGTGGAAGTAATCATTGGATTTTAAATTTTTAAGTATTTAATTACACCCGTGATCTAGACTAGTCAGAACTGGGAAAATGTCCCAGACAATAAAGAAAAATAAATGTGAGAGACTAAAATATACTTCCCACCCCCACCCTAGCTGGTTCTTTCTCTCTCTCTTCACATAATATGGGACCCATGATTGGCAAACGGAGAGGAGACAGCTTGTTAAACAAACTATCTAAAAGATAACCCTACTCTGCTTACTATCATTGGCCCTCATGCCCCAGAAAGAGGAAGAATGAGATGTCCCTGTTTGGAGGAACATTATGTGATTCCTTTCAGGAGACTCCTGAGAGCTCAATTTGGATTTCTTGCTACTGCTGTCCATAAGCTCTACCTAGCTGATCACAGCAGAGCGGCTGCCTCGCACACAGGCATGCAGGTCACTTGTCCCAGGGCGATGTTTTCTAGTTGCTGGACCTTGCCTGTTGGCTTACAGGGAGCCCCAGAAGAACCCCATTCCACTATTTCAGAATGAGATCCCTCATGACAAGTAACCATCCCTGGGAGAGGCCAAACATGAAGCAACAGACACAATTCATCCTTGTAAATGAAAAACCAAAGACTTGCTCTAGAACTGCTAAACGTCTCTAGAGCACAGCTCAAAAATTACTGAAAAGAAAATCTCTGGGATTTAGCTGCAAAAACCTATGATCCTATCTGTCAGCATTGTTGGAGCTTCTCTCAGAGATAACAGCATCATTGCCCACCTAGGAATCTGACTAGTGTCTGTCCAATGCCATGCTCTGGCATTCCTACCAGTCTTGTCTCTGAGAATTTTCCTTCCTATGGTGCATTTCCAATTAGGCCTGGAGCCTGTTCATCATATCTGGAAACTAGAGTAGCAGAGTAGTCTAGCAGAGGATCAACCTCATGCTGTCTTGCAGACACGAAAAAGATGGACCCTTGAGCCAGATGCCAGAAAGATGTCTTCTCCTTCAGTGCCTTGGTCACACACACACACACACACACACACACACACACACACACTCAGGCACATACTCAGAACCTTCCTTGTGGCTATCTTGGATGGCACTAAGTTTGCCATTGAGTTGGCACAATGAGAGCTGTGAGCATGGCAGATTGGAGTTATTTTTAAACACCCTTGCTGGGAGGCAGCCGTGACCTTAAAGTAGGTTGTCTCTCTTTTTCTGGCTTTTTCAGTTTTATTACAAAAAGCATTTATTTGTAGAAACAGAAAATCTAAGCTGCAAAAGTACACATGTTCTGCAAATGGCAGATGTTGAATGTTTCCCGTCTCAGCAAAGAGAAACAGAGGAGCAGCTGTAACACATGCTCAGGTTTCAGGGGAACAACCAGCCACTCATTCCATCTTGAGGATCACAATTCTCCTGAAACATACTCCTCCTCAGACCCAGACAAAAGAAAATAGATTCCTAAAGATAAGTCATGTCCTTCCAGTCCCTGCCCAGCAGACACCGCGCTTTGCTCCTCCAGCAGCTCCCTGGAGTTGCCAGAGAAAGCCAGGACATTTCTCACCCACTCCTGGATGAAGTGAATCCCTTTTGCTCTGTTTCATTCAGAGACAGGGGAAGTAATTATCCAGAGAGCCAAGAACTGTGATGGATGCCTGAAGATGTGGAAATGTTCTCAGAAGTTGGATCTCTGAACAGCTATAATGATCATAATATATTAGTATGTATAATAATGCATTATACTGACATATTAATATATTGATTTTATATTATATGTATTGGCATATATAAAATAATACATTAGATGTTAACAAAATTCACTATGATTATTATCTCATTTCAATGACCAGTTCTACAAAAATTTATTTATTAATATCTTATTATGACAACACAGTTCCAGACAGTAGGGGTTCAAAGTCCTCAGCAGGTGAGAAAGATGAAAAAAGAAAGAATTTCAGCAAAAGAGCACTATAGTTATGGAGTTAAGTGAGATAGAAGAGGGGCACCTGACTAAGCCAGGGATGTAGAAGGCAGAATTTTTCTGTCTCCGGTGTTGCTCAGAAGTACTGGGCTAGGGAAAGGATTAGAGATTGTTATGGTTTGGATCTTAGGAATCTTCAAAGGTCCATATGCTAGAGGCTTAGCTGCAAGCCTGTGGCACTGTTTGGGGACATAGTGAAACATTTAGGATGTGGGACTAAGTGTAAGGAAGTTAGGTCACTGGGGGAATGTCCTTGATGGAGATATTAGGACCCCAGCCTTTTTCTCTCTTCTTTTGCTCTCTGACCACCATGAGGTGAGTACTGTCATTCACCATGCTATCCTGCCATGATGCACGTGCCACCACAGGCCCAAAGCAATATGGTCAAGCAGTCAAGGACTGAAATCTCTGCACTTTTGAGCCAAAATAAACTTTTCTTCCTTTAAACTGATTTTTCCTCAGGTATTTTGTCACATAATGGAAAATGACGAACAGAGACTGTGTAAACAAAGATTACGTAGCCCACATAGACTCCTCTAAGTAGTAGTCACCAATAGAGACTTTAAGTTTTTGTTCTCTGGCTTGAGAATTCCCACATGTAGGCTCACACTGAAAGATTTATCTTGATTCTCCCAGGAGGTGTAATCTTACAGCACTTGGAATATTACAGTTTAGTTATCTATTTGATCATCTCTCTTTCCCCCATTGGACAATATCCCAGTTACCTGTGTGATGTGGCATGTGGCATAATGCCTGTCATACAGATGGTGGTCAAGTGATGTTTCCTGAATATATGGGTGAATGACTAAGTTAAAAGCACTAGAGAAGGGGCTGGGGTTGTGGCTCAGCGGTAGAGCGCTCACCTAGTGCATGTGAGGCCCTGGGTTTAATTCTCAACCCACAAAAAGATGAATAAGTAAAAACGTATTGTGTCCAACTACAACTAAAAAATAAATATTAAAAAAAAAGTCCTAGAGAAGGCTAGACTCCCTTTAAACTCCACTTGCTAGAGAACCTCAAGTTCATTTAGGGTGAACAAGGATAAATACTCAGTAGTAGTCACCAAGTTTCAGATGCATGATCAGGCTTTTGAAGGCTCTCAAGGGCAAAATAAGTGACAAAATGAATTAGTAATGTGTGATTAAAGTGATTTGTAATGCGATGGTGACAACTATCCCCTAAGTGAGCAATGCACGTATCACAGAGCCTCCTTGGTCTTGGACCCACAGGGTAAATGCTTAGCAGTGAGACCAAAGACAGACTCAGAGTCAAATACCCACCTGAGGATCCTACCAGCCTTTCCACAGCTTTGCTTTTGCCCCCTTCACTAAGAAATAGACCTCTATCAAGGCGGCATTTATGAATGTTCATGAAATCGAAGATCCATCCCAATTCTTCATGATTTGAGTGGACATGAATATTCACACAGATGTCCCACTATCTTGATCTATTTTGTGTTTCTATACCAGAATGCCACACACTGGGTAATTTATAAACAGTAGAAGGTCACTCAGCTTGTGCACAGTTCTGAAGGTTGAGGAGTCCAAGAGCAAGTCGAAGTTTGCCATCCAGTCTAGTGAGGATGCATCTAGTGAGGGCCTTCCTGCCGCACCATAATATGGCATCACACAGACCATATTACATTGGGGATTAGGCTTCCAACAAGTGAACTCTGGAGCACATTCAAACCCCAGCACTCACCAGGGGGAACCAGGGCTGGTGAGACTGGGTGGCCAACTTGCTGGGAACACAACAAATAAAAGAGTCTGTTGAGATGATTGGCTCCCACTATCACACTCTCTTTAGCAAGAAGACTTCCTATCTCTTTCTTATTATCAGTCTTTTTTCAAAAGATATCCTGGATATCCCAGATATCATGGAGCTCCAAATATAAATATGTAAGAAAAACTTGAAATAAAAAGCCAATGTTTACAAATAAAAAAGAGCATTGCCTTCTTTTTCTCTGTTGGAATCATAATGTGCTCATACTATCAATCTCTAAATAAATCATGAGGCAAAGGGTCCTGGAAAATATTCTTTCTTCTCTTACAAAGATTCATTACACAAAATGTGATTTTAGTAATTTCAGTCACTCATCTTTTATTCTTTGAAGATTTCCCGAGCATTTTACCAGATACAACAAAGCCAGAGCAAGAACACAGATACCGGAGATGAAATGCCATATTCTTCCTTCTCCATAAAGTAAACAGAGTAAATTAGCTTTTTAATAAATGATTCATATCTCTCTATATATGGTTGCATGATTCCCTTGAAGAATGGAATTGAATGATTCTCTAGTGATGTCAGTTAAACTTATATGGCTCATGAGAAGCATATCCACACATTTGGTAGGACCTGGGCAAACTGAAGAAGGTCTTATAACTTCTATTGCTTCTTGTCATTTTATCTCTCATCATGTAAAGCAAAGAATACTAATTTTCATCCTTTGTTACTTAATTGCTACGATGTGAAGATTGTTCACAAATATTTTTCCTCTAATTTTCTAGTATCTGTCTTGTGCCTATTCTTTCTGTTTCACAGTATGTTTTGAGCAGCTCATGTTGAGTCAGAGAGGCACAATCAAGAGAGCATGGAAACAAAATTAAAAGAGAGAGAGAACATGGTAGGTATAGTCTAATATTTTGAGTCCCAGAATCTGAATTCAAGTCTCCACTCTGAGACTTCCTAAGTCATGTAATGACTCAGAACCTGTTTCATCTGTCAAAGTAGAAGTGATAACGCCTTCCTTATAGGATTGCTCTGAGGCATAGCTCTAGTGTCTGGCATGTAGGAGGGGATAAGTCAATGGCAGCCATCACTGTTACCTTCCTGGTGGTTATAGTTCTACTCCCTGTTCCAATGCCCTTTAACAACTTGCAAGTTTTCCCCACAAAGGATGATGTTGGCTCTGTGAGCCTAATCACTCCTCCTCCTTGCCTCCAGATTTCAGGCTAATTGAGAGCTAGACACAAGTCCCAGAGGAAATTAACATAAATATCCACTTAATTGTGGTTAGGCTACTATTGGAGAGTGCAGTTTGCACCTGCTGCTAAAGCAGATTCTCCTTCTATCTGCCTTCTCCTTTGCCATCTAGAACAGGGCCCTTGCATGTTGACGGAGGGGAGTCATCTATTCACACAGCTATAGAAAATTTCAGCCTCCTTACCACCCCAAGCAGGTTGCACAATGAAGTTTAGAGAGTCAAGCCACGGAGGCAAGTATAAGTAGACATATCCAACACATTACAACCAATCCTTAGTGAAACAGAGGCCAAAGAATGCCAGCTTCTGTTTTAGTCACCTTTTTCATCACTTTGACCAAAATCCTTTACAAGAACACATAAAAGGAAGAAAAGTTTATTTTGGATTATGGTTTCAGAGGTTCATTCCATGGTCAGCTGACTCCATAACTCTAGAACCAAAGTAAAGCGGGACATCATGGCAGAAGTGCGTAGAGAAGGAAAGCAGCTCAGGACGTGACAAGTCAAGAAGCAGAGAGAGATTTCCATTCACCAGGGACAAAATATAAACCCCAAAGTCATGCTCCCAGTGATCTACCTACCTCCTCTAGCTATTCTCGACCTGCCTGCAGTTACCACCACTAACAATCATTATTATTGCATTAGGCTGCAACTCTCTCAATCCAGCCTCCACCTCTGAACATTCCTGCAGTGTCTTACAGTGAGGTTTGTTGTCTCCAACAATCGCAGCTTCTCACCATTCTTTCAGGGAAAAGAGAACTGGGGAGTGGGGGGAAAATGAGCAGAAGCTTATTTCCCAGTTCTTCCCTTCTGAGACAAGGAGTACTGAGCACACTGCCCTTTACGTAGCAGGGAATGAATATGAGGAAAACGAGTGGTTTCCTTTTTACTGGCTATTGGCTTGAGACATCCTTCTCTCTGTTTATTTCATGATACAGTCTCAAAAGAAATAAATTCATACAATTCAATTCAACACACTTGCAACGGATATTTACTAAATGAAAGTTACCACAGCAGAGTAAATATCCAGTTTCATTTAAATTTGGAATAATAATAGACTCCTTACCTAGGATGCCTGAGGCCCTCAGTTTAATTCCCAGCACTGCAAAATTAATGAATTAATTAATTAGGGGAAAGATGGTGTTATATAACCAAGATAATCATCCCAAGACTTCTCAGAGCCCTCAATATTCTAAAGTGCTCTGTGAGGTTCCTGTTTCTCTAATGTGACTGAAACCCATTATAGCCCATCTTGCTGTCTGATTATTATCTGTGAAAACATCTGGATGGAAAATTTTTATTTAAAAAATCTCGAGGATTCTGACTCTGAAGAGCAAATGAAATCAGATGGATTGTGGAAGACAGTCAGGCTTGGAAATGTGACCACACTCAGTGGGTTTCCATCCACCCAGCCCACCTCTCTCTAATAATTTGTCCTGAGGATGGTTTGCCAACATTGAGCATTCTGTGGGGTTGCGGGTGGATTGAGGGGCTGGAAAGCAGTAATGCAGGTTCTAAAACACCAATAGAAATTACATCTTTCTAGCCAGAAACATTAGGAAAAGAAATTGTTTCTTGAGGACTGGAGAATAAAGGGGAAAATCAGTATCGAGAGACAGATAAAACAGTACCCTGGTTGTGTGTATAGACATTCACTAGTCTCAGCATTACCCCTGAGCAATACTTTTGGAGATGAGACAGAATTTGCGGTCCTTCTCTGAGCTGATTGCCTATTAAGCCAAAAGCATCAACATCCTCCATAGTGTTATACAAGGACTGAGTCTGCATAACATAACCCATTCACAATGTCCAGGGTACGACATTCACAGAAAATGTGATCAGTTCTCAAGGGAAAGGACGACCAATAGATGCCAACCTCAAAATGAACGGAATGTTGAGTTGATCAACATTCTTTTAAAAGGCTTTAAAGCAGTTATTAAAACCATGTTCCATGGATTAAAATATATATATATATATTATAGCAATGAATGAAAATATAGGAGTCCTCATCATAAAAAATAGAAACTTTAAAAAAGAAACAAGGGATAATTTTAGAATTGAAAAATATAATACAGAAAGTAAACATTTACTAGAAGAGCTCAAAGAGACTAGAGATCATGGAGGAAAATCAAGGAAATCTTATTCAATATGAAAAAGACTGAAAATAAATGAGCAGAGACCCAGGGTTCTATGGAAAAATATCACAGAAGCCTGAGGCAAAGAAAGTGTGATTGGGATAGAAAAGTATCTGAAAAATTATGGCCATAAATCCTCCAAATTTGGGGAAAGACATAAATTTTCAAATTTAACAGCTTCTGTGAGCCCTAAAATGATAAACTACTAAACATACCTAGATATATCATAATCAAGTGCTAAAAACTAAGGTAAAGAAAAACTCATGAAAACAACTAGAGAAAAATGACATTATGTACTGGGAACAATGATTCAAATAACTGTTGACCTTCTTCAAAAACCATAAGGCCAATGGAATAACATTTTCAACTTGCTTAAAGGAAAGAACTGTCACCTCAGAATTATAAAATCCAGCAAAAATATCCTTCAGGAATGAAGACAAATAAAGGCGTTATCAGATTAAGAAACTTCATTGCCTGCTCTATTTTCAAAAAAATCCTAAAAGAAATTTTTCAAGCTGAAAGGAGACAATGCCAGAAAGAAATGTATGTTTTGGGGAATGAAGAAAGAGCAACAAAATGGTAAATATATAAGCAAATATAATAGACCATTTGTCAGGCACCATGATGCATGCCTATAATCCCAGTTCCTCAGTAGGCTGGGGCAGGAGGTTAACAAGTTCAAGTCAGCCTCAGCAACTTAGTGAGACCCTGTTTCAAAATAAAATAAAATGAGCTAAGGAGGTAGCTCAGCAGTAGAACACTTGCCTAGGAAGTGTTGGCCTTGGGTTCAAGAATACCAGCATACACCAAAAAAAAAAAAAAAAAAAGAAAGAACATTTTTCCCTCTTGAGTTATTTAAAACATGTGTGATTGTTGAAAGTACAAATTATAAAATTGCCCTTATAGTTTTTAGTATAGGCAGTTTTCAATATATACAGACATAATATATATGAGGTAATAGTATAAAGATCAGTGTGGGAAGATTAAAGTTTGCAAAGTGTACAAAGCATGTTATATTTCTATTGCTATGACAAAATACCCGAGAAAATCAATGTAAAGAAGAAAGAGTTTGTTTTGGTTCACAGATTCAGATGTTTCAGTACATTGTCACTTGGCCATGTTGTTTTAGGCCTGTAGTGAGGCAGGGAGGACAAAGCTGCTCACTTTGTGGGGCCCAGAAAGCAAAGAGAGTGAGAGGAGAGACTGGGGTCCCAATAATCCCTTCAAGGTCATGCCTCCAATGACCTAACTTCCTTCAACTAGTCTCCATCTCTTAAAGGTCTTACCACTTCCCAAATAGTGCCACAGTCTGATGAGCAGGTTTCAACATATGAACCTTTCAGAGACATTTAAGATCCAAACCATAACACAAGTTTTCTAATGTAGATTTAAGAATTAACACTATCATACACACACACACTTTTCACGCTATTATGGTGGTAAAATACACATAACATAAAATTTAGCATCTTAACCATTTTAAGTGCAGTTCAGTGGTATTAAATACACTCATATTGTTGTACATTTATCTCTAGAACTCTTTCTCTTGAAAAACTGGAACTCTATACTCACTAAATAGTAACTTCCCATTCCTTCCTTTAGTCATCCATTCCTAGCAAAAACCATTTTGCTTTCTGTCCCTTTGGTCTGACAATTCTAGGTTCCTCAAGTGAGTGAAATCATACAGCATTCCTCTTTTTGTGCCTGGTTAATTTTACTTAGCATAATGTTCTTTGTCTCTTGTAATCTTTTAAAATTATTACCATTTAAATTTTATTTTGTCTGATTTAGTGTAGCCACCTCTAATTTGCTATTTGCATGGAGTATGTTTTCCATTCTTTCACTTTCAACCTTTTTGTGTCTTTGGATGTTAAATGACTCTCTTGAAAACACCGTATAGTTGTATCATGTTTTTATATTCATTCTTTCAATCTCTGACTAGAAAATTAGATCCATTTACATCAAGAGAAATTACTAATAAGGAAAAACTGGCTTCAGTCATTTCACTATGTTTTTTTTCTATTGGCCTTCTAGCTTTCTCGTCCTTCATTTTCTGCATCACTCTCTTCTTTCATACTTGATTTTTTGTAGTGAAATGTTCTAATTCTTTCTCATTTCCTTTTGTGTAAATATCATAGCTATTTTCTCTTGAAAACTTATTCTCGTTGTCTTTTTACACTTTCTCTTAATTGATATTTTCATTTTGTTCACACATCATTTTCCTGACTTTCTCCATATCTTCCTTTAGTTCTTTGACCATCTTCAAGACTGTTGTTTTAAAGTCTTTGTCATCGATCCAAACTCAACCATATTAATAATTGTAGTAAACATTAATGGCCTAAACACTACAACTTGAAAACATGGATTAACAAAGTGGATTTAAAAGCAAGATTCTGTGCTGTGTAAAAGTGACATACTTTAAATATAAATGTACAAATAAATTGAAAGTAAAAATATATACCATCCAAACAGTAGGCATAAAAAAAGCAGAAGGGCTATTTTAGTTTCAAATCAAATAGACTCCAAAACAAAGATATTATCAGAGTCAAGATGATCGTTTCATAACAATATGAAGAAAAGTTAATCAGGAAGTCATAACAATAGAAAATGTGTATGTAACTAATAAGACAGCCTTAAAATACATGTAGCAAGGTCTGGGGATATAGCTCAGTTGGTAGAGTGCTTGCCTCATGTGCACAAGGCCATGAGTTCAATCCCTAGCACCCCCCAACAAAACAACAAATAGCAAAAGTGGACAAAGTGAAAGGCAGAAATAGATAATTTTAATTGACAGAACCACTGAACAAAAGAAAAAAATCAATAATCACATAGCTGATCTGAACAACACTATTAATCACCCTGATTTTATTAACATTTTAGTATATTCCATCTAACAACCTTCATTTTTTTTCATGGTACCAGAGATTAACCCCTAAGCCACATCCCTACCACTTTTTATTTTTAATTTTGAGACAGGATCTCACTAAGTTGCTCAGAGCTTTGTTAAATTGCTAAAGCTGGCTTTGAACTCGTAATCTTCATGCCTCAACCTCCTGAGTCATTGGGATTACAGGTGTGCATCATCACATCCAGAGAGAATAAATATTCTTTTCAAATACACAAAGTATACTCACCATAACAAGCCCAGCAGAATTAAGATGATTGAAATCATCCAAAGTTCATTCTCTGACCATAATGAGATTTAATTAGGAAATAATAATGATATAGATGGAAACTGCTAATATCTGGAAACTAAACAACAAGCTTCCAGATAATTCATGTGTTAAAGTACATCATTTATCAAAGAGAGGGTATCAAGTATGCAGTATTTGCTAAATTAAATCAGACACAAAAGTTCCTCTAGTGAAGCATTTCACAAGGCTACTGCTTTAGAGAGCACATTCTAGAAGACTCTACTAGAATATGCCTCTGGAAGTATATTGTCTTTTCTTTAAAGCAGAGAGCAATTTTTTAAATTTGTGCACACAGAAGATGTCCACGTGCCATAAATATTTAGCACATTTCTATTGATGGGGAGATTTGCTCTTGTATGTTAACCTTGTCAATCTAATGTGATAGGATTGATTGCTTTCTATTGCTGCTTTTTCTTGGTTGGGATTCTTCTACAGGGACATGGTTGGCTTGTATCCCAGATATAGCAATTCATCAAATAATTGCCATGCAAACAGAAGTAATGGGCACCAGTGGAACCTCTTCTTTCTTATGAACTGCCACCAACTGAATGTAGCAGAGTTGGAGCTCTACAGAGGAGGGGGATCCCCTCTGAGTTGTCTTTCTTAATTACAAAAGGGCATTATTTTCTTTCTTTCTTTTTTTAATGTCTTTGAGCTGCCAATCCTGTAGAGAATGGCTTGTTCTTTTTTAAGGGAAGGGAAGATAGTATCTGCCAGGACTTACCAAGAAAACAAAAAACTGAAAGTAGAAATGGTTTACTGAAGACACACTGTGAATGTGGATGGGGATGTGGATATAACCCAAAGCAAAGCTTGGGGTGTTGGGAGGAGGCAGGGATGGGAAGAGGCTAAGGGGGCCCCAGCATTCTTTGACTGGAGCTGTGGGTTCTAAAGAGATCCCTCTTTCAGGAAGCCCTATTTGCAGACATATTGAGGGAGCCCTATTCTTCATCTCTTCTAGCAGGAATATCTCACCCCAATATCCTTATGGGAACTTCAAACTTCTACAGATCTACATTTGCCTGTCACCGTGATAGCAATTCCTCCATCCTGGGATATCTTTGTGTCCTATATCCCTTAACTACTTGACCCTAGCACCTCTTCCTGGCCTTTGTTATAGTCTCTGAAGACTCAGTGTGGAACTGGATGCCCTAAGGATCAGTAGTCACTACCTATTGAGGATGGTGCAGAGCAAACCATAAAGCTTCCCTTGCCATCCCTGCCCTCCCACAACTCGGCTGAATAAATATCTACTCCACACCCCATAGGAATCTGCTGCCAATCTTGCATAGGCATAGGCTAGTTTGAATATACCTCCTAAGGGTCTGAGGTTAAGACTATTTAAAAATCTTCATATTCTCTTTCTCCTAAAATATATTCTAGTTTTGCATTCATGTGCATGATAAGGCTTGGATAACCTTAACCAAAACACCCCATCCTGCCCAGTGCAAGCTTCAAGCACATACTGTTTTGATGTGCAGTGTGAGCCCTACAGTGTTTGTTGTCTTGGCAAAGAGTATCATGCTTTGGGGGCATGTGGACCATAGTTCAAGACACACAAACCTCACAGTAAGATTTTCTTATCTTTCATCTCTACACTGAAGAATCTGGAAGAACTGAACATAGGCTCCTTTCAGAACTGAGATCTACTCCAGCACTCCAGGATGTAGCCAGGTTCCTGGGGAGGGTTCCATCCAGGCTCAGGGAACAAAGGGGCAGCAGGGGAGAGAATCTGAGGGAGGCCAGGGTCTTCCAGAAGCCAATCTGAGACTTGCTCTGATTGAGCTAGTAGCTTCCTTCTGTTAATCCATAGATTAAGCACACCTTGCCCCACATAGCAGGGCAAACCTCAGGATCTAGAGCAGGAGCCCAGGTCAAAATATGCTTCAGATTGAAACCCATTCCCCCCCAGCCACCCGACCACATCCCCGTTCTGAGCAGTTCTGTGATTTTCCTGCAAAAGGACATCATCTGGCTTTGAACTGATTCCAATCTTCAGGCAGTCTGCTTTCTCCTTTAAGCAAGTTGTTCTCCATTCCCTCCAGATGGATAATTTATTACTGTGTCTTGGATGGCCCTGCTATTAATTGCCTACTTATTCCCCCTTAAACATCTTATGCTTTATGATCCAGTTCTCTGTCAGTACTGGGTTGTGGATTTCAGAGAACAACCAGAGCTGAAATCTGCTCCCCTGATTATGACAACACCATCCCCAGAGCAGCAAAAACCCATAAAATAAACCAGTCCCTGTGGTCCTTTTGTCGTTTATCTTTGTTACTCAGAGAAAATTCAGGGAGAAGGACTCCTGTGTTCAGTTGTCATCAAGATCTTGCAGCTGAGTCCGGTTGTATCTGGCATTATGCAGAGTGACAGGATCATTTATGCTCACCTTTTTCGTTGGAGGAGTGAAGTGAACTGATACATAAAGACTAACATCCAAGTGATATAATCTGTTAAAGATGATTTTCTGTCTTCTGTTTTAAGCAGGCTGCCCTCAACTCTGTGAATGGCCTCCATAATTCATCCACTCATTCAATTCCTCCTAATACACAGTCCCAAAATAGAGTCAGTCTTTTCAGCCTGACTATGGTATGTATTTACCAAGAGAAATTAGGAGAATTATTATTGGGATGAAAGAACTCTAAACTAGCTGTGCCTGAAGAGGAAGCAGAAAGGAGGTTCTGGAATCTATAAGAAAGAAGAATTTTAGTTACAGAACACAAGTAACCAATTAATGAGACCTAAATCTGTAGAAGGGAAGAGATAAAAATTACTGTAAATACATTGATGTAGTTATAGAATAAGGAAATCATGGGGTAAATCCTTGCATGTTTGAGTTGGTAAGAAATCTAAAAAAAATTTATTTCTCATCCATTTCTCAGAACTCAAGAAGGAAATAAAGAATTCCATTTTCAAGAAAGGAAACTTTGCAAGGCAGTCTGGGTGAGAAGAAGAGCAGAGATTATTTTTTTTCTTTTCTGGGTATCCACAGGAGGTTAAATCTTGGATTTTCTCTACAGGAGACTCAATCCTTGGTCCTTAACCAGTCTCTGATTTTAAACTGGACAGTGACGCATGCTGAGGGCTACAGTGAGACCTGGGCAGGGATAGTCTGGGGTCAGGGGCTGGTCTTTCTCAGTCACTTCCTTATGTGAACTTGGACAAATCACATCTCAGTCCTCAATGCCAGCATCTGCAGTGGGAAGAATCCTCTCTCAAATGGTAGAGAAGATAAAACAAGGTCAGGGGATGAGGCAAGCAGGCTACTTGCCTCATCCTGTTTTGATTCAGTGATCACTCCTTCCAATTCAGGGTATTTTTCTCTGAAGATTCAAAGTTTTTCTATATAATAGTTTGGCTCCCTTCTCTTAAATGATAATTTGAAATATTGCATTTGATTTTTTTTCTTTCCTTAGAAGAAACTAAAAGATGAGGAGAGGGGGAAAGGAGTCAGAAAAATGGGAGTGGAGAATCGTATCATGTGGGTTTATATTCTCATTTTGGGCAAAACATCTAACTGTTGGGGTTTAGTTTCCTCATCTTTGAAATGGTGAATCTAATGGTACCTACCTCATGAGATATAGTGCACTCAGCACAGGTCTTGACTTAAAGAAACTCTAAAAAATGGAATGTATTTATTAGTAGCATATATACCTGTGCCAGCTATTGATGATTCAAGAGTTGTTGAAAAATAAATTCCTTAAATACAGACATACTTGACTTAACAGCAAGGCCAAGTTCTGAGAACTGTGTTATTAGGTGATTCATCGTACAAACATCAGAGAGTATATTCACACAAATAAAACGGCTATTATGACACCAGATGATATAATCTTATGGGAGATCAACATCATATATGCTGCCCACTATGGAGGAAAACATTGTTATGCACTGCATGACTGTAGTAAATAAACACCAAAATGAAGAAAATTTAAAAACAAACTCCTCCCACAAATATCTGAATCTTAATAATGTGAATTTGGAGGAAAGTGTAGCATGCGTGTTATTAGTCAACTGTCACCATAACAAAAACCTGAGTAAATCAGCTTATAAAGAGAAACGGTTTATTTTGGCTCACAGCTTTAGAGATGCTAGTCCATGGTTGGCTGGCTCTGTGATTTTTAGGCCTGTGGGGAAGTAGCACACTATGATGGTGGCTTGTAGTGGAGTGAAACCCCTCACCCAATGGCCAGGGAGTGAAAGAGAGTGTTTTAGACAGGTTTTTCTTTTTTTGTTTTTGTTTTTTTGTTTTTCTGCTGTGACCAAATATACCAAACAAGAGCAATTAGAGAAGGAAGAGTTTATTTGGGGCTTCATGCTCTCAGAAGTCTCAGTCCATAGCTGGCTCCATTCCTAAGAGCCTAAGGTGAGACAGAACATCGTGGTGGAGGTGTGTGGCGGAGGAAAGCAGCCAGGAACATGGCACCAGGAAGCAGAGAGAGAGAGTGCTCCACTCAACAAGGACAAAAATCTCTCCCCTAAATGCATGCCCCCAGGGACCCACCCCCTCCAGCCACACCCTACCTGCCTGCAGTTTCCCACCAGCTAATCCCTGTCAGAGGACTAATGTGCTGATGGGGTCAAGGCTTTCATTAGTTAACGATTTCACTTCTAAACCCTCTTGCATTGTCTCACACGTGAGCTTTTGGGGGACATCTAATATCTAAATCTTAATGGAGAGAACGAGGAAGGAGCCAGGTCTCACAAGATTGTTTGAGGGCATGGACCCAATTACTTGAAGACCTCTCCGTTGGTCCCACCTATTAACGGCTTCCCCACCTCCCAATAGCACTACCGTGGAGACCAAGCCTTTAGCACATGGGCCTTTGGGGAACATTCAAGGTGTAAACTATAGTAGCATGGCTTGAGCAAGCCTCAACGGCCTCTTCAGCCCTGTCCACTTCCATGTCCCACCACCTGGGTAAGGCCAGCCTCATCTGACAAACAGGCTGCTCTCCAAATGCTTTCTGGTGCTCCTTGATGTGCAGTTCTAGCCTACAGCACTGTCCCCCTTTAATCACTGACTGGAATTCTAATTTTTCAAGGTACCATTAAAATGCTGCCTTATCTGTGAAATGTCCCCAGATCATCCTGAGTCCTGTGTAATTTTTAATAGGCTAAAGGAATGATGCTGTTGTTTGTTTGTTTTCTGGGCTTGACACTGCCTATGGACTATCAGCTATCAGCTGAGGGCTCAGCACTAAGGAGCCAAGAGCACAATATGAGCATTAGGCACCTCCCAATGCCCCAGAGGTACTTCCATCTTTTCTCAAGGGATGATGGCTTCCCTGCAGCAATGGCAGCTACTGGTGAGAGTGTGGGTGTCTATTTTCTTATGTGTAGAGGAGGGTTGGACTAGCTCTTCTAAGCCTCCTCCAGCTGTAAACTCCCATTGTTCCTTAGGCTAGATGGTGTCCACCTTACAAACTAATGGTGGACAATTTTCACAATTCCAGCCCATTATCTCTAGGTCTAAGACACAACAGATTACAAAAATTTCTCCCTTCTCTTTCCATCACACATGCACGAAATGTACAACTCATCTCCCAAGTAGATTCTTGATTGCCAACTACAACTGACGCAGGAACCCACAACTATGTTCCCTTCTGGTAAGTTTTTTGGAACCTCTTGGTAGAAGTCTCAGTGACCCATGTTCAATATGATTTTCAATATGATTATGGGACTGAAAACCATTCATCCCAGAGAGAGGTTGCTGAAAACAGTCGGCAGGTGATAAACAGAGGTTAACCTGTGTTCTGTGTTACCTGTAGAGGTGTATATAAATGGAGTGGATACAGGATTTACCTACATTTAAGAAAAAATGTCTTCCCTTCCCTAACATCATCCCTTGCCTTCCCCCTCCATAAACAATGTATAGGGCAATTTCCAGCCTTTAAAATCCTTTTATAGAGGTAGAGCATGTGATTATGGTTAGGTTCATTTTTACCCTGCAATTCTTCATCTGACAAAATGCCATTTTATTATACTATGATCACGGTTTTGATTACCCAGGGCACTGAAAGGAGAAACGATGATTGAGCTGCAGATGGAAATTCAATCTCACCAATTTTAGAGACTCCATTATCCCAGGACCAAATGCCATTCTCAGGCTTTCCACTTGACATTCTATAGCTATTGCCTCAGACTAATTATAATTCATTTGGCTAATTCTAATGGTCTAATTTTATCATTCTGTAATTAAGCTTCTTATGGCAGCATGGTATTTAGCAGTAAAAGGAAAATATTTCCTTTCCCATTTTCAGAATGGTTGAGCAAGATAAGGAAAGGTAGTCATGTGCCCTTATTTCTACATTTCTTTTGAGTAATTTTTTTTTTTTTACTGATTTGAAGAACTGGTAGATTAATGCAAGAAAAAATTTTTTTCAGAATAAAATGTTTGAAGCATTTTTTTTAAAGACAGCAGCAAATCAATCAATATTGTTCAAATACTTTAATCACAAAGATCCAAAAAGAAAATGAACAGGATGGGTTCAGAAGTGTGTACCACAGTTGATAATGTGCTGTTCGGTGTGTCACACTAGCCCAATTATGGATACTCAATATGTGCCCATTGCACATGATTGAGTTCATTGTCCACTAAATAAGAAGAAAAATTGGAAGACTCACAGCTATTCCATTAAAATAAACTCTCATTCTACTTTTCTGCATGTATGGAGATAAGTTGACGACTTGACCTAAATAAAGCCTAAAGGCTTCTCCAGGGTTTCTTTCCAGGTGCTTTCACAGGGTGTGGAAGTCTGTCCTCTCTTCCCAATACTCAGGCTTGGCCTGGGTAATAGCAGTCACTATCTGTTGATCCACTGGTGACAAACAGCAGGGAAACCTTTCCAAAACCATCTGGATGGATCTTGATGAATATCCAGCCTCTGGAAGACAAGTAGGATTTTTCCTGGACTAGAATGGCCCTGCTCCAGCTCCACTTTCTGACCCCTTTTGAATCTTTACTCTCGTTATAAATACAGTGTGATTAAGATACAGCAGTACTGGGGTGAGAGAAAACCCATATGAGTGAAAAGGGACCTTGCTCATCCAATGTAGAAGAGAATGTATCCACAAGACAGAAAGAAGCAAGGAGGCTGCAATTGCTAAGCAAATAACCACATATGTCTTAGTACATTTTTTGCTGCTATAACAAAATGCCTGAGGCTGGGCACTTGCTATAGTTTGGATATTGAATGTCCTCCAAAGGCCCAAGTATTAAAAGTTGGTTGTGACCCCATTTCTCCTGTTTGGCAGAGGGGCCCCTTTCCAGTAGTCCAGAGCAAACCCCTCACCTGAGCTCTTCACCTTCTCTTCCCTACTAACTCTGACATTGGCTTTAAAATGTGTTTAAGTCTCTGGCATGCTAAAAATAAAAACCAGCCAGTCAACAAACAGATCACAGTGTTCCACTTACAGGTCTGGCCTTCCTCTCCTCTCCTTTCTCAGTTGAGCTTCTTGGAGTAAGTGTCCCCAAGCACAGGCCTCATTTTCTCATCACCCTTGCCCTTCATGTCTCAGCCTGATTCTGAGAGTACCCTGTTGGATTGCTCTACGTGGCATTCAAGGCCATTTGGGACCTGGCCCAACTTTTCTTTCTAAGCTTCCCTTTCTGCACACTCTGTGCCCCAGCCATGATAAACAACCAGGGCATCGCTGATGGCCCATGTTTCCCCTTTGCTACCTGTTCTCCCCTCTCTTAGTAAAGATTTCTTCTCACTTTCCCTGGCTAACTCTTGCTAATCTTCATTCAAGTCCCAGTTGAAAGCCATTCCTTCTTCTCCCAAAATCTGGTTGATGACCTAGCAGTGTGCTGTCAAAGACCCCCACACACCTCTATTTCCGGTTGCACAGAAAGGCCTAAATACCTGTTTCCCTTTCTTAGCAGGAACTGTGTCTTATTCACTGTTGTAAATGCTACAGTTAATAAATGTCTAAATAATTTTCAACTAGATGAAATTCCTACTTGCCAAAAGAGAAATGCTTTTTAAAACCTGCTCGAAAGTAGATTTATGATCCATCCCTTTTGCTAAAGAAGGGCATGGTTACAGAGTGTTTTCTTGCCTGTGTGAAGGCCAGGAATTTGTGATTTGGGGATCACAAAACTCCAGCTCTGCAAATTTAGTGTTACCCAAATTGTCTTTCTTCTCTCAAGAGGGAACTTTGGGTCACCGTCAAGGGTATCACCAGCTGATACTTCTAAGCTACTCAAAACTGCCCACCAGAGACCCACAACTTCTACCTCCCATGAGTCAGAGAAGGTCTAGCCACACTAACCCTCCACAAAACCTTGAAGCAGAGACATCATCTCTTTGCTTATATGCATCTTTGGGCAGGTACTAGGTGCTGCCATGACAATGGGGTTGTATCCACCTTAAAGGAACCCTCACTCTAATGGCCCTTGTAAAATGATACCCTCAGCTACTCCACTAGATCCCATGCTTGATGGTTTGGGGGACCCACTGGGAACAACTGCATGTGATATTTTTTATTGCAGACACTGCACCTCTTCAGCCATCCCCAGGGCCATTGCATCCAGGTTATTGTCCCCATGACTCAGGACCCTTCTTTCCAAGCCCAGCAGTTTTTTTACATCCTTCATTCCTACAGGGTGACCATAGCTTTTGCATGTGCTACTACCTCTGTGTCTTTTGCTTGTGCTGTCCCCTTGGCATTTCAGACATTCCTCGAACACCAAGCCACTCCTTCCAGGTTCTTCTGGTAGAACCTGCCATCATGTTCCATTTGTCCATCTATACTACCTCCCACCAGCTGGGGTTCAGTAAGGCAAGGACTGTTGTTAGTGTTTATGCTCATACCTACCGTACTGTGCTCCAGGGGAAATTACCCAACCTTAGAAATAGATTCAAGGTCTCCAGTGTGTTCCAGCTTACTCCAGACCTAAATAAAATTATTTATTTGTCAAAAATCTGTGGAGGGCTGGGGATGTGGCTCAAGCGGTAGCGGGCTCGCCTGGCATGCGTGCGGCCCGAGTTCGATCCTCAGCACCACATACAAACAAAGATGTTGTGTCCGCCAAAAGCTAAAATGAATATTTAAAAAATTGTCTCTCTCTCTCTCTCTCTCTCTCTCTCTCTCTCTCTCTCTCTAAAAAATCAATCAATCAATCAATCTGTGGAGAATATGCTGCACTGGCTCTACACTGTCAGTAGGGGACCCTGGCCAAGGTCTGTGCCAAAAGAGTGTAACAAGAACAAGTACAAGTCAATGCCCCAGGGATTTTAGAAGAAAAGTGCCATTGGAAAAAGTAACAGTAAAAGTCTAAGAATGTGCTCACAGCAAATTGCCAGCCCACAATAAATTGTTGTTCTATTTTCATATTAATAGCCCTTTAAAAAATAGAAAAAAATCACAAGCTCCTTATACAAATGCTCCTTTAGTCATTAGAAAAACATCAAGTGTAGGAAGCGAGGGGACTCTGTCATCACACAGCCCAAGGAGAACCACGGGTTCTGGGTGCTGGTTAAATGAAACACAGGTTGTAAAGGACTTTGTAGGGCAGTAGGACCTCCTGACTGCATGGTAAGGAAAGAGCCTCCACAGTCAAAGCCACTTTCTACTTTACCACATTTGAAAGGACTTTCTGTGTTTCAATGACAGATGGCATCTCTTTCTCTGCTTGATTCCCTCACTGCCAAAGAAAACCCAGTTCTTCAGAAGGATGTCCAGTGTCATTGCACAGTGCATGGCCTTGGGACGCACTGGCCTCATTCTATAATGCATTCACTGTGGTGGATCTTCAGCGTCCCATGGGGTCTCTGTCGTTGTCCAAGCCTGAGTATGACCAGTGTCTCCTGAGTTCATCTCCAGATATTGCCTGTGTGTGCTACCAGTGGGATTACTCCAATCCAAGGTAGTCATGGGAATGTCACTGTCCTAAGTCCCCATTTGTTCCCCTTCAAGTGTTAAATGGTCCTTCTAGAGGTCCCTGAGGGTATGTCAAATGGCATCATGAGTAGATCTTGCGTCATCCTTACCCTGGTTGTCCTCTGCAACCATGAAATGCCTAACTCTGAGTCTCCCCTGGGGCTTTCACTCCTGCATTTGGATCCTGCAGTTTGGGAGGCATCATGGCAGTCTATACTCCTAAGGACTCATTGAGCTGGAGATGCACCTTCCTTCTTGTTCGGCACCACCTGCTACTTGGGATGGTGCCTCTCTTCTCTTCTCCCAGTCCCAGACCCAATCCCCTGAGTCCTGGGGACACCAACCTGTCTTTCTCCTGCCCTTGCCTTTTCTTTGCCTCCTCCCATTCAAGCAAGACATCTCCACAGAGGGAGCTTCTGGAGGCCTTTGCTCACCAACTCATCACACGTGCTCAGTTCACATTTTAGAACCAGAGCACAATTCCCACTCTGTGTGTGTGCTTCCACATGTGTGCACGAGTGTGTGCAGGTATGGATGTGTGCATGTGTGGCTTACACAGAATTTCCTTGTTTGATAGCTGACAAGTTGCCTTACTTTGGATCAGTACCACCAAAGAATTTATACCCATTTTCATAATTAACAAAAAGAAGTCATCTCACACAAGAAGAATCTAGCCACTAATGTGCAAGTTCAGCGTCAGGTGCCTCCCAGATCAAGGCTCCTCTGGGAGGTGTTCTACAAGGTCCCAGTGCCTGGAGTCAGGAAATTTGTGCCCTTTTGCTTTGTCTTGTTTTGTTTTTCACTTGTCTATTCATCTTACTCCGTTAGGACCTGTACTGTGTCCCCTTCCAAAATTCACATGTTGATGTCCTAACCCCCAGTACCTCAAAATGTGGCCATATTTGAAGACAGGCCCCTTTGAGGAGGTAAGTTAAGATGAGGCCATTCCAGGTAAATACACCAATACAACTGGTATACTTCTAAGAAGAGAGGTTTGGATGCCAACAGGTACAGAGGAAAGACCTTCGGAAGACACAGTGAGATGGCAAACAGGCATCTGCAAGCCAGGGAGAGAGGCTGGGGACAGATGTTTCCTAGCTGCTTCAGAGGGAGCAGGATACTGCCTGCCACTTGGGCTTCCAGCCTTGCATTTAAAGGATTTATTTTTAATTCCCACTAGTCTAACTTTAAATCCTTGAAGCATTTTTATCTTGATGCCTTTTGGAGTCTGATCCCTTAATAGTGACATCTTATTGTGCTTTTGATCATGAGAGGCCCTGGGTATGATCCTGTTTTCATCCTCAGTACCCCAAGAAGTCAATGGGTTACCCCTACTTTATAGACCAGACTTTCAAAGCCCAGATTCCTACATGGCTCACATTCCAGGGTTCTCGGGCGCCACCTGTCCCTTAGCAGCCAGCTTCCCTAAGCCACTTGCCAAATGGAGGCAACAGGCAGCAAAGAGTCACAGCATTGAGACTATAGCAAAGACTGGCCCAGTGCCCGGCACAGAACATTGCCAATAAATATTGATTAAGTGACTGACTTAAATTTTGACTGTCTGTGCTTCTTGAGATTATCCTATCCAGTGGATTTTGTTTAGAGAAAAAAAGCAAATTTCCAATATGTTTTTTTTTTAATTTTTATTTATGTATTTATTTACTTATTTATGGTTTTTTATTTTGTTTTGTTTTGTTTTTCCTATTTTCTATTCAAGGAGTCAGTCTTGTAAAAGTATTCATCTGGGGCTGGGCACAGTGGCACATGCCTGTAATCCCAGCCACTTGAGAGGCTGAGGCAGGAGGATCACAAGTTCAAGGCAATGAGACAGAAGAGGCATCTGAGGTTGAGAGGAGCCCCTAGCAGGTATCCCCCTTCTATACAGGGTCCAAGGCTAAACATTGTAGGTACCAATGAACCCAACATCCAGGAGCCAGAGTGCATGTGAGCTACACATGATCCATTTGCTGACTGTCAAATCCATAGCCTTGGATTTTGCTGCTAACATTTCCCTTCCTGTTTCTCTGTCATATTGCTCATTTGGATTACAGACTCCTTGACTGCTGGGAGTCATTTGCTCTCTGTATACCTAAGGGCTCAGTTAAATGCCACCAAATGAGGACACTGCTAGAAAACTCACTGTCTAAGGAAGATCACCCTCTTTGGCTGCCTGGTGCCATTTCTAAGTTGAATCTCTTACCTGCTGACATCATCTCTTATTTCTCAAAGAGGAAATAAGTGGAATTTTATTTCCCTGCTCTTTTCCAGGTGATGGAACTTGTGTGGCCCCGAAGAAAGTCTGCAATTAGGTAACTTTGGAAATGCCTCCCCATTTCCTAAAATAAGACAAAATATAAAAAGGAATAGGACCACAATAGCTGGCATTGGTCCAGAGCAAATGAAGGTGATCTTAGTCTCCCCACAAAAGATGGACTCTATCTGAGGCCACCAAGGGTGAGCATGATGAGCAACCCCTCCCCCAATGACGGAGCCCTTTGAGGCTCCTGTCCTGTCTGACTGGTGTTCAGGCTGTCTTCGTGGGTGTCAAAGTTTAGACTATTGACTTTTTTGTCCATTTTTATAACTAACCTGCTTTAAAAAAAAAAAAAACAACACTGAACAACTTGGTTGTTTCACTAAGGATACAAATCAGTGGATGTCTTTGGCTATGGGCATGGTCTTGACCTCTAACCTGCCAGTGTGCAGAAGATCTGTTCCTTCTTTATTCCTTTCCCCATTTACTATGTCAATGTTAGATACCAACCTAGCCTCTGCCCTTGAGAGAGAATAAGGACACAGGCTAAAACCTCGGCAGTGCCTCTAAGAAATGGCACCAGCTGAAACCTACCAGAGGCCTCCAGGGGAGCTTATTTGCTCCTAAGAAACAGATGGATGAGTTTTAAGAAGGCAAATGGGTGGAGGTGAGAGAGAGGGAGGGGAAAGGAGTATGTGAATAGCAGGTATACAAGAGAGAAATCTGTTTGGCTAAAGAAGTATTCAAGCTCAAGAAAGATTGAGAGGCATTTCCAGGTCTGTAGCATTTACTCTCCAACAGAATTCCCTGGACTCTGTGCTCTCTCTGCATTGGCTGGCCCCACCTCCCTGGGTCTCAAGCCCTTTCCCATCTTACTCTCCCAAACACAGAATCGCACTCCCTGCTGGGGCATGCAGCCTTGCTCTGCCTCATTTGACATTAGCTTTGAGATTCTAAAACCTCTCCCCAGGATGTACCTCCTTGATCCCCTGAGCTCATCTTCTACCCCTCACCCCCAGTGGATCCCAGAACTGAGGGAAGGATGATTTGCCTTAGAAGGCAGGGACCATGCCTGTACTGGCCACTGAAGGCACTTGAAACTCCACTATCCACTGATTGCAGGCACTGTGCACACATGTGTTGAATAGAGGACTGCTACTTGCCTCTTGGGAATTATTCATGGAAGTCATGAACAGAATGTTCAACTGGACTCCTGTTGATCTGACCCAGAAAATCATGTACAATCTCACAGATGGACACTAGCTCCTTCACAACCTAATCAATACATTTGGTACACTAATACAGCTAGTATTTCCCAAACTTCTCCTGGTACTGTTCCTGTACTCAGAATCAATGACTCGTCTTCGAATGCGGGTCTCCACCAGCCTACTTCTCCCTTCTCTCAGGACTGAGCTGCATAAACCCTTTGCTTTAGCTTGTCCAGTCTCCTAACTGTCCTTGACACGGTTGCTCACTCCTTTCTCTGGACTTCTGTCACTGGGCTGACTGCTCCTCCCAGTTATTCCCCACAAGCCAACTCCTACCCAGTGACAAGACGCTATGAAATGATTACCCAACTGTCATGATTTCCTTCTTAGGCATTCTAGTAGTAATGATTTTATAATTCCATGGAATTATGAAATGACAGCCTCAGCCCCCAAAGCTCTGGAAAAAAAGTCCTTTTATTAATATTAACTGACATTTTAATAGAATTCATTTTCTTTCCCAGAGTAATAAATCTAGTGAAGTATAGACTAATGGGAGAAATCTTACCAGTCAGAACTTTCATGATCAGGCAATGGGCTAGCCTCTGCTCCACCCTTACCTTGGGCCACTACTGTTTTGTGATGACATGTGTATTATTGCCATGAGTGATATAACTCCATGAATGTAACTACTGTCCCTCCTGCAACTAGACTGGATGTCCTAAGCTGGACTTCTCTGTCTCCCATGTGCCCAGAAGAGTGCACATCGTAGCTGCTCCAGAGAGTTGGTTGAATGAATGATTACAAGGCTGAGACTTCTTCCTCTCCTTCTCTAGGCAAAATGAACAGCCAAATCCTCCAAAGGGTGCTACAGGGGAGAAGAGATAGAGATTCCCTTTGTCTGTGTACCTGAAGCAGCCCAGGATGGCAGGTGAGTGGGACGTGTCTTGGGATGAAGAGGGTGATGGCAGTTGACAGGTGATCTGAACAGCCCTTGATGACTGCTTCTTGTGGAGCAGCCTCATATGTGCCCAATGTTGCAAGGCTGGGAATTTGTTTGGGCATCTCAGAAAGAGTCTAGTGCCCCCAAAGAAGGCTCCTGAGCCAACTGATAGGATGTATGCTGTAACTTCGATAGCCACAGGGGCTCATCCCCACAACATTAGTGATTCATATTGTAGAATATCTTGCTAAATGCAAATTTATCCCTCTGCTCAGAAAACAAGATCTGTCATCTCTATCAAACCAGCTGGTTTCCTAATATGTATGGAGAGCGTATTTCTAGGAACAACTCTTTAAATCTCTGGCAAACATCCCTAACTGGCATTTCCTCGTTGAATGTGCACTATCTTTACACAGCAAAGTGATTTTCCCTTAGAATCTGGTGTGTAAGTAACCATTACAAGAGGAAAGGACATGCAATGTGTCACCATTCTCCCTGTAATCATCATTAATGTATTTACTCTGGTTATTGAATATTGAGAAGTCTCGGTTCTGGAGTCTCTGTATTGAATCACAAAGTAGGATTTTTTTTCCTCTGAGATTGTAACAGAGAACTAGACTCCTTCTAGTATCCAATTCTTACTTTTACTTAATTTTTTAAGAGCTTTGATTTTAGCTGGACACAAAGCTTCTGTCATAAACATCACATTTCCAGCACTTTGGGGGATCTAAGTTGTTCATATGACTAAACTCTGTTCAATGAAAGTAAATGCAAAGTGTCATGTGTGACTTCCAGTAAGTGTCCTTAAAGTAAGAAAGTGTGCCTTGGTCCCTTTTTTATCTTTTTGCATGTTGGAATGCCGGCTCAACGTTTGCAGCAGAAGCAGTCATTCTGGGTCATGAGGTTGTATGCTGAGGAACGGAGATGAGCTGAAGAGAAGGGGGCTGGGTTCCCAGTTGATGAGTCCTAGCACACCGACCCTTCCTTTACATGAGACAGACTTCTGTATCATTTAAGCCACTGTTATTCTATGCAGTCTGTCATACAGTGGATCCTAATCTTTATTGTGATGGTTGTTCTGTATCCAGCCAGAACCTGTGGGCTGCATATCTTGTCTCTCTTGTCTCTTGGCTTTTGATTTACTCAATGGGAGTCATAGTTGAGAGAATGGAAGGTATGGAAGGAGGAGGTAGAAAGGGGGGGAAGGAGGAAGAAAAAGAGAGGGAGAGAGAGAAATGGGGAGAGAGAGAGAGAGAGAGAGATTTTTCTTCCTTGCCCCTCCCTATTTCAGTTCCTTGATACAGCAGAGTTTGCTCCTTCTGGCTCTACCGCTCTTGCTATCTCCAGTTCTCACTGAGCCCTGACAAAACTATTTTTCCTCTTTAGCCTTTAAGCCCCCAGGCGGTAATGGATTCCACTATTGTTAATCTCTGGGAAGCTCAGTGAGTTTTATGGGTAATTAGTCATGCTCATACCTCTATAAATAGTCCTTTGATTATTTCATTTAAACATTTTATTCTATGAGCTATGGAAGTTTATCCCATGATCTTGTCTCAGGCATTGTCAGAAATAAAGATAAAATTAATTTTTGTGTGTGAGAGAGATTCCAATACTGTCATTATTGGAGTACAATTAATGTGTGGAGTAGTAGTAAGCAACAAGATAAGGACCTTGAAAACCAGGTAGAAAAGTTGCCTTTAGTAGGGAGTAATGGAAACTGGCCAAGGTAAGTTAACATGACATAAAGTGATGTTTTTATAAAAATTTATTTGTCAAAGACCAAGGAGGCTTATTCTCCCTCATTTTTGCTTGCTCAGAATTCTTTTTACATCTTGTAACTGATATCTGAATTAATTTTATAAATCTAGATCCACTCCTTTTTTCCTGTCAGTTCCCTATTGCCAAATGGGTAAATGTACCCCCTTGTAGAATGACTTAAAGTACCTTTTACACCCAGCTCCAGCTAAGTTTCAGTGTCATCTCCAGCCACTTCTATCCACTGCCTTTTGCTACAGCCCCAGGGCTGGTCATCATTACCTGAGCTCACCACATATATGCAAGCTTCTGAGCCTTTGCAGATGCTGTTTCCTCTGACCCAGCACTGTCTAATAGAACTTGGTGAAATCCTGAAAAAGTTACATAGCTCTGCTTCCCAGTGCAGAAGTCACCAGTCACATGTAGATGTGGGTCATTTGCAATATGACCAGCATGTCCAAGAAACTGAAATTTTAGCATGATTCCATTTTAATTCACAAAATTAAGAAAAATTTAAATTTCAATAGTCATCTGTGGCCAGTAACTATCATATTTGACACCGTAGCTCTCTCTAACTGGAATGTTTTTGTTTTCCCCTCTCTTTACCCTTAGTGGGGTCTAGAAAGCCCCTATTATCAAGGACAAATTTAAGTATTACTGTTTCACTATAGCTTTCTGTGAGGCTTAATAATTCCTGAAGCTGTATGCTCCTTGTAATTCATGCATACCTATATCCATCAGCCAGCATAGGGCCTCTCTTCCTTCCTCCCTGAAACCTTCTTATCCTCATTCTTTGTGCATTACTATTTGTAGTATTTTAGTTGAATCATGACCTCTTGCCTCTAGACCCTTGCACATACTATTGCCTCTGCCTAAAACACTATTCCCTTTGCCTCTCCCATAGTCAATGAATGCCTCAATATTTCATCTTAGATGTCTCTTATCCCAGGACACTGTCCCTAATACCATCCACCATCTAGAGACTAACTTGGGACTTTTCTTTCTAAGATTCCCAGTGTCCTGTGTTTATGCATCCTAGTTCCCTGTAGTGTACTTGATAGTCTGTGTCCCCCTCACTATTCTAAATCTTTTTGAGATCAAAGACTGTTTATTACATGAACTGTTTATTACATCTATCCCAGCACCCAAAACAGTAATATGACTGAACATGAGCAAAATATTTCTGTTGGAATGGAGTGGAGAGTGAACTGTCCATGGTCCTGAAATAGCACACTAGACTGCATTCCAAACCCTATTTCCAAACCCTCTGGCAAAGTAGAAAGCAAGTTATTGGATATATTATGGTGAGGCATGAGGTTATGACATGATGGAAAGAGAGAGAGAGAAAAGAAATAGAGACAGAAAGACAGACAGAAAGAGAGAGAGGACCTTCCCAGAAAATGTTTGGCTGCCATAGCCAAATTATTTGTGTTAATGAGAGAATTCACAATCCCGGAATGGAAGACACAGAGAGACCCTGAGGAGAGTAAGGATTGTGCGAGTGTCAGCTTGAACAAACACTCACACAGGCTGGAAATGCAGCTGGGCAGACAGGGTGTGGCTGAAGCAGCAGTGTCAGCTATTCTTCAGTGGCAATACTTCATCATTGTTTTTCTTTTCTTTCTTAAAACATCTGTTCTTTAAGCTGCCATACAAATTAGAATTTACGTCCCTATGTTATGAGTCATGTAGCTGATTTTTTTGTGGGTGCTATAAGGAGCTTTGTCGCTTTTATTATGTCATTAAGAGATAATTCAATGAAAATCAAGTCATTGTCTTGCTCTCTGGGTTGCTAAATTTCCCTTTTCTCAAATTTCCAGCACCCTTTCTCTATTTCTCCCTCTCAGTTGATGAAAATGTTATTTCACTAAAAAACTGGAATCAATAAGAAAAAAACTTCCTTATACCCAAAAGGACAAAGTAAAAGGAAACCTTAAAAAAAGTTAGGATTAGGTAGTTTCACACTTTTCCTTTCTCCTCAGTAGAAATTTTTCCACATGCCTGAACGGTCCCTCATTTAAGTTCTGAACACAATCTCCTCTCATCTGCTCATAGAATTCACTCCAGCGTTTACACTCTCTGTGCTTTAAATATTTTCCTAATTCTGGGTCATCTCCTGTGTTTACAAATAGGCAACATTTCTCAATTTTAGAACCCCTCCATAAATCTGTATCCCCCTCAGCTTCCCATTAGTGTTAAAAACACCTGAGATAATCAGCTTATAAAGAGAAAATGGGTCATATAGGTACACAGGTTTAGAGGTTCCAGGCCATGATCAGATGTGCCCATTGCTTTTAGACCTCTGGTGGGGGTGCCAGATGGTCAAATTTCTCACCTTATGGCCAGGAAGCAAGAGAGAAAGAGGAAATGGCTAGGGTCTCATGATCTCCTTTGAGGGCATGCCTTGAATAATCAAAAGACATCCAATTATGGCCTGCATCTTAATGGTTCCACCCCCTCCAAATGGCACCACCAGGGAGACCAAGCTTTTAACCCATGGACCTCTGCGGGCCACTCATCCAAACCATCCCACTCCTCTAACTAATAACTCATGTGTGTTGTGGGGAGTTTTTTTTTCATGTGTTTGGTTTTGCTCTTCTTTACAGAAAAAAACTTGAAAATGGTGGCAATGTTTTCTGTGTCCACTTTTTCTGGCTCATTCTTTTCAGGCTTTGCCCACCACTCTGCTCTTTTACTCATGTAAGTTCACCATGGATGATTGTCACGTTGAAAATCCAGCAGCCATCTCACTCCTCTTCTTTCTCTGCTTGTTACCACCGTTTGGTACAATTGCTAAGTCCTTCATTTTTGAAATCCTTTTTTCACTTGAGTTTATTTATTTTTTCCTGATCTTTTTTCTACTTTGCTAGGTATGTCAGTTTAGTTTTTCTACTAGATCCTCCTCCTTTTCCAAGCCTCTGAAGGAGTGATGTGTATATTCACTCTCTTGCGATCCCATTCAATCCAATAGCTTTTGACACCATCTACACACAGCCACCTCTCAGATTGAATTCTCTAGCCTCAAACTTCTTCTTGAGCAGAAGACACATAGAGTCAAGCACCTCCTTGACATCTCAACTCATCTGATGGCTGGTATGGAAACCCCAAATCCCAGCTTCCCCAGAATAGCTTTGATTTATGACTTCTGTCCCTGTTTAAATAGTAATTTCACTTCTTTTATTTAAAATTTCCCATTTGAGACAATATATTATACTACCACCTATAATTCATCTCCTACTACTGCTGTAAAAATTCTTCACAAACTTTGTGACCTAAACCAACACAAATTTATTGTTTTATGGATTCAAAGATCTCATTGGACTAAAATCAAGCTGTCAGTAGGGCTGCATTCCTTTCTGGAGGCTCTAAGGGAGAACCCATTTTCGTGATTTTTCCAGAGTCAAGAGGTTCTCTGCAGTCTATGGCTTGTGCCCTCTCTTCCACCCTCAAAGACAGTCATAACAGTTGTGTCTTTCTGAAATCTCATCATTCTTCTATCTCCTTATTCCACATTTGAGGACTTCTATGACTACACTGGCCTGTCCAGATAATCCAGAACAATCTCCTAATTTCAAGATCAACTAATTAGAAACATTAATTCCATCTACAACATTAATTCTCTCTTTCAAGGTAAAATAGCTTATTCACAAGTTCTGAAAATTAGGACATGAATATCTGCAGGAGGCCATTATTCTATCCAACAGGCTATCCAAGCTTAGCAGGTCCAATATTGTCTCTTGATTTTCCTACAAAGCATCTTCTTCCTTGCAGTCATTCTTGAATTTTCTTACACTCAAACTCCTTAACTCCATATCCAGTCTAAAACTAAATTCTAGAAGCCCTAATTTGACCTTAAAAACAAAGATCAAATTAAGCTGTATTTCATGCCCCTCTACCTCTGTTATCCTCTTATTCCAAACCAGTCTGTTAAAGCTATTATTCCCTTCAAGTAAGTAATGTTGCAAATTTATGATCTTCCTAAATTTTTATTCCCCACTTTTGACAATACTTTTAATGGATAGAAAATAAGGAATTGATATAACCTTCTTTGACTTCAGGGTTAGCTGGAGTACAGAATCTTCAGGGAACCAAAAAAATTGCCTGCTAACTTAAGCACAAGAGTGTTTGCCTTGGGGAACAATTCTCATCCTTAAGTGAAATTGTTTAATGATGCTGCTGACCTCGCCTAAGATCATTAGCCAGATACTGCCTGTGGTTTACGAACACCTTTATTCTCTCCTGGACATCCAGATTAGTTTGGATCCAGGAGGTTCATCATGTTTTCAATTATTACAGTTTCAGTGATCCGCATAATTAATGCTATACTTAACACATACATACGGATTAATAGTTGGGATGTAGAATGTAGTATGGAAAGTTCATGGTGCTAATGCGATGCAGATTGGGAGTTAGTTTTGGTCTCTGCCACAGTTTTGCTGTGGTATCATCATGGGCCAGGCCATTGACCTCCTTGAGCCCCAGGTTCTTCATTCCTGCTTGTGACATTGTTGTGGGTATCAGCAATTATGGAGGTAAAGCACTCAACACAGTGCCTGGGACATAGCAGGGCTTGAAAACACTGGATATCACTATCAATATTGTGACATGTAAACCTTCTTAAAGTGACCTGCCAAGGTTCTTATCCCTAATCAGTGCACACAGAAAGTCGCTTTTCTCATATTAAAGGCAGAAGGCTTTTGAAGGCAGGTGGACTGAAGCAGAAAGATATCAGCACCACCCAACAGTAGGAAAAAAATCTTATCTGTGGTTTCTGCTGATTGCTTGACCTGTGTTGTTACTGACAATGACATTCTGATCACACAGTTTCCTTCTGCTCTGATGCCACTGTCAACCCCACGCTCGTCTTTAATCTGTGGGCCTACCTTTGCTGCTGAGATGGCTGAGTTTGTGGAACTTCCATTCCTCCCATCAGACTGTCAGGGCGTGACTGTGCATCAGAAAACATCAACAGCTCTGCTCTTTTTTCTTCTAAAGTCACTCATCTGCATGCCTAGATGACCTTGAAAAAACTTTCCTATGAAGCCAGGTCTTAACGTGAGACGGAATTTGAGCGAAGAGAAACCAGAATCTGCCAACTAAGCTCCTGGACCCTAGAGAATGGCGCCCCCTGGTGTTGGCTCAACACCTGCGGTCAACAGGGGAAGCTGCCTAATTCCACCTTGAAAGCCAAGAACCTACAAAGGAAACCTCATATGGAAATTCTTGTTTATCAGAAATCCTTTTCTACAAGAGGAGTTCTTTGGGTGACATGAACTGTGCCTTCTTTTTTTTAATTTTTTTTTTTTATGAACTGTGCCTTCAATGAGAAAGAATTGAGTTATTTAGACAGTTTCATCAGACAGTGGCTATCATTTCAATAGACCTAAAAGTTTGGTAAATGTACAACATAAGCTCCGAATGGAAAATAAAAACCATGTGGTGGGAAAGAGATGCCTCTACATGCCCCAGTCCCTCTGTCTTTCACTTTTAAGCCTTTTAGTTTGATATTTTTAGAAGTGTTTTAGAATAGCAGAAGTCATCCTCTTTTGCAAGTGTGACAAAAGTCATATATAGTTCATTTTCTCTGAAATCCTATTTGTGAGCTTTAGCCAGAGAAGGCACTTCCAGTCAGTCCACTTATCCTATGCTCTGAATTTCATCATTTACATGAGCCACCTGGGGTCAGGGTCTTTCCTTCCCTTGGTTGGATTATCCCATTACATTCAATAAGAAGGGACTTGGAAGCCGTCTTTGGCTCTGGGATGCTACCATACTAAACCTACAACATCTTTTCATCCTGCTAGCCCAGGGAAAACTTCAAGGTGATTGTCAGAGATGGGGAAAATTCAATTATCCAAGGGGAAGATATGAAGCTGTTGAGTTCTTTGCTTGCATTTAAATCTCTTCATAACCAAAAAGAAAATGTCTTTGAGACAAATGTCCTTTTTCTGTGCTTTGTAGGATAAATCACCAGTCACCCACTGGGGCAGTTCTGTGCTGGGGTTTTGGAGAGCACTAAAACATGGCAATAAGGAGATCTAATAATAGTGTTTGCACTAGACCCCAGGGGATCTCTGGCAGCCTCAATTACTCTAGTTCCTATTTTCCTTTGCCCTGTATTATCTGTAGTTGCCCTTGAATACAGGGAGACTTGAAGCTGGAGAATTTGGATTTCCTTTTTCCACAAAAAAATTTCTTCTCCTCCCACCACATATTATACTGTACCTCATCTTGGATGATTCTGTTTGCTTAATGATTGTTTTCTCCTCTTAATTGCTAGCAGTAATCTAAATCTAATGTGCTTGCTAATGAGCACAGCCTTAAAGTTCCACATGTAAAGATCTCTAAGAGCTGTTCTTTCATTATCATCACTAAATGTTTCCATATATATTCTCACTTGACATGTGTAGAGGCAGAAATAATAAAAACCATAAAGTGCTATGGAGATATGAGGAAGTACAATATTCATAAAGAGAAAGTCATGGCTTTAGCTTTGACTTGTAAATATTAGAGTTGAAAGAACCTTGACAGATCATTTGTTTAGACCCTTCATTTTACATATGAAGAAACTGAGGCTCAGAAACATGCAAAGCCATTTACTGAATCACAAAGTAGAACCAGATCCAAAGTTCCAAACTCCCAGCCCTGTAATATTTTTGACTGTGAAGATTAGTCCTTAAGAATGCATCTGCAAATGCTGCTGCTGGAATTAAACTTTCAGTAAACAATGAACCAAGATGTTCACTTTATTGAGAGATGATTGACAAATAAAAATTGTGTATACCTAAGGTATACAACTTGTCCAGCACATGCAAGGCCCCAGGTTCGATCCCCAGCACCGCATAATAATAAATGAATTAAATAAAGCTATTGTGTCCAACCACAACTAAAAATAAATATTTTTTTAAAAAATTAGGAGCAACAAAAAGTTCCAAAAAGGGAAGGATTTATTTTTTTAAAAAAAGGAAAAAATCAAATATATTTTGATGCATATACATATTGTGAAATAATAACCACAATCAAACTAATTAACACATGCACTACATCACAGTTACTATTTTCCAATTTGAAATTGTTCCTTTAAATGAAAAAGTATATATGGAATAAAACCTCAATATCTCAAAAGAGATTGCCCTCAGACTGAGAAGTGGAAATTTACAGAGAGTTTTGAGAAAATTCCTAGACTAGAGCTACTTGCACAACTGCTGTTGAATTATTAAATGGCAGAGCTTCAGCCTGAGTGGAGAAGACAAGTCAGGTCAGCATCTTCTGTCTTTCATTCCATCTGCTAACTTCTTTCCTCACCTGGTATCTGCTGAGTGTTCAGAGGCCGTTGCTGTGACCCTGAGCTGTGTGTAGAAGCAGTGCCAACAAGGTCAAGGACAGCTTCTCTTTTTATGTATGTGTCTGCTGTATTTGGATGTGCACTGTCCCCAGAGTCCCATATGTTAAAAGTTTGATCCTCAGCTTGATGCTATTGGAAGGTGGCGGAAACCTTTCATAGGTTTAAGGTTTTGGAAGATTTTAAGGTTTTGGAAGGTTTAAGGTTATTGAAGGTGTGCCTTTAAAGGGGATTGTAGGACCCAGTGTTGTCTTCTCTTCTTTTTTTTACTTCCTGGCCATGAAGTGAGCAGCTTTGTTCCATGTGCTCCATGTGCCATGCTACTTGCCACAGGCCCCAAATCAACAGGGCTGGCCAATCATGGACAGCAACCTTCCAAACTGTATGCCAATATAAAACTAGTCCTCTTTGTAAGTTGATTACCTCAGATATTTGTTGTGGTAACACAAAGCCAACTAACACAGTCTGTGCATGTGTGTGTGATGTGGTGCCGAGTCGTGCTGGGGCTCCCAAAGAACTCTCAATCACAGAGCAGCCCCACCCTAACACCAAGTCACCAAAAACAAAATGACTTTAAATATGGCTGTCGTATATGAAATTGAAAGTATTTGTTAATGATAACTCAATGCTGGAAAGAATATAGCAAAAGGCTGTATAGTATAAAGTAGTGGCATCAATTTGAAATTCAGCTGGCAGAGCGTTTCAAGTATCTTAAGATGATTTAGCCTTTGATCCAATCATCTTATCTCTGAGAATTTACACACAAGAAAAAAATCAAAAAGAAGAAATGTCTATATGCCTCAAGATATTCATTCCCAGGTTGTTTCAAACAGCATAAAATTAGGAGCAACGTGCTGGGGTTGTGGCTCCGCGGTAAAGCACTCATCCAGCACATGGGAGGCCCCAGGTTCTATCCTCAGCACTAATTAACTAATCAAAATGCATAAAAATAAATAAATAAAATAAAGCTATTGTGTCCAACTGCAACTAAAAACTAAATATTTTTTTAAAAAAATTAGGAGCAACAAAAAGTTCCAAAAAGGGAAGGGGTTTATTAAAAATAAAAAAGGAAAAAATAACATTTGAAATATTTATGAAAAAAATTCTACATGCTCATGATAAAGCATAAAAGTTCAGAACATAAAAATTATTTTACTGTTTTATTTATTATGAATTTAAACATACAAAAATATATCCAGGAAAAGTAGCATTTTGTGAGAATAGTAGAATTATGTATTAATTTATCCACTTTCCAGTTGTTTTCTCCATGTTCAAAAAAAAGATAAAAATTGCTGCATCTGTTTGGTCAGGTGCTGAGCTTGATTATAATAATTGTCATGGAAGATGTCTATTTGCAGAAGCCAGAATCAAAGGTGCAGACAAAGCTGTAAGTATGGGTAGAATCCCAGGCCACAAGCCAGAGAAGCAGACCCAAAGGCATCTTCCATTCCAGGAAAAAATGTGGGCCCTGCCCCAAGAACAGCAGAAGGGGTCCCTGAGGGCAGGAACGGAACACTAAGTTGAGAGATAAAGAAATGAAGGTTCTGGGATAAGGGTTTAACATCAGTTTGACATGTCCTGCCTTCCTTTTTTTCTCTCTTCCCTACATCTTATCTATCTACTGTATATTATAATCTTTATTTTGAAAATATCAAACCTATTCTAAAGTAGAAAGAGTGGTATAACAAACTATGTATCGAAAGCTTCAACAGAGTAAATGTTTCATCTATTATCCCACTCAACCCCCACGCTGGATAATGCTAAAATAAAAACTGTATCACTACATATGAGGGTTCTTCTGTATGTATCTCCAAAAGATAAAGGCATCTACGTTTAATATAACCACACATAATTATCACAACTAAAATGTTAGTAATGATTCTTCTTCAGGATGCTTTTAAGGGCTTCTACAGAGAGGAGAGTTAGAAGAACTACTGTGTTGAAAGGGTCAGAACCGGGCACCCTGAGAGCCCAGGCTCATCTCTCTGACATCACCCACCTCTGCCCCCAGCATCTCAGAAAGGGCAGCTCTGAGAACAGCCCAAGTCCTCATCTCCAGGTAGAACTGTGGCAGGTCCAGCACAGGGCTTTGCTGCACATAAGTACTGGAAGACCAAAGTGAGGACTCACACTCTGGAGAATTCCATAAAATAGACTCAAAATAAATAGTCTAAGAGGATGCTGGAAGTCAGTGGTTTTCAAACTGTGGCCCATGGAACACTGGAGTCACTAAAAAGGGAGAAAAAGGCAGAGACAAATCAAGATACTGGGCTTAACCAACAATTTCACTTTTGTCTGTTTTGTCTACTGTGTTTCTAGAACAGCATTATATGAAGAAATAGTTCTGTGTCAGAATAAAGATCTTTGCTGAAAGAGATTCTTCTGCTGTTCAGGGAGGTGGCTGTGCAGAGATACAGGGAGGTGGGAGAGCATGAGACATGGACCCTGAGACAGCTCCTGGCCTCCAGCTGACCTCAAGGTAAAGGAGCCCCCAGATAAATATTCTGCAAAATGAAGACAGCACAGGTCTTTGTGCAGATTAAATGAAATGAAGTAGGCAACCACACCTAGTACATATTGGGTATTTATGCAGTTTAGTTGAATATGATCTAAATATATCTGCCAAACTAATGAATTTACAAATTGAAAAGCTTACAAGATACTATTTTTCAGGAAATATGGAAACACAGATTGTCATATTTCTGCATATCTGTGCATGTTCATTTACATAAATTACTCTGTGGCTCTCCCAATGACCTAATTCTGAGCATAATAAACTGACCTATGTCGAGTGATTCCAGCACAGCACCCACAGTGATGGGTGAGGTGGGATTGCAAAGGAAAGACCTCTAAGGAAATATGTTCCTGAGCATGATGTGACCAGAGATAAGGATACCCAGTGATAACTGTCCCAGATGCTGGAATTATTTGGTGGCCTTGAGGCTGGAATTCTTCCCAAGTACAGATTTTTCTTTTATTGTGTTATCCTGGGGAGATTAGACTTATTCAGAGATATTTTGAAGTGTGATTCATGGTGATTTCATCTGCATAAAATAGGGCACAGAGCTCTCCTCTCCCAGGGGAAGCTTCCCTGTCATTATTTGCCATGATTGATTCACTGCTGCATATAAAAGACATGGGTGGCAAAGGGCCCTTTGTTTTTTGAAGAGAGCAGAAAGAGAGGGGATGAAGTACAAAGTGAAAGCCAAATTCTGGGTTCACCAGGCAGAGCCCCACATTCTGGAAGGCAAATTTGCCTTTTGCTGAAGCACAGCTGAGCTCAGCTGGAGCAAACAGTGTCCTTTAATGTATGTCCTTGACAGAGGCAGCCACGTGAATAGGGCTTTCTGGATCCTTCTCTGGCACCCAACATCCCAAGAGTGCCATTCTCTGCTCCCCCAGAGTAATGGGCTGTGACTTTTGCCTGACAAAATTGCCTTTGCCTCCCCACTCAGTGGAACAAAATCTGGCACTTGGCACAGATCAACTGCCACTCCCTAGTACCAGTTATAAAAACAGGAATGACATGTTTCCCTGGCACTTGTCAGCACCAAATTCTAACAGAACGAATTTCTCTAATCCTCTGTTGTCAAGGAGCTGTGGAAATAGGAGCCTCCACCTGGGGTATGCACAGGTTAAACCACAACCATGGGGCAGTAGTGTGAGTGGAAGGATTCCTCTGGTTCCTCTTGGCATTAAAATTTAGACTCAGGGGCCAAGGGTGTAAGTCGGTGGTGGAACACTTGCTCAGGGGTCTGGGTTCATTCCCACTACTGAAAAAAATAAATACAGACTCAGGAGGGCTCTTGCCCCCGATGCACACAGGGGCTCAGAAACCACACTCACAGAAGGGCTCAGACACAAGACCTCATGTGGCACCACCCCACAGTATTCAACACTTCTGTCTTCCTATCCAGAACACCAATTTTCCTCAAATATATTTTGTTGCATTTAATTGATTTTAATAAAACAGTTTTTAAAAAAGGGATCCCAATTTCCCAAAGAGATGTATGTGGGTCCCTAATAATAAAGGAGGCCCTAGCTTTCCCTAACAATTACTCAAAGGGAAAAAAAATGAGAATTCCAAGTTCTTATGCATAACTGCCCCTTTGGATAATTGAAATAGTAAAGAAATATTTTCAGGATGAAGGGTAGAGGGAAAGGTCTTTCTTGTAAAAAAAAAAAAAAAAAAGGATACACTTTATCACCTCTTGGAGACTATTCTATAGTTCCCCAAATCAATATTATTATCGAACACAAGGAGAAAAGTGGCCACAAATTTCTGCTGTTCAAGTCAAGATTGGACCAGAGAACTCAAAAGCAGCAACTAAACCGATTCCAAATCTACAGGAAGCCAGAAAAGATAAAGCTGCTGGAGATTAGCTGGAGGATACGGTCTGCATCTGGAATGAGGAGTGTCGTGCTCATCATACTGAGAAAGATGAAAGGAGAAGAGGGGATAACAGAAAACAACTACTCCCACCCTGTTTTCTGGGACTACAGCCTCATCCTTTGCCGACACTGTCTTTGAAGTCACAGAAACATTCTTTTCTCTTCCATCTTTTAGAAAAATTAGACAAGTCCAATCCCAACTCCCTCTTCATATACTGTCCACTCTTGACTATGTTTCTTCCCAACACACTGCAAAAATTCTCCTAAATTGCTTTCCTTAAATTTAGCAATGATTTCCATTCTTTATGTTACTGAACCCATTAGACACTTTTTTCTCACTGGGCAAGGTGTCACACAACTGTAATCCCAGTGGCTCGGGAGGCCGAGGAAAGAGGATTGCAAGTTTCAAGCCAGCCTCAGCAACTAAGCAATGTCCTAAGTAACTTAGTGAGACCCTGACTCAAAAATTTTAAAAGGGCTGGGGATTTGGCTCAGTAGTTAGGTGACCCTGGTTTCAATCCCTGCTGAAAAAAATAATTAAAAATTGGGGACTGGAGTTGTAGTTTACGGTAGAGCACTTGCCTAGCATGTGTGAGGCATTGGGTTCAATTCTCAGCACACATAAATAAATAAAATAAAGGTCCATCAACAACTAAAAAGAATTTAAATAAAAATTAATTAAAATAATTGAAAATTGAAAAGAATTCAAAAATAAAAAAAGGACCTTTACTCCATCTTACTGGATTTTAACACACTTGCCTTGCAGTTAGCACTAATGATAGATCCCTCAAGAGGAAGTTATGCCTTACCTTAGCTTCTGAGATATCCCTCCTTTTTAGTTTTCCTCACATTTCAACTAGTTGTCTGACTTCCTGAACTGGGAATCATTGGTTTTCACCCCCTACCTCTAACTGCTCATCAATTTTGTAAGGCTTTCCTTTTACATTACTTTCATAAACATTCTGTCCTCATTATTTCCCAGGCCAACTTGTGGTAGGCAGGATCCTGCAGATGCCTCCCCCAAGATCCCCATCCAACCGTTAGTCAAACACTAACTTAAGTACTTTTGTGAGGAATTTTTGCATAGATAATTAAAGTCCCAGAGAAGACCTCAAATAGAAAGATTATTCAGTTGTGCTTCAGTTAATCATAGGAATCCTTTAAAAATAGAGTAGAAAAGAAAGTCAAAGAGATCCAAAGCAGATGAGTGACTGAATGCACCATTGCTGGCTTTGAAAATACAGGGGACCACATGCTGAGCAATGTTGGACATCCTTTGGAATCTGAGAGAGATCCTCGGATAAGAGCCAGCAAGAAACAAGGTCTTCAGTCTAACAACCTCAGGAACTGAAATCTGTCAACAAACTGATGAGCTAGGAGGAGGACCCTGAGCCCCACAGTCACAATCAATGATTACCTTTTAGCTAGTGACATACTGAGCAGATAGCCTGCTGTCAAGACTCCATGCTGCAGAAACTGAGATAATAGAGGGTAAGTGTATCATTACATTTGGGGTCATTTCAACATTGCAACAGAATACAAATATACAATTTCTTGGAATAGGATCTCTTCACTCCTCACATGCAGCATTAGAAAGCTTCCTAACTGGTCACCAGGGAAATCCCTTCCAACCTAACTATAGTTAGAGTTGGTTTTCTAAAATGCAGACCTAGTGCTGTCCTTCTTTATCCTTAACATGTCAGAGACTCTCAGATCTAAGTCCCAAGCTCTTAGCTGAGCAACATTGAGCCGTCAGTGTGCTTCAGATTTCTTGGGCTTGCCTCTTTCCTTTTACAAGAATCTCTCTCCCTCTCCCTCTCCATCTCCCCCTCCCCCTCCTCCTCTCTCTCTCCCCCTCCCTCTCCCCCTTTTCCTCTCCCTGTCTCCCTCCCCATCTCCCTCTCCCTCTCCCTGTCTCCCTGATACAGAAGTCATTCTGAATGGTGGATGCAGTAGCCTGCTCTCCATACATGTTGCTCCCTTTGCATGGACCTCCTTCCCTCCTCCTCTTTGTATCAATAAGTCCTACTTATCCACCAAAACGTAGTTCTTTGTTTCTACATCCAGAAAGCCTTTGACACATCCAATCTGATTTTGATGTTTCTCTTTGCTGTTCTCATAGCCTCCGCATTTACATCTATCCTAAGAGCTGACATTTAATACGCACAGGCTATGAAGTGCTTCTATCTATAAGCTTGTTTCAGCTCAAAATAAAGATTTTCAACCCGTAATAACCCTGTGAGGCATGTGCTATTATCTTTACTTTGTAGATAAGAGCACAGAGCGTAAGTAAATTCCCTAAGGTCACACGAATAATAAGTAGTAAAGTTGAGATTTGAACTGAGACACTTTTTTTTGTATGTTCACTTTTTTAATGAATTTTTTTATTAGAGCTTTATAGTTATACATAGTAATTGGATTCATTCCAACAAATTCATACATGCATGGAAATCAATTTCAGTTCATGATGCCCCCTGTTCTCTCTCCCTTTTCCTACCCCTCCTCCCTCCCCTCTCCCATTGTCCTTCGTCTACTCCACTGGATCTTCTTTTGCTTGCCTATTAATTTATATTTGATCAGTCCTTTATATCACCCTATCTTTGCCTCCCCCTTTTCTTTAAAATACTTTAGCTTCCACATATGAAAGAAAACATTCAATCTTTGAGTTTCTGAGTTTGGTTAATTTCACTTAGCATGGTATTCTCCATTTCCATTTACTTACGGCTGCCATCATTTTATTCTTTTTTATGGCTGAGTAGAACTCTATTGTATATATACACCATAATTTTTAATCCATTCATCTATTGATGGGCATCTGGATTGATTCCTCATTTGGCTATTTTAGTTTGATGGCATCCCACTTATTGATTCTTGATTTTATCTTTTATGTTTTTCTTGTTAAGGAAATCCCTGTCTATACCTACATGCTAGAGTGTTGACTCTCTGCTTTCTTCTAGCAGTAGTAAAGTTTTGGGTCTAATTCCTAAGTCTTTGATACATTTTTATTTGAGTTTTGTGCAAGGTGAGTGAGAGGCATCTAATTTCATTTTTCTACATAGTGCTACCCAGCGTTCCTAGCACGATTTGTTAAAAAGGCTGACTTTTCTCCAAGATATATTTTGGCAACTTTGCCAAATATCAGATGGCTATAGGTAAGTGGATTTGTCTCTATGTCTTCTATTCTGTTCCATTGGTCTTTGTGTCTATTTTGATGCCAATGTTTTTGTTACTACAGCTCTGTAGTATAATTTCAGATCAGGTATTGTGATGCCTCCTGTTTCACTTTTCTAATTGAGTATTGATTTGGCTATTCTGGGTCTCTTATTCTTCCAAATGAATTTAAAAATTGTGGGGTTTTTTCTAATTCTGTGAAGAATTTCACTGGTATTTTGATGCAGATTGCATTGAATCTGTATATCATTTTTGGTAGTACGGCCATTTTGACAATATTGCTTTTGCTTATCCAAGAACATGGGATGTCTTTTCATCTTCTAAGATCTTCAATTTCTTTCTTTGATACTCTATATTTTTTATTGTAGAGCTATTTTACCTCCTTAGTTAGATTAATTTCCAAGTATTTCAATTTTTTGAGGTTATTTTGAAAGAAATGGTTTTCCTGATTCTTCTTCAATTAAATCACTGTTGGAGTATTGGAAGGCTATTGATTTATGGGTATTGATCTTGTATCCTGCTACTTTGCTCATCACATTTATAATCTCCACAAGTCTTCTGATGGAGTTTTTTGGGTCTTCCAGAGGTAGGATCATATTGTCAGCAAACAGACAGTTTGACTTTTTACTTTTCCTATTTGTATCCCTTTGGTATCCTTTTCGTGCCTAGTCTCTCTGGCTAATGTTTTGAGGACTATATTGAATATGATTGGTGAGGTGGACAACCTTGTTTTGTTTCTGATTTTAGAGACAATGCTTTTCTTAATTTAGTATGATATCAGCTTTGGGTTCGTCATAAATGGCCTTTACAATATTTAGGTAAATTCCTTTAATCCCTAGCTTCTCCAATGTTTTTAATATGAAAAGGTGTTGGATTTTATCAAAGACTTTTACTCTTTCTATTGAGATGATCATTTGATTTTTGTCCTTAATTCTGTTTAACTGACAAATTGCATTGATTGATTTGTGTATGTCGAACCAAGCTTGCATCCCTGGAATAAAACCCACTCCATCATGGTGTATTACCTTTTTTATGTGATTCTGAATGTGATTTGCTAATATTTTATTAAAAATTTTTACATCTATGTTCATCAGGAATATTGCTCTGTAGTTTTCTGTCTTTGATATATCTTTGTTTGGTTTTTTTATCAGGGTTACATTGGCTTTTTAAAAAATATTTGGAAGTGTTTCTTCTCTTTCAGTTTCATGGAATGATTTGAGAAAGATTCGTATTAGTTCCCCTGTAAAGGTCTGGTAGAACTCAACTGAGACTCATCAGATCCTGGGCTATTCCCTTTTGGAAGGCTTTTAATTGCTGTTTCAATTTCCTTATTTGATATTGGTCTGTTTCGGTTTTCTGTATATTCCTGATGCAATTTGGGAAGGTCAGATGTGTCTAGAAATTTGTCAATATCTTCCATATTTTCCAATTTATTGGAGTATAAATTTTTTTTAAATAGGCTCTGATAATCCTATGTATTTCAGAAGAGTCCATGGTGATATCTTCTTTCTCATCTCTGATCTTATTGATTTGCATCTTCCCTCTCTTTCTTTTGGTTAGTTGGGCTAAGATTTTGTCAATCATATTTATCTTTTCCAAAAATCAACTCTTCATTGCATTGATCCTGTGTATTGTTTTCTCATTCTCAATTTCATTGGTTTCAGCTCTGATCCTATTTCCTGTCTTCTACTAGTTTTAGGGTTAGTTTGTGTTCTTTTTCTAAGGCCTTAAGGTAAAACATATGCTTATTTATTGGGGATCTCTATAATTTTTTAGTGTAGGCACTCAGTGCTACATATTTTCCTCTTAAAACTTCTGAGACCTTTAGCATTTGGCGTTAGTATGTATATGAGCTTGTGGTTTCCTGCCACTTTGGTTTTTTGCTGTATTTTACCCTGTCTTGATTCTCATTTAGTGGATCATTTTTGTTGAACTTCCTCTGTTTGGGAGTTTGGGGGATTCTTTTTTAGTATCTCTTTGTGTAGTTTATCTTTGAGTATTCTTGTAGTGCTGGATTGGTGCTCATAAAATCTTTTAGCTTATTCTTATTATGGAAAATTTTTGTTTCCCCTTAAATTTGAAACTGAGCTTTACTGGATATAGTAAAGTTGGCTGGAAGTTTTCTTTTAGAGCTTGAAATATCTTATTCCTGGCTTTCCTTGATTTTAGGGTCTGAGCTGAGATATCAGAAGTTTACCACATATAGAGGCAAACTAAAAAATAATTACAATATAAATAATTAGAGAAAAAGAAACAAATAAGTATATATGTGTGTGTGTGTGTGTGTGTGTGTGTGTGTGTGTGTGGTGTGTGTGTGTGTGTGTGTGTGTGTGTGTTCCTGAACCAATCAGCACTGCCAAAACTCACATACATGTGTGGGTGCACACACAGGGACATACATGGGAAGAATTTTTTTAAATTAAATCAAATAAAAAAATGTTTTAAATGTTTTAAAAATTCCAAAATCTTAGTGAAGAATTAAGGAATCTTCTCCACTGAGGTGGTCAAAGTTGAACAGATTGGGTGGTCACTGTCTATGTCCAGTAGTTTTTCTTTCCAATTCTTGAGTTATGTACTAATAGAGCAAGGGGTGGGGGTTGTTAATCCTTTTCTGTTTTTGTGTTGCTCTCTGAGCTGCCAGTTGGAGCAGCCTAAGATGGAAGCTGTTTGATATAAAACTCAACTTTCCTTCTCACCAAGATGAGCTGGGAAGGGTTAGGATATAGGTCAGTTTGTGTTTTGTCCTTTCGGGGTCAGTTTGGTGAACTTTCAGGATATTGTTTCTGCAGAGTTCTTGTGAGGGAAGTTCCAGCACGTGGTACTGTGATCTATTCAGGCCTTGGGGGCTGCTTTGGGTAGGAACCTTTTAGAAGAGACTAGATTGAGCTGCCCCTAGGCTACACAGTACCAGACCTCTTCTGTGGGTCTGCTTCTCAGGAGTGAACTAAGGCACTCTTAGTCATTATACTAAGTGATGTGTTTTCCTAGATCCTTCTTTCACTGTAAACTTTTTGGAAGGCCAAGGTCACATTTTAATCACATCACTGTCCTCAAGACCTGACACTTACTAGAGATGTCTTTAATGAATGAGTAGGAATATGATGGAACAGCTAATTGTCAATCATCTCATTCAATTCTTGTTATATAGCCATAATGCTGGGAAAGAAAATTGAATAGAACTCTTTCTCTTCACTTTGGTTCCATTTCTCTCTAATCCATTTAGCCAAATTGCAGAATCCTGTTGTTGCTGAATAGATGTCTAATGAGCTATTGTTTAATTGTAATGACTCTTCAAATATGATTGAAATTCCATTGTTTTAGTCAACTTTTTCATCACTGTGACCAAACTACCTGACAGAAACAATGCAGAGAAAGTTTATTTGGGCTCTTGGTTTCAGAGACCTCAGTCCATAGGTGGCCAACTCCATAGCTCTGGGTCCAAGGTGAGGCAGACCATCATGATGGAAGGTCGTGTCAGAGGAAAACATCTCAGAACATGGAAAAAGGAAGAAGAGAGAACTTCACTCACCAGTGACAAAATATAAACCCCAAAGGCACACCCCCAGTGACTTACCTCCTCCAGCTACACCCTACCTGCTTACAATTACCACCCAGTTAATTTTTATCAGTGGATTAATATGCTGATTAGGTTACAACTCTTATAATCTTCATTTTACCTCTGAAAACTTTTGCATTGTTTCACATATAAATTTCTTGGAGACACCACATATCCAAACCATAACAGACATTCTGTCTTACCAGTCCCACAACCGTCACCACCACCAAACTGGGAAAATAAAACTTGTGCCATCTCTTGGAAAACTCAGGCAGAACATCGGTGAAATGAAATAATTCTCTCAACATGTAAGTGCTGAAGGAAAGTAGAACAAAGGTCTCCACGATGAGGTGGGACTATTGATGAAGATTTCCCCTATTGAGTTTGTACCAGTCCAGTGGGAGAGGTGGCGGACACTGAGTCTGAAAGCCTTGGTAGTAGAGGGAGAAATGGCAGAAGGAGGGGAAAGGGATACACAGGGCAAAGCATATCAGGATGGGCAGTCGCTGGGCTTGACCAGAGCAAGTAGGAAATTAGATGAAGTGGAAAATTTAGGGGTTGTACAGAGAAATATGAGCACCAGGCTGAGGTCTTGGATTTAATACAGTTGGTAATTGTGTCAGAGCTTGCAGGTCCCAAGATAAAACACTGCCAAAGTAAGAAATTACAGGAGAATCTTGGCCTGAGAGTGGACTTTGGCCCTTGATCCCTGGTCATGACTTTGCCTCCTAAAGGCCTCTCTCCCAGAGTTCCTTGGTTCACCTATCCTAACTGTGATTTCATACTGAGCCTGCCTCTGGACTACACCCCAAAGTGACCTGTCCACCTCTGCTCTTGTAGATTCTTGGAGGAAGAGTGCCAGGACGTAAAAGATCTATGAGAACCAATGAATTGAGGAAGTATGGAGATGCTCATACATATGAGGAAGTTCATGGATTAAAAACTATTTGTTTTATTCATAGGCTCAGAATTGGACTGTGGGGAGTGAAAGTAAACTGAGTTTGTACAGTTATGTGATTTTTATTAGCTAGACCCATTTGCTATGCGTTGCCACTACTGAATGGATCCCTTTCAAACCTTCCTTTTTATTAAACTACATCTGAGAAAGCAAAAATAAAACTGGAATCTGCATCAAAGCATGTCTTGAGTATGTCTGGAGAACCCATCATACAACCTAGGCTGACATCCACGGCTGGTCGCATTTGCCACTGTTTCCTATTGATGAAAGAGTATTTGACATGGACTTAACAAATCTCCCCAAACTGACTAAAAAAAAAAAATCAAGGTTAAGAATAGCTCTGTTAAGTCCAATGAGGAGGCTGATTCTACAGGAATTTGGGCCGGTATGAAACCTAGGATGTCGAACTCTGATAATCGCCCTTTGGAAGATTATCTTAGGACTCTGTAAGGGTGGAATTTTAGCTTCTGTGGTCTCTGTCCACCACCAATGGGGCCTGGAAGGGGAAACTTTGCTTAATGTATTATTCTAAGGACAGCAACCATGTACTCCCTAAATTTGTGAAGAGGAAATATCAATTCTGTCCATAAAAATATGTAAAAAATTAATTTTGTGGCTCAGTTTTTACTTCCCACGTGATGAAAAAAAAAATGAAGATAACTTTTTGGAGAATTAGGAAAGAATTGGGATTCTTTTCCTGGAATATTAACTTTAATTGTGCCAAACAGTTCTGAAACTAAAAGATTCTATTTTAGATGGACTTTTTCCCCATTGACTTTTTTTTTTAATTTCAAGATTTCAGAAAAATGGGAAGAACAGTTGGAAGAATAACTGGATACCTTTTACCTCATTTCACCAATTTTTAACATTTTGTGATGGACTGGATTCTTAACATATGTTCTCCCTGATTGTGTTGACAATGTTGGTGTTCACTTGCAATTCAGTTAAGTTTAAATAAGTGTTTATTGGGTACCCATAGGGGACGAACATTGACCTAAGTGTGGAAATATAACAGTGAACACACAAAATCTCATGTTTGTGAAAGTACAAAATAATTTGAGGTAGTATAAGGAATTAACTGATTCAATTATAAATTTCTATAAAGCCATTATCTGAGCCAAGTTGTAAAATTTTACCATGTTGTTCGAGTTATGTGTAAAGTCATCTTTGAGACTTTGTCAGAGGCAGTTAGAAGCCCAGAATTGAGGGTTAGTCAGCTTTTTATTGCTATTTAAAAAAAAACTGAGATAATCAACTTAAAAGAACAAAAGGTGTTATTTTGGCCCACAGTTTTAGAGGTTCCAATTCATGATGGAGCCATGCCTGATGCTTTGGGCCTGTGGTGAGGCAGCATATTGTGGCAGGAACAGGGGGTAGAGCAAAACCACTCACCTCATGGTCAGGAAACAAAAAGAGGCAAGGAATCTGGCTCCCACAGTCCCCTTCAAGGACATGTCCCACTACCTAAGGATCTCTCCTGAGGCCCCACATTCTAAAGGTTCCACCATCTCTAGTAACACAACCCCAGGGGCTAAGCTTTCAATACACGTGCCTTTGAAAGATATAAAACAACCAAACTATAGCAACTGGAATGTGCTAACACCCATATATCTGGCCAGCAAATCCCAGTAATGTGACTGTTAACATCTCCTCCCTGGATGGACGAGGCTGGTGACTCACAGGGAACTGAGGAGATTTGGGTTAAGTTGTGTTTAAAGGCAGCTAGACAAGATGGCAGCAGTGGAGAGGAAGCTGAGTGAGGAAAAGGAGCAGAGTGTGGGAGCGTCGGAACCCAGGACCCAAAGAAAGTGAAGGGGATTGAGGGCCAGAGCCAGGCGAGGAAGCCAACCTTAGTGAGAGAAAATCCACATCCTCTCTCTAGGAAGGAGAAGGGGGGAAGGGTGGGGAGTCAGAGTAGCAGCACAGATTTAAGGAGAGGTCCCAACTGTTTATTCTACGAGCTCCATTATGGTGAGGCCATCCGCTGAGAGTGAGATAAAAGGAAGCAGGCAGGGAGAGGAGGTGGAGAACACTGAACTATTATTTATTCACCAGGGAGAACTCAAGAGTGAGATGACAGAGATTGCTACCGCTGGCACTCAGAAGTTCTTTCTTGATTGAATCTGCATGTGTCATTTTGGAAACTCCCACCTGCATTTTAACTGAAGGAACTGAAAATAGAAAGCCCGGTCACCACCCCCTCTCCCACCTCCCTCCAGGCTCCGTCAGAGTTAGAATAAAAGGGGTTCCTGTTCTTGCTAGAAATACACATGACTGGTTTTGCAGCCCTGGCCTTTCTTGGCAGGATGCTTGGCAGGAAAGGAACAGGGTTAGGTGGCCCAGCTTGTCAGAGGACAAGGTCAGAGCCAGTCTCCAACATAGCAGGAATGAACACAGGGTCCTGAGCAGGCCAGAGATTGGTTTCTGTTTTCACACAGAACAGCAGGGCCCCTAGAGCCTTCTGCCCTGCAGAAATGAAAGTTGTAGCTTATTATAAAGGAAAAGCCCTGAATGAATATTGAGTGGAGACCGTGTAAATGCGTAATTAGAATGATGCTCTCAACCTTTTTATTGTGGCTCCTTGAGTCAAAGTTATGGAAAAGGCTATATTTATCACTCCCTCAAGCCCCATCTAGCTCTTTAAGAAGAAAATGAAAGGTTCTAAATTTTAACAACCTTTCCTTCTGCAACGGTCTCTGTAGATTGATCACTAGGGGCATTTCTATTTAATTTATGGCAAAACTTTTCTATATGACCCACCACTGAGAGAGTGAGGGAAGAATTACTCGGCTGATGGTTCATGGCTTTTGTGGATGAGGAAGGGGGGAAAGGGAAGGAAATTCAACTTTTAAAAGAATCTATAGTTGACAACCCTAGAGATGTAAAGTTGTGCTGCAAATGTGTAGAATGAAACAAAATGAATTCTGCTGCCATGTATACCTAAGTAACATAAGTAAATAAATTTTTAAAAATAAAAGAATCTATAATTGAACTTTTATTTTCTGATCTCATTTTACAATGACTTGCACAGTAGAAATCTGTCTCTATCCCTCTCCTCATCTCAGGTTCCATGGAAATGACCCTCTTCTCATGAGAGTCAAAGCAGAAATGTCAATTTCTTTAAGATAACTAGAGAAGAATCCTATGTCCCCAAAGCCAAATGGCTTTCAGGTAATTATACTATATGGACTTTCAGAGTTGAAAAGATGGTCTTAAGGAATAGATTTTGCGGATGATATCCAGTTCAGATGGATGGGAAATCCTCCTTGTCAGTAAAGATAGTCAGTACTCCCATGCCCCTGCACTTTACAGATTGGTTAGTATCCCAGAAATGATTAAGTTGTGTCCCCCTCAGCAGGATCCCTTGGAACCCCCAAAGATATCTACCATCTCCTCTCTGGAATCAGTACCATGCCACAGAAGTATGTGAGAGCGCCTGCAGCGTTACTGGAAAATAAAGATCCCCTGACAGCCATGTCAAAGAACAAGCCAGCACCTAGCATATGTGCTAATGAATGTAGGTGTTGGAGATACACGTTCAGGGGAACACAGAAGGATCAGGTGGACGGTGAGCTCACAGAAGAGGCTTTCTGCCGGAAATAGATAAATCTATTGATGAATCTAAGTGGTGCATGAAGGGCCTGCTAAAGGTATCTCTCCTCTGGAGCTATTTATAGGATGTAATGGAAAAATAAGTGAGAGCTCTAACCCTGATTCTGCTACTCACAGCTGGATAACCTTGAATAAGTAACCATCCCCTTTTGCTCTTGGATTTTTTGTTTCTCTTTGTTACCTGAAATGACCAAGGGGGACGTGTGAGTTGTAGGCCCTCTAATCCTCTGGTTATGTGGTCCATAAGGAAGGCTGTAGATCTATCCTCTAAGGATCTCAGAAGATAAATTCATTGCATTGAATTTGATGACATAAAGTCGAGGGAGTCTCCCAGGACATAAAGTAGAAAGATAAAGACATGGAATAAAAAAGAAGAAGAAACAATCCAACATCTGTCTAAAGGTCATTTCTACTTGAGAAAACAGAAGTGAGGAAAAGGTCAAATAGATAAGAAAAGGAAATGTTCTTTGCTGAAAACTACTGGAGTATTTAAATTGAACAGACCCACTGAGAATAAAGCAATTTTAATGAAAAAAAAAACATACTTAACTTGTGGTAAAACTACAGATTCCAACAACAACAGACAGAAATTTGAGATAACTTCCAGAGGAATAAAAGCAAGTGACTTACATAAAAACAAGAATAAAAAGGTCTGCAATCATCTTGTCAATGACAACAAATCAATTCCTTCATATTCTGAAAGTTATTTTAAACCTGGAATTGTACTCAAACTATCAATCATTGGATGTCCAAGTGGCCAATATGCATATGAATAAATACTCAAAATCATTACTTATCAGGAAAATGCAAATTAAGTCCACTTCAAGATATACACTAGAATGCTTACGATTTAAATAATTAAGTGTTGGCAAGAATATGGACTTTCACCCATTACTGAGAAGGGAGTGCACGGATGGTTCAACCACTTAGGAAAACTTATCTACTATATATCCAAGAGATGCTGACCAAAATATTACTGTCATGTATAACTAATTAAAAATTAAAATTAAAAAGATACATGTATGAGAATTTCATTCATAGCAAGCTCATTTTTAATAAACAAACCTTGGAAACAACCCAAATTTCCACCAACAGAGGAATGGATAAGCTCCTTCCTACATGTCCACTTAAAAAGTATAAACTACTAATATATGCAACAACATGAAATAATCCATGTTGGTAATACATTGAATGGGAAAAAAAAAGCCCAATATAGTGAATAACTAAATGATTCCTGTTTTAGTCAGCTTTTTCCTTCTGTGACCAAAGTATCTGACAAGAACAATTAGAGAAGGAAAAGTTTATTTGGGGGACCACAGTATCAGAGGTCTCAGTCCATAGACGGCCAGCTCCATTCATTGGGGCCCAAGGTAAGGCAGAACATCATGGCAGAAATGTGCAGCAGAGGAAAGCAGGTCAGGACATGGCCACCAAAAAGCAAAGAGAGACCCCACTTGCCAGGGGCAAAATATATACTCCAAAGGCATGTTCCCAATGACCCACCTCCTCTAGCAACACCCTACCTGCCTTCAGTTACTACCCAGTTAATCTCTATCAGCAGATTAACACACTGGTTGGATGAAGGCTCTCATAATCTAATCATTTCACCTCTAAACCTTCTTGCATTGACTCACACATGAGTTTTGAGGGGACACCTCACATCTAAGCTATAACAATTCCCTTTATGTGAAGTTTTAGAAAAGGCTAAACTAATCTGTGCTGAAACAAATCTCAATAATTTCCCGAGGAGGTAAAGCAGATATATTGATCCAAAAGGGACCCAAGGGTGCTTTTTTTATTATGGAAATGCTCAATATTTTGATATGGGTGGTGGTTAGATATAAATATCCTAGTGTATATTTATAGTTTGTTTTCCTTACTGTATGAAAATTGTACAAACAAGATTGCTCATGGATGCATGCCTGTCAAAGAGAAAAGGAATCAAAAACAGAGAATGATGAGGAATACACAAGTAGTAGTTGCTGATGGATAAAATAAACCTCTTGATACTTGGATGTTTCTTCTTTGAGAGGAATTATGATAGGGAAAAAACAATTACATTTTTTTCTCCAGAGAGTCATTTACAAACATGACTCATTTACAAAATTCCTTTTTTATAATTATAATCTTAGAGGTCTATATGTACAATTTCAATAGCTAAAGTCAACTTAAAGACAAAGTTACAAGAGACATATCGAGTCACAAAGCTGAAAGTAAAGTTTACAAACCCAGACAAGGTAGAATTGTAGTCATTGAAACATGTGACAACTGAAAATTGTTATAGTTGAAACTTGGGACGGGATGGGACATACTCATTTCCTCATCATTACTCCACGCCACACAAGCCAAGATTTGTCCTTATCGTATAAAGGGAAGATGTTTTTATGTAAAACCTTTTTCTATCACTGAACTCTGGCTTTCAAGACTACTGTCTTTTTTTGTTTTTGTTTTTGTTTTTTATGGACTGAAGCTTGTCTAATGGGAGAATCAAAATGAATGATGATTTATTTCTTCAAAGTGGTATGCATCCCTCCTTTATTTTCCCTGGCCCACTACCAGTAAATTCAGGGATCCAATAAGTGAAGAGCCACAGGAAACAACTGATTTATTTAGCATCAAAACTACATGAGTTTAATATAGTGGAAACACACACACACTTTCCACGATACAAACAACTTCTAAGTAAATTATTTAGCAGTTGAAATGGCAGTGCCACCACTTACAGGTCCTTCTCTTAGTCCATCAGAGCTGTCTTAGTCCTTTTATGCTGCCTACAGAAGACCTGAGGCTGGGTGATTTATAGAGAACGGAGATGTGCTCCTTTCACTTCTAGAGACTGGGAAGCCCAAGATGGAGAGGCTCCCATCTGCCAAGGCCTTAGTGCATGACCAAATTCATTCTTTTTTCAGGAAGCCACTCTCAAGATAACTAACCCATTTTGTAACAATGACACTAGTCCATCTACGAGGGCAGAGCCCTCATGACCAAATCACCTCTTAAAGATCCTGCCTCTCAATCCTGTTGCATTGGGGATTCAGTTTCTAAATTATAAACTTTGGGGGATACATTCAAACTCCTGCAGGCTGCTGTAACAAAGTCCCATAGACTAGCTGGCTTAAAAAAAACCAAAAATTTATTTCTCGTGATCTTGGAGGCTAGGAAGTCAAGATCAAGACGCCAGCAGATTGCTTGTGTGGTGAGCACCTGCTTCCTGGTTCATAGCAGTTGTCTTCTCAATGTGTCCTCACATACTGGAGAAGCACCAGCGGGCTCTCTGGTTCTCCTTTGCAAGGACACTAATGTCATTTATGAGAGCTCCACCACCAAGCCAAAACTGCCTTCCAAAGGCCCCACCTCCTAATACCACCACACTGAGATTAGCGTTTCAACATACTAACTTTGGCAGAACACAAATACTGTGATCACAGCAGTCCTAGATCCAGGAAGGCAGACAAAGTCAATTTAGATAATGGCCTCTTGATCACTTTCTCCTTCATGCAGTTCAAGTGGAACAGCTGCTGCGGTCTCTTCAGTATCTAGGGTCCTTTGTCAGGAGAGAACTCTGACATGCAGCCAGAGGGGTGACAATAACCCAAGGGGAAGTGAGCCGAGCCCTGAGAAAAAGAGTTAACTTAACCCAGTGTCTTCCCAGAAGGGAGGTTACTCTGGCAAGGCTGTTGTTTTCTATATGTCATGGATGTGACATTTATTTGCACAGGATGCTTACAAAGGTTGCAGTTCTAGAGAGAGAGTCTCAGAATGAGGAAGGGGTTAGAAATGGGTGTAGGAAGGCCAATGGAGCCACACTCATAGTTTGCTTTCCAAGCTCTGCCTCTAGCTGAATGTTGAGATCCCTCTAATGCCTGAACTTAAAAGGAAGCAGAGCTCATGGGATTTCACTAGATAGTACAAGGATCTGAAAGTGTGAATCCAGGCAGGTGGCCCTCACCAGAGACAAGAGTCAAGTGGCCATACCTGGAGGCCAGTGGAACTGGGGCTGGGGCCCCTGGTTGGTTGGGGAGGGAATCCTTTAATATCTTTACTCGCCAGCTTGTTTCTGGACCCAAGTGGGGTCCCAGTTGCAGAGTATAACAACTGCAACTGGGACCCCAGTTATTTCAATAGGGGTGGGGCTCAAACTCAGGCTCTGAGCAGTCCAGTGGTCCCCCACACCCCGGCATCCACTGTATTCTTGGGCCTGCTGCTACTCTCACCCCTGCACCCTTTCCACTCATTCACAGCATCCAATTATGCTGGGTGGCTCAGAACTGGAGGGCTCACTTACAAAGCTTAGCTAATGCTCAGAGCTGTGGAAGCTGAACTTTGATTCTCTTTTCTGTGATATTCCTTATCTAAGATACATTCTCATTGTTCTCTAAAGGAACTCAACAGTTGGGATAAAAAGAAAATTACATAACTGGGTATTTGATCATTCCTGTGAACACACTGGGGGTAAGGATGGTTCCTATGTGCTCGCATGCCAGGTCCCTATCCCAAGGAACGAACTCTATCAATATTGTTACTACATAATGTAGCACTAAAGGTATGCTGTGGTAGAGAGGTTGGATAACATGGGTAACTTCTAAACTGGCAAAAATATGGAAATAAAACCATTAAAAATACAGGAAAACAACTTGATAGATTGAGAAACTAAAATCAAGATTTCATTGTTACTGTAGCAACATAAAATTATAATTATTATGGAACATGAAAAATAAAAATAAAACTTTGGGAACTTTGGCATAACTCAACTGACCTGACATTTCAATTACAGTGTCTCATGAAGAAACTCACTACTGCAGTAGGTTCTGATCTTGATGATTCTTCCAACAAGATATCGGAAGACAAGACATTGTTGGCATCTGAAACTACATTAGTCCATTTTGGTTACCATAACAAAATACCTGAGGCCCTGTAACTTGAAAAGAAAACGGGTTTATTTAGCTCATAACTTTAAGGCTGAAGGTCCAAATAAGATGGGGTCAGCTCTAAGGAGGACCTCCTGACTATATGTTCTCAAGGTGGATAGCATCATGGCTGGAGCAAGTGTGTGAAGGAGACATCACACTGCAAAACAGAAAACCAGACAGTAGGATGGGAACAGACTTGTGATCTCCTGCTAGGCTCCACCTCCTAAAGTTCTCACCCTCTCCCATATGGTCTCCCTGGGACCAAGATTCCAACATATAAAGCCCTGGGGCATGCACACAAACCATATCCAAACCATTGCAGAAACTAAGGATGGGGCTTGAAATCTGAGTCAGTGATACTGACTCTCCATGTCGACGCTGCCTATTTATTGGGAGGCTTAGGATCATCTCAGTGAAAAAGAGAACAAAGCTAACCCTCACTGCTTGGGCCTCAGTATTAAGCACCTATGGGACAATAGGCTCTTTTATACCTTCACACTGACCTCTTCAAGGGGAGAAAGGGCTCATTGGGAATTAAATTATTCCTCTCTCCAGAGGTTCGTATCATGTTACTCATCCTTAGACTTTCCTCCTTAACATATAGAATTAATTTCATTATAATGTTCTCTCTCTCTCTCTCTCTCTCTCTCTCTCTCTCTCTCTCTCTCTCTCTCTCTCCCTCCCTCTCAAAAAAAATTAATTTAAAATAAATTGTGCAGTTAGGCAATATTCATCTTCATGCAGCATCTGCCTGGACCAGCTGATTAGCTGTCTGATTGAAGTGACCCAGATGCATTCCTGTCATCTTTGTCATTTCCATCAGCTAAAACTTGCCATCTGTGTTCACTGCTGCAAAATAAGTAGAAATGGCACTCAGGGAACTCTAAGTCAGCTGGGGCTTCACTCCAACTTCTAGCTTTCCCACCAGCCTTGCTCAATTACAGATGTGAAGGAGTTTAGCCTCCAGGATCATCCAGGTCCTGGGCTCACTTTTTAGTTTGTGAATGTATTTATTCAGTGTGTGACTCATGCAGAACCCACCGTGATGTGCCTCTTAAGTGGGACCCTAACCAAGATGGAGCACATTCCCTATGATTGCTTGTTCCCCTCCCTCAAGCCCATAGGTCATCATCACCTGCTGCCACTGCTCCTGGTCTTAGCCACGGATTTCTTTGATTTCTGTGAACTGAGTTGGGAAGCTTAGGATCATCTCAGTGAAAAAGAGAACAAAGCTAACCCTCACTGCTTGGGCCTCAGTATTAAGCACCTGCGGGACAATAGACTCTTTATACCTTCAAGAGTGACTTCTCGTACAACTCCTGTGTGCTTTATACTAAAAATGTCTCTGGCCTTTTTAAGTTGTATTATAAAGGACCCCCTACTTGTATTGTCCAAAATCAATAAGCCTTCAGAAGGGCATTTGTCTGTGCTGAGACTCAGGAAAAAGGATTTTCCTTCCAAACTAAACCAGCCATTGCATTCACTAGCCCACTGCCTGGTCCTACTGACCTCATCCCCTAATATTCCTGGAATCCTCCCTCTTCTCCCAACCCCAGTCCAATTCAGTCTAGGCTGCAAGGCCTACTGAGCAATCAAAACCTTTACTGGAAATACTTCTTCCACCTCTTTGCACAACAACCAACTGGTCTACCCTTCCCTGTGACTCCCTCGGAGCAGTGGTTTCTATTTTGGTTGCACGTTGGATTCACCTGGGTAGCTTTAAAAATGTAATTGTCCTTGAATATCCACAGGAAAATGGCTCCAGGATTCCACAGGATACCAAAGTTCTCAGATGCTCAATACCCTTACATTAAGTGCATACTATCTGATAGAATCTGCATACATCCTCCCTTAGAGACTTCACATATCTTTAGTCTACTTATAGAACATCTAATACTGAGCTAGGTGTGTAGCCTGGTGGTGGAGCACTTGCCCAGTGCAGGATGAGGGAGACACTAATACAATGTCAATGCTATATAAATAGTTGCTCTGTTGTTTAGGGAATAATGAGAAGAACAAAAGGCTGCATGTTCAGCAATTCTTTTTTCAAATATTTCAATCTGTGGTTGATTGAATCTGCAAACACAGAACCTGTGGATTTAGAGGCCAAGGTCCTGGTATCTGGATATCCCCCTGAAATTCAAATACAATTGGTATAGGTTGTGGTCTGAGCATTGTCCCTGGGTTCTCCAATGTGCAGTGAAGATTGAGAAGCACTGACTTAGAGATAGTTAAGCACATCATAGATGGTGGCCAAAGGGTGGGAAAAGGAAGTGAAAGACGGATATTACTTGTGCTAAAAAGACAGACTTTAAATGATGTGATCTGTAGGTTCTTCAAGTATGAATCATATTTCTGTGTGTGTTGGTGGTGGGGTGCACGCAAGCATGAGTGTACATGCAGTACTGGGGATGGAAACCAGGGCCTTCCACCACTGAGCTACACCCCCAGCCCTTTTTGTTATTTATTTTGAAATAGGATCTTCAACTAAACTTGAACTTGCCTTTCTCCACCTCAGCCTCCCCACTTCCTGGGATTATAGGCCAGCAAATCAGATTTTGTAAATAAAACCCTATTTAAATGCCCCATAACTATACTATAGCAATTCTATTCTATAGTGGGAACAGATTGGACAATCCCTGAAGTTCTTGTTTAGTACAATGAGATTTGCATTAATCAATCATTCTTTCCTTATAACATACAATTAAAACCTGACTGGTAGTTTAATTCTCCAGGGTTTAAGATCGTGGAATCAGACTTGGCTGGGCATTAGAAGTTCTTGCACTCTTGTGCAAAATCCCCACCTCCATGCATATAGATTTGAAGGCAGTAAGTCTGAGTGGGGCCGAGGTATGCCCAACAAACCCCTCAAGTAATTGTGTGACAAAGGTCATCTGTAACCCTGTATGGAGAATCCCTGATTTAAGAACTAAGGATGAAAGCTTAATGTATCTAGTTGTTTTTTTTTAAAGCGCTCTAATCCACCTTATCAGCATTCCATGTGAAGAGTATTTACAATTTAATGGAAGCTGTAGTGAGGAAAATCAATTCCTGGGGCTCCAACCTAAGTGTAGGTCTTGAGAGAGTTAAAGTATGAAAGATGGCCATGTAGGGTAGTCTTCACACAGTACAAAACTGATGCCTTTGGTGCCTGTCTGCAGAGCCTTGGCCTGTCATATCCACAGCTCAGGCATCCTGATATCTGAAGCACTGTCAGAAATTCTGAAAGCATTCGAGAGTCTTCCACCTGAGAACGGCCAGCATGAGGCTTCCAGCACCCCCTCGCATCTTCACCTGGGCCCTTACCTTCTGGGAGGGAGGTTGTATAATTTGGGATACTCCATGAAAACTCCCTCACCACAACCACACCAAAGTAGCCAAGTGCACAAAAATGATGGGGATATGGTCATATTCCATCCTATAATGAGAAACGCAACCTTCACTAAACTGAAACCAAAAACTGTTCTGCTTCAGGGAAGAATCACACTCCTGGGGTTTTCCTGTTTTCTGTTAGGGATTTACTTTCTGCAAAAACTGCTTTATTGGGAATCACTTAATTCTAAGTGTTGAAAGACACGTATTATGTTTATTGAAATTAAGTTTGGCCTAAAGCTACCTCATACATATTTTAAGTTTGACCTAAAGGAGCTCCATACACACACAGTGAGCTGTCTGTAAGTTACTCTTGTAACGGATAGCGGAGTCTTGGCCAATCACAAGCAGGCAATTATTCAAACCATATTTTAATAAGATAGAGCTGCAACCAATCAAGATGTCTTGATCTCACTTCCCTTTTCTGTATGTCACTTCCTTTTCTCTGGATACAAATATAATCTGTCTATGTGATGAAGTGGAGCATTCCTAATTATTTTTGGTCCAGGCAATTCTATAATTACAAATAAAAACCATTAAAGATCTGGAACATTAGATTTGTTATAATTCTCTCCTTTAGCATTGTCCTTGAACATATAAGTATGTTGGATTGAAGGGAGAGGAAAGAGAACAGTAATGAGATTCAACCAGCCTCCGTGAGCCCTAAGAAGTGGTTCTTCTTGACACCTCACTTTTCCCTCATGGAAAAGATTTCTGCAACCTGCTCCTCTGTCTGCCCCTACACCCTCATTGGGTAAGAACATAAGACAGACCAAGTTCTTCAGGCTTGACATAAAAGGGTAACTCCATTAGTATTTTGAGGAACTGCCAGCAGTTTTCCAAATGGCAATACCATTTTATATTACTATCTGCAATGTATGAGAACTACAACTTCTCTGCATCCTCACCAACTCTTATTATTCTTCACTGAAGAGCAGAAACTACATGGTATCCTCCAAAAAAAATTTCAAAGGTCTTTTTAGCTGTTGGTTGGAAATAATGGAGAGCAGAAAATGAACTATGCAATAGAGAAGATCCACACTGATGCTAGACCTCTTACTGAAAGATCAAGAGATCATGAGAATGAAGCAAAATATCTTCATGAACAAATCACAGCTCTCAAGAGGAGAAGTGATCAAAGAGTATTAGGGGAAAAAATCAAAAACTGAGTAATGAATCAAGACACTGACCAAAGCAAAGCAAGAGATCACACGGAGCACAAGGAACTTCAAACATCCCTGGAGAAACATCAGTCAGCCCTGGAATGAATAATGAGCAAGAATTGAGAGCAAATGTCAAGGTGAGTAATGACTAGCAAGGATGACCCAAGATTAATAAAGAAGTTTAGCAAGCAGCATTTCAAGGTATAACAAACCCACATTGACCAGATAACTGAAATGGCAACAGTAATGACAAAAGCCACTGGAATTGGTGAGCATCAGGGTTTCTAATGAATATGGGAAATAAAATACAAGGACTTGAGAGAAAACTGTCAAATAACTCAAGATTCATGTTTTAGCCTCATGAAAGATGATGAAATTTAAAATATAGTCTTTGTCGAGTATCGATCTTTATTAGTTTTTGTCAAGTGATCTGAGCCAAAAACTTCTGTGGCACGACTTCAAAAGATCCCAGGGCTAGCTAATTGTATTCAATAGTGAATGGAATCACAGAAAGTCACTATCTCAATCAATACACTATGTATGACCTCACCAGTAAATAACATTCTTAAAATGTGGTTTTTGAAAATTTGTGACATAGGATTTATTCTTATTTAAATATAATTTTAAATAATTCTATGGGTGACTAGATGAGATGCTCTCATACTGATTATTTTGATATCAGGGTCCCATATGAATTTTGGGTCAGGTTTTCAATTTCTGCAGGAAAATCCAGCTATAATATTGAACTTCTAGATCCATTTGGAGAATATTGCCATGTTAACAATATTAAGCCACAAATTCCAGCTTTGAGAGATTCATTCAATACATCTATTTTTTTATCAGTCACCAACTACCTGAAGGAAAAACACAGAACTCAAATCCACAATTTAGGCTGCAGCACTAGAAAACAGTAAAACCAGCGTTGGATAATGTAAGTACATTGTGTTGCCCCAGTTTTCTTAAGAAAATTTAAAAGATTCTTTGAAAATCATCAGACTTTTAATCATTTCTGTCAATCTTGGATTTTTAGTTCACATATGTGCCTGATAACTGTGCTAGTTGCTACAGAAAGTCATTTTGTAATGGTTCTGAATATCCTTGGTGGTTGAGCATAGAGAATCGTTGGCCTCCTGGTAGGACAAAGTTGAAGATGGAAGTGTGGTTCTCTGTTTTGCCTTCTTTTCCAGACAGGGAGATCCTTATTACCAGGCTGTTACAGGTTAATGTTTGTGGCTCCAAAGAGAAACCTTGTTTTCCCTGGAAACTCAATGGTCCTGGATATAAACAGGATACCTGCTGAAGTGAGGCAGAAAAACTCAAGCAGGGGTTAAGGGTGACACTACTTCATAACTGCACTTGAGGGAGCCGCAGGGGTAGTTGTGGCTGGCACATAGCAGAGTTGGAGATCATCTGTTCTTCACTACACCTTAATGAAACAAGATTCTCAGGCATGGAAGGTGCAAATTTGGTTTAATTTCTAGAAATCACAGTTACCAGCCCCATCAGCAGGTGTTGATTAGTGTCTTGTTGTGTCAAAGTCAGTTTGCACAATCGTCGACCTCTCCTGCCTGGAACACTTTGCTCCCAAACGTAAACCACTTGGAATTCTTGGAACAGGAACATTTAACCCAGCGTTGGTCTTTTATTCCCTGGCCCAGTAGCACTGGGTAATGCTTCTTGTAAGAGAGAGACCTCCCCTGAGACCTACCGGGACCCCCATGAGGAGGGCTTTGCAAGAAGGCTCTGAGGTGTCAAATTATTAATAAAGTACAGTAGGCCCAAACTGACAGGTTTCACGTGAAAGAAAACAGGGCCTTGCATGGGCCAGAGTCTATATCTCTTTAATCAACATTCTTGGTTCTGCTCTGGGGTCTCCATTCTAATCTATCATAATGACCAGGTACACTGCTGACACAGTGCCTTACACCACACAGGATGATCACATTCTTTTGCTCTCTAAAAACAGAATTTAGCAAACAAGGCTAGGCCTCAGCAGTGGAAGTTTCAGAGCTAACACCTTGATATTCTCATCACTGCAGCCGAACTGCAATTTCACAGAAGGGAATACTGGCCTGTTGAGGGACCATAGACCCTCTGCTGGCAGGGGCTGGGTAGGCAGGTGCTTGGACAGGATGGGAAGTAAAATTGTTCGTGAAAGGCAATAGCTATGAAATTCTACTACAGTAGAAATTTTAATAATAAATACCCTTTCAACTGCCATCCAGCAGCCCAACCCTAATCCACTTCTTTTCAATTTCCACCTTTGTTTTCATAAAACCAATAGCTATTTAGGAAGGACCATATTATTCAATAAACAGTGAGCAATTACCAAGCATTGGGTACGATCCCAGTCAGTGGGTCACAGCGGGGAACAAGAGGAGCAGCCACAGCCCTCCTGAGCTGACATCCACCTAAGATAGAGACACTAAAAATGGAAACCAATAAAAAACATAAGTTCAGGTAGAGATGAGGACTGTAAGAACAGAGGCAGAAGTAGGGGATACAGAATGTTCTGGAAGGGGGAAAAGTTGTATATTTTAATTTGAGATCGTCAAACAAGCAATTTATATAGAATACGTCACTAAGTTGTTCTGGGGGAAGTGTTCACATCCTCCAAAGACACAAAACAAGGCTAAGGTTCCAAGAAGTCAAGTCCACTGCCCAGGACCAAGTAGGGAGACACTGATACAACCCAGTTCAATCCTGGGTCATCTGATTTAGGAGTCTGCTTTGTTTTCATTCTGCTCTCCTCCTGATGCCTTCTTCTAGCCTCCTTTTATCTATTGACTTATATTCATAATCCTATCAAAGGATTCAGTGTGACATTTACCAGCTGCATATAGCAGAAACCGATCAAATCCAACTTCCCTTTTTCCACTCTCCCCCACAACCACATACACCCTTCCCAATCTCTAGTAATCACTATCCTACTTACAAGCTCAAATCTTTTTAGCTTCCATAATTCTCCATTGGGCAAACAAACCACATTTTCTTTATCCACTCATCTGTAGATATGCAATTAGGCTGATTCAATCTCTTAGCTACTGGGAATAGTGCCCTATAAACATGGGCATGCAGGTATCTCTTAGGTATGCTGATTTCATTTCCTTTGAATATATACCCAGGAGTGGGACAGCTGGATGATACAGTAGATCTATTAGGGTGGTTTTTTTTTTTTTTTGAGGAACCTCTATAATGTTCTCCATAATTGCTATAATAACTTATATTCACACAAACATGTAATGATTCCTTTTTCTCCACATCCTTACCAGCATTTATTATTTTCTGTTTCTGCTGTTGTTGTTGTTGTTTAATAGCCATACTGACTGAGGTGAGATCGTATCTCAGTGCAGCTTTGATTTACACTTCCCTGATGTTCCAGTCCCTTTGTCCTCCACATTACCTCTGAAAGAGTTCATAGGAAGTAGAAATCCAGAGGCTCCCACGGTTCTGTGTGTGTGAAGAAGCCCTCTGTGCGTATTTCTTCGCTGCAGAAGAAACTGAATGAAGATACATTGCAAGCTAAAGTTCCAAAAACAACAAGGAAGCAAGGCCTTGTCTCAGGGTCATGGTCCCAGGGAGAAACCCCTCCTGGTCCTTCAGCCCCTATAGAGGATGGTCCTGGCCAAGGAGCCCTGAGAGGGAACTTCTCTGAGAGTGAAGCTCATCCCTGTGGCTCTGCTACTGGACCATGGGTCTCAGGCTCCCAGCTGCTGCATCCCACTGTGCGAGCCGCTGCTATTTTTAAACCCCTCTTTTCTGTGCCCTTTTCATCTGACAGGTGAAGAATTGCCATCATTTTAGCACTGAATAACATTCATTATTCATTATCTGTGATGAAAGACCTTATTTACTACCTGGGTACTCCCTCCAACACCATGCTGAGACGACCTTTTTAATACCAAGAGGGGACCAGTCCTGTTTTATACCTGCAGATGCAGAAAATAAATGAAGAATGGGCCTCTGGGTTTACAGGGAGAGGGGGGGCTCAGCTGGAGACTTAAAAGCTTTTCTGCAGTGGGGGCCCTGAGTCAGAGCCCAAGACACAGCTTTCAAAATTATCGGAGGCTGTCGCCCCAACAGCTTGAGATTGTCCTTCGTATCTTGAACACAGTCACCAGATACAGGCAGTGACTTGGCAGAATAACAAAGTCTATTTAGCTTAGCGTGCAAAGTTCATTAACTGACTTCTACAGGGGAAAATCACATTCCTGAGACGCCTCTGAGCCTGGACACATTTGACATTAGGCATTTGAACTGTTTTCCTCTTGCCCTTTGCTATCCTCTGCTAGCGTGGCACAGACCCAGTAAGTGTGTGAGAGTTTCGAGAACTCACCTGACCAGGACAAGGGGAAGATGCCCACCAGCAATCTCAAGGAGCTCTGTAGGCAGCAGGAGCAACCTTTGAGGAGCCCTGGCGGCATGGCTCCTGATTTTCACACTGGACCCCACTTCTAAGGACAGGTCATTGACCCAGGGTCCTCACAGCCTCAGGTCTCCTCTTTTCTGCCTACGACTCACTCCCTTACAACAGACAATGGACATCAGCTTTTATCCATCCCAGATCCCAGGAGCACATGCTTGGTGCTTTGTAGAGCAAGATGTACTTCCAGGTGTGCTCCCAGGTGTGGCAGGGGAGTGGAAGGGACAGCAGGACACAGCAGAGAGTGGTCCCTGTGGCTATGGTTGCTATCCTGCCTGAGGACAAGTCCAGCTACAGAGGAGGCTCTGTCCAAAGCAAATAGACTTCCAGGACCCAAACTGGGGCCTCTTCTCTCCAGCCTGATCTTGTATCTCAAAATAGCACTTTCATCTGTCGGCTTCCTGGGCTTGATCTAACAAGGCAGACACAGATTTGAACTTGACACACTGGGTTTTTGTTTGCCAGCTTCCGAAATAGTGTAGGAGGAAAGAGGTGGCAGGAAGAGACCTAGTTCCTCTTCCAGATCTGTGTTTAGTCTCAGTTCTCTGACTGGCCTTTCCCTTCCCTGTCTGCTGCAGATTGCAAACACAGCAGCAGGTGGGCAGATCACAGGAAAAGGCAAAACACCGCCAACCACTGTCAACAAAATGCACCGTGCTCATTCTTTCGGCTAATAATGACCCATAAGATGTGGGGTGGTTTGTTACAGTGCAAGAGCCAAACCTAGGTAGGCCACGAGGTCACCTAGGAAAAATCCCATCACAGGACAGATAGCATAGTGATTTGGAACCCGTTTTCATTTTGCCCAAAGTTTTTTTCCAGAGGATAAAAATGAGTTGCTTGGGTCCATGATGTAAAACACTATCATGATTATTTTTCCATATCCAGAAACAAAACCCAAGTATTAACACATATCTGTTAATTAAGTCAAGGGTTTTTTTCTTTTCTAAAACAAAAAAAGCTCAAGATCTTGCTTGCTGGCTGCTATACATTTCTGTGTGAACCTCTGCTCCTGCCATGGGGCCCGTGGGGCATGGGTGGCTATGTTGCATGCTCTGCCATCTGAATGCTCCACTCTTTCTAATGCTATCACTACCACAGCAGAAGGACCCCTGGACTGCTGGTCTCCTGGAGGCATCAAACAGCCTGAAGAGAGTGAGAGGACGTGCTGAGCCTGCATTGTTTTACAGGAGGATGCTATGCCGGGCTCCTCCTGCTACCTTACCTCCTGCTCCATTCCGTGGATGATACCCATCCTGCCTCTATGGCTCACACCTTGGAATGGGTGAGCCTGGGCATTGAAAGCAGGAATGATAGCTACTGTTTTAGTCAGCTTTTTCACTCTGCAACCAAAAGGCCTGACGAAATCAATTAGAGGAGGAAGAGTTTATTTGGGGCCTCACAGTTTCAGAGATCTTAGTCCACAGATGGCTGATTGCATTCTTTGGGACTCAGGGTGAGGCAGAACATCATAGAAGAAGAGTGGGATGGTAGAAAGCAGCTCAGGACATCACATGAGGAAGCAGAGAGACTCCACTCACCAGGGACAAAATATATACCCGAAAGTCTCACCCCCAATGCCTATCTCCTCCAGCCACACACTGCCTGCCTTCAGTTACCACTCTGTTAATCCCTACTGGGGGATGAATTCATTGATTGGGTTAAAGCTCTCATAGCCCAATCATTTCACCTCTAAACCTTCTTGCATGGTCTCACACATGAGCTTTTGGGGGACACCACATATCTAAACCATAAGAGCTACTATTGGTAGAGTTTGTAGGACCTGTTACCGTATCTAATACCCATGGGTTTCCTTTCCACAGTTTCAGTTGTCCACAGTCAGCTTCAGCCAAAAAGTATTAATATTTGTCTTGACACTTTTAAGAGACATGACATTCACATACTGATGAGAAAGTCTAGAGCTAGATTTACACCAAAGCTGTCTGGCTCCGAGCCTGCTGCATCACCACGGCACCCTGGCTTTCTGAAGTACTCTATGCTGAAAACAGGTGAGAAACTCATGAAGCCATAAATCCCTATCTGGCCCATAGCCTCCCATGAGGAAGGTGGCAATTTTTTCTCCACATTTTTACTGGTACATTGTTTTTTGATCCTCCTGTAGGTTCTCACATCTCAAGACTGAGAGGCCACATGGCCCTACGTGAACATAAACTCAGAGCCAACTGCTTTGCCATGTGAGTGGGTGTGGGGATGTGTCCATGTAGGTAAGGATGGAGTGGTGTCTGGGACTGTAGCTTGGCCCTTTCTTTCCTTTCATTCCTAAGGATGTCATCCCTTGTCTACCACCTTCCTCTGATTCTCTGTGAGGTAAAGAAGTGGTAGCCATCTTTATAGTTGTACGTAATCATGGGATTTATTGTTACTTATCAGGACATTCACATAGTGTAACAGTACAATTTATCCAATGTCACTATCCAGCACTTCCCCCTTCCCTCCCCCATGTTCATGAGCATGACCTTTAGGGTGGATATTAAGGATCAAACAAGTCTGAAAAATGGGGGAACCCGGCAGCATAGTACAGCTCAGGAACTGACTTCCTGTGCCACTCAGGCTCTTGGAATCTTTCACTAAACTTTCAGCATCAAAGGTGAATTGGGATTTTCTTTTCATACAATGTTAACAAGCCTAACTTAATATCCTCAGAATTTACTCAATATGTCAAGGAAATGTTTTCAGTTCCAGGTTTCTGTGGTCTGAATACCTGTGTCCTCTCAAACTTTGACGTTGAAATCCAGATACACAAAATGACAGTGTTGGAAAATGGACCTTTGGAAGTGATTAGTCATGAAGGTGGAGCTCTCATGAGTGGGATCGGAGCCCTCATCAAAGAGAGCTTCCTTGTCCCTTTCACCACGTAAGGACACAGGCAGAAGATGCTATCTATAAACCAGAAAGCAGACCCTCACTGGGCACTGAATCCACCAGCTCCTTGACCTTGGACTCCCTGGCCTCTGATACATTTCCACTTGTTTAAGCCATCCAGTGTAAGCTATTTTATTCTAGCAAGTTAAATGAACTAACACACAGGTGGACCAAACCTTCCCAAAGAGAGAGTGGAGGGAAACAGGTCCCTGTTCCAACCACTGCTTCTTTCCTATAGTTGATCAAGAGAATACAGTGGAGGCCTCTTCTGACCTAGAAGCCTTTTGTGTGTGATGGGGCAGGGATGGCTACCACTTCTTTACCTCACAGAGAATCAGAGGAAGGTGGTAGACAAGGGATGACATCCTTAGGAATGAAAGGAAAGAAAGGGCCAAGCTACAGTCCCAGACACCACTCCATCCTTACCTACATGGACACATCCCCACACCCACTCACATGGCAAAGCAGTTGGCTCTGAGTTTATGTTCACGTAGGGCCATGTGGCCTCTCAGTCTTGAGATGTGAGAACCTACAGGAGGATCAAAAAACAAATGAAAATATCAGTGTATGTATAAGAAGCTAATGCCCAATTTGTGAGCCACTAAGAAATGCTATGGTGTGATGATATTTTTAAAACTTTTATCAGGGTTGACAAATTCCCATAAATACTAGTCTCTGATAATTCAACTTTATATTTCAGAAGAATGTGTACTGCCTATGATTTAGGCCCCAGACTTCTTTTGGGTCCCAGGGATTGAACTCAGGGGCACTTGACCGCTGAACCACAAACACAGCCCTATTTTATATTTTAATTAGAAACAGGGTCTCACTGAATTGCTTAGTGCCTTGCTGTTACTGAGGCTGACTTTGAACTTGCAATGCTCCTGCCTCAGCTTCTGAGCCACTGGGATTACTAGAATGTGCCACCACATGCAGCAGCCCCAGACTTATTAATTTCATTGATCCCCTGTGCCTGGTGGAGTCAGTCAGTGACCCAGGGATTACAGGCTAATTTTCTAGATTTTTCCTGAGCCTGTAGATCATGGATTTTTGCTTGTGTTGTCACAAGTCCTGGAACAAACTCTGGGGTCACACAAAACTTCATCTTCAGATGTCACTTTTGCAACTGTGCAGTCTTCTACCAAGGATGAGCTGTAATGTCACTTCCCACGGGTGGCTGCCTCAAACCCTCTAGCATGCTGCCATGGAGTTTTGCCCAGAAAAAGCAAAAAGACATGGATGACACTGTGACCCATTCCATAGCTCCACAATGCTTGCTGGTTCTCTTAGCATGAACATATCATATCAAGAATGTGATTGCTAATACACATCCTAATTAAAGGCTGGAAAAATAATACTATATTGCGACTGTCTCAATAACTGCAAATGCAATAACCAGCCCATGTGAGCTCTCATTTTGTTTTGCAAATGTTGAAAACATAAGTGAAGTGTACAGTGCCCATTCCTGGGAAAGCAAAAGGGGTTTCATCTCCAGGTCATGCAGAGATTTAGTCTTGGTGGTGAACCCAAACTCTCACTGAGAGGTTAGCAGGCAAGGGTTTGGTCTTGATTAGTCATATCTGCCTTGGGAGCAAGAATGGGTCCTTGGGGTTCATATAGAATTTATTTTGCCAACTGGGTTTGCTGTGCGAATTCTACTACCTACCCTGTAATGGCAACCATCCCTTTTCCCATCCCCTACTTGAAAATATTCCAAAGATTTTCCTCACTAAATAAGCTGCATCCTTATTCATTAATCATTCATGACCTCAGTGCTCCAGCTGGCCACTGATGTTTGGAGCTGCCCCATGAAATGAACCCAGTGCCATTGCTGCCCAGAGGTAGAGTGATGTCCTCTTGTCCAAGAGGCCTGTTCTCTGCAAGGGGGATGTGTCTTTCCAGTCTGACTCCAGACATGGTCCTTGTGGCCTGTGGAGTAAAGTGTTCAAGGGAGGAAGGAGATGGAGTAAGTCCCCATGGGTGCCAAGGAAGTGAGCCTGGTTTGCCAAGGACACCCAGTCATGGGTCAGGGGAGAATTGTACATTCATAATCTATGTTCCTTTTGTGGATCTGTTGTTCAAACTCTTATAGCAAAATGAGGTCACCACTTGATTCAAGGATATATCTCCCAAACCCTTTGCCTTCATGGTTCCCAGCAGGAGTCCTTGAAGAGGCATTTTGAGAGGAGAAATGACCCAGCCAGGCACCCACATCCATCTAAGTCCCAAGGCAGCACCATCTGTGTTGTATCATTGCTTAGAGGCCAAGTGATCTCCCCACCTCGGGGTTACCCCTGGAATGAATGAGTAAAACAATCCCTGGGAACCAATGGACACCCAGGGGGAGGAGGCTATCATGACTGACAGGACAAGGTCCAGGCCCAGGCTGGGATTGAGTCTCAGCCTCTCTCCTCCCCAGCTGGACAACCTCAGAAGAGCAGCAAGGTAACCTCTTGCTGGGGCTCTCCGTCTGTACAAGGAGTAAAAAACATTTGAATTAAATGGTAGAGTGTATAAAACACATTTATCCCTGTCCTTGTAACCCTATGAGGTAGACGGTACTATCTCTATTTTTCAGAAGCAGCTTAGAGGAGGCAAGAGAGCCATCTCCTGTGGCAGAGGGGTGTCCTACTGGAGTCTACACCAGCTCAGGATCACTACTGCCCCAAGCTGCCATCCAAATGCACCATACCACCTGGCTGCTGCAGACTCTGAGAGCCTATGGAATGGGGTATCATGGTGACCCTTGGATATCTTTCAGGTTCTTCTGTGGGCCACATGCAAGTCTACAGTCTTTGAGACATGGTAATGATTGCATCAGAGGCTGATGTGTCTGAGGTCCTGTCCCAGATTCCCCTAGGCCCCCAGACTTCTCCCCTATCTTCTCTGAGCCCAGACTCTAGACCTGCAATGAAGCTACCTGTCCAGGGCCAAGCTGGGGGGAGGGAGGCAGGACTGTTCTGGCCCACAGTACACCTTTGGCAAAATAAAGTCATTGTTCTGGCCACCTGGTCCAAGACCATCCTCCTCAGGTTCTGGCCACCCCCCAGGTTCCACAGTACACCTGTCTTCCTATCCAAGTGGACCAGAAATGCCACCAAGCACCTTGCCACATCAGGGACCCCACTCAGACAGGTATCTCAGCCAATCTCTGCATCTCCCAGAAGGCTTAACCCTGCCACAACATCGTTTTATATAATGTGAAAATAAGGATTAAATAGACAACATAAGGGAAAGATTTCCCACTGTAACACATTTAGATACACATGCTAGGTGTGCATCTGCAAAAGGAAGGACCACGTGTCCTTTCATCCTGTGTCACTCTGTGCTGCTGCAGAACTACCCCAGGACCCTGCGTTCCTCATCTGCTGCAGGTTCAGCCAGACATACCTGGCCTCCTTGCTCTAAGCTCGCCATGTGAGCTCAGACATGCATTGCTAGTTTCTTAAGAACAAGTTACCTTTTTTAAAATGTTAGAATAGCCCAGAGTTGTTATAAATATTCTCACTGTCATACTGACTCAAGATTAGAAATAACATTCTGTATGTGTGAAACATCTGGATCATCACGCACCCTACTAAACCACGACTTTTACTATTAATAATATTATCATGACTCAGAGCTGAGAAGCATGGTTCCTTCTCCAGCAGGTATAAATGGGCTCTCCTTTGAAGGAAAGGGTATTAGGAAGGGGACCTCATTTGTGTCCTCTGGAGGCTTCCTGGGGAATGACCCCACATACGTACACCCTCACCTAAGCCTCCTACAGGGCACAACCAACTGTCTGTGTCACACACTCCTCCCTTATGGCCCTGACCACAGTGGACCAATGTCATTGTTTTGATCCCCCTTTCTACAGGTAAGGACATGGGGGACCTCCTCTGCTCACAGGCAGCAGAACCAAGACCCACACTTAGGAACTGCTGCCCCATCCCCCTAACTAGCCAGGCTCTCTCAGTTTGCAGGAGTTATATTTAGTACCGATTGTGCTGCATTGTTTTGTTTTTTAGACAAAATTATGGTTAGAGTCTCTTTTGTCTATAGCACAGCAGAGCAAAATATAATAAAAAGCTGCCAAATTCTGACTCAGAGATGGGTTGCTGGTTTCCTTGTGTGGGTTCATTTCTGGGTCACTGCTTCCCTGTGTATCCTGCCAAGGGATAAGCTTGGAATTGATCCAGACATGGCCTAGATATCATGTCTCCTTTCTTGATACCCAGAGCATTGTGCTCTGTTTCCCAGGCAAAGAGGCCTCCCAGAATCTGAACTCAACTTCTTGTTTGGGGTTGGGATTTGATGTATTTTCTGCAGGCACATCATGCCTAAGCATCAGCCTCATTGGCTCATGCCCTAGGGCTCTTGGTCAATTCCTTTGGATCTGCTACTGAACCCTCCTGCCATCCTGCCTGACTCACCCAGTGGGGAGTATGAGTTTCTGGCCCACCCAGTGGTGGGTATGAGGTGAATGGTGGAGAACCTCTGTGAACTGGGAGTTCACATTCAGTGGTGGTCCATATTGATAGAGACATATTCCCCACTACAGGACACCCAAAATATGACCTGTCAACAAGAAGTTACAGGCACTTGCCAGGTGCCCCATATTTATCAAAAAAAACTTGGAGAGTGCAAACCTGCTTGTCTTTGAGGACCAAGATTGAAATTCAGTTCAGTATTATGCATTTAAAGTTAAATTATAGGTCTTATTCTTTTTGTTGTTGCTATAAAAGAATAACAAAGATTGGATGATTTTTTTTTAAGTTCATCTTAGCTTGTGGTTCTGGAGGCTAGGAATTCCAAGATCAGGTGGATACAAGTGGTGAGGGCCCAGGCTGCTTTGACTCATGGCAGAAAGCAAAAGGCAAATGAGTAGGTGCAAAAGAGAGAAAACACAAGGGTCAGATTGGCTTTAAAGCAATGAACTCTCATGGTAACTAATCGAGCCTCACAAAAGCAAGGACTTTCACGGGAGAAAGATATTAATTGACATGAGGACACCACCCCACAACCCAAACACCCTCCACTATGCCCCATCTCCCAGTGTTGATGCATTGAGGAGTTAATTTTGGGGGGACACACTCAAAACAGGTATAGACCAGAGGAGTGTCAAGAACTGTAAAGGGCCTGAGATTTTTATTCTGCTATTAACAAGTGAGCCTTCCATGGTTTCATGGATGCTGGCCAAAGACACAAGACTGTTGGGTCAGAAACTATAGAAGACAACAGCACAGCAAGAAGCATGAGTTTACCATACCTCCTTCTCCCTCAAGTTCATAGGGATAGTGCTGATGTCTAGTGAGCACACTGTGTGTCTTCCCTGAAGCTCAGAAACTCTGTGTTTGGAAACCCCCAATGTTATCAGAGAGCTACTGACAAACCTGCTCTTTGCTCTGGAGGAGACATTATCTTTATTACATTGCTCAGGAACCAAATATGCCTTGTGTCATGGAGAGAACACTTATTCTCTCTTTCAAGTTTATTCTCTGTACAAACATCCAAAACTCATCCAGAACATGGACTAGCAGTAACCCCTGCTCACAAAATACCTATGAAGAATTGGAAAATTGGGACTACAGATTGGAGAATTGGAGAATCAGTTCCTAAGGAGATATAAACAAAAAATCTACAAACAAGAGGTTATAAATTGAGGAAGATTTCATCAACTGAAAGAAGAAAGGCCATTTTCAGTTGATTAAAGACACAAGATGTGAAATATTTTTCTCAGCATTTTCCATGTTTGATGTTGTTTAACACTGTCAGTAACCTGTACGTAGAATTTCCTGAGCACATACTCAAGGGAAGAGGTACTACCCAGAGGCTATTGAGTGAAAGAGGGGAATCATCTTGGGAAGTGTAATTTTCTTGAAAGTGAGTCAAAGTGGATAGTTCAGTTCAGGGAATGGAAACTTGGCTAGAAAGATGCACTTGGGAGAGACCATTAAAGGGCCTCCTTCAGTCTTGCTTAGATATGAAGAGAGGGAGGAACTGAGCCAGACATGCTCTTGCAGGAACAGAAGCTGTATTCCTTCTGTTCTGTGGGAAACTTGGTTTCTTATGCCAATAATCATGACCCTAGTCAGATGTAGTCATTTGAACCAAAAGAGACGTGTGAAATCCCAAATAGAAAAGTTACTCCTTTTTTTAAATTAAAAAAATAGCTGTAGATGGACACAATACCTTTATGTTATTTATTTATTTTTACATTGTGCTAAGGATCAAACCCAGCACCTCACACGTGCTAGGCAAGCACCTCACCACTGAGCAACAACCCCAGCCCCAAAAGTCTGCTTCTGTTGTCTTTGAGAACATTCTGTGACTCCAAGGAATTTCTGTCTTTCTTTAAGGAGGAAAGAGCATCACGTTCTCTTCAAATTCACTAGATTGTGATTTTCTGAGGTCTGTGTACCCAACATTTTGCCAGAAGGTGCAAGATACCACAGGATAAAAATGATAATTTCCCTGGAGCTTCAACTTTTTATTCATTCACTCATTCATTTACTCAATAATCAATGTATTCATTCATTTAATAATGAATTAACTCAGTTCACTGTATGTTAAAGTAGTTTTAAATTAGCTTAAAGTAGTTTCGTAGTATACAAACATAAGATTGCGAAATTGACATTCATATTTTTCTAATGCACCTAGAGGCATTAAAATACTGTCTAGTCATTCATTTCTTCATTTATTTATTCAGCAAAACTTTGCCAAGAAACTGTCAAGCACATGGGCCTAGGCATACAAAAAATGAGTGAGATGATTTTAAGAAAAGATATGTGCTGTAAAGAAAAAACATGGGCAAAGGAATAAACAACAATTGAAGGAAAGGATAGCCCAACTAGTTGGGGTGGTCATGGAGAAGGTGACATTTGAGTTGAGACCTGAGTGATAAGAAAGAACAAGAAGTAAAAGAGCCTGGGGGAAGTGTTCCAGGCAAAGAGAAAAGCAAATGCAAAGGTTCTGAAGTTTGGAGTGTTCGAAGAGTAGGAAGGAGCTGGACGCAATGGCGCATGCCTGTAATCCCAGTGGCTTGGGGGGGCTAAAGCAAGAGGATGGCGAGTTTAAAGCCAGGCTCAGCAAAAGCAAGGCGCCAAACAATTCAGTGAGACCCCTGTCTCTAAATTTAAAAAATTCAAAATGGGGTTGGGGATGTGGCTCAGTGGTCCTGGTGCCCCTGAGTTCAATCCCTGGTACCAAAAAATAAGAGTAAGAAGGAGGCCCTTGTAGTGAGAATGTTCTGAGCAAGAAGATGAAAGGCAGGAAATGGAGAGATGTAGAGGAAACCAGCTGTGCAACCTGGGCCAAAACCCCAAGGGTAATTGGAAGCTGTGCAAGAACTTTAAATGGATGGTGGCGTTCTTTGCTCCAACTTAACACTTTCAATGCCATCCTGGGTAAGAGTGTGGGCAAGAGGACCAGATAGGCCAATGTTTGTTTATGTCCCATCCTCGACAACATTAATGATACCTGGTTGGGAAAGTTGAATAAGAAGCCCATTCAGCCCTAGGTCCAGGTGGGAAAACGCCCCAGTGGGCGTGTGGAATGCATGAGGCAAAGACCCCTGAGACACAGATGAAAGTACCTCATCAGCCTACAGATCAGCCTCATCTGTGCCAACCACATCTACACACTGTTCTCTCCTTAACTTATTGGTCATTTTTATTTCCTTAATGAACCCTTTAAGCATTCTAAAAAGCCTAAATTATTATTTTACTTTTCCAGGAAAGTTGCACATAAATTAGTGAGTACACTGAGGCATCTTCAGCATTCCCCTGTAACATCCCCAGGTGAGGAGGCTGAGCCAGTCTGAGTTCCTAGGTCAGAAACACAAGTCATCTCTCACTGAAATTTTCAGCAGAGTGGAGGAGCCACCTGGCATCTTGAGTTCTCAACTAAATGGTGCAATATGTAAGTCAGGATTTGTGGTTGTCAAAAAAAAAATCCCACTCTCATTAGCTTATAGAGAACAGGAATGGATTAGAAGGGTATCAAGCAACTACAGAATCAAAGAGAAGACTGAGTGTGACAAAACCATGAGAAGCAAAGTAGCTACCTTGACAACCAAGTTCACATTTAAGCACAGCAATTGCCCTTCTGGGCCCGCCAGATGCAGAACAGCTGCTTCCACCACCACTGCAACTGGCATGCAACTCATGAGAAAGAGTACCCATGGGTGCCCCAGGCTCTGCCTCAATTATTCCAGAAGCAAAGTGCTAGAAGGGAGCATCTGCTTGGGTCACATTTGTGCTCAGTATATCCTAGGCCTTCATTCCTATTCCCCGAACATAGTAGGGCTTTTGAGAAGTTCAGCTGCAGAAGAAAAGTAACAAATGTCCACCATAGTCACTCAATTGCCCAAACTTTTGCTATTGGGCAAAATTTTTAACTGTTCTGTGCTTCAAGACTGTCCTCGGCAAAGATTGATTAAATTGAATGACAACCAGCATTTAAAAAAAAAAAAAAAACTACTAGAAAGCCATCTGGTGGTGGTATCCAAAGGAATCAGTGAGGCCTAAATAACCTGAAATGGCTTAAGCAGAAAGGTCAGTAGGTGCAGTTGTCTGAGGGCTGCCTGAACCCAAGGGGGATGAAGTCACAGGTGTCGCATTCCATACAACAAGACCATGAAACTGACCTCAAGGTTATCAGACATAGGTCTTTAGTCACTGAGATTAAATTATTTAAGGAATTTAATTATAATATGGAAAATTGTAGTAGCAAAATGAAAAGTATTTTTTAAAAACAAATGGATGAATACAATAACTATAATTAGAGTTCAATAAATGGATTCAGAAGTGATTAGTCATAAGAGAAAATTTGTCAAAATATCAAATAAACTATCCAAATGGAAGCAGGAGGAGAGAAAAGATAGAGAACACAGACGAAAGCCTAAGAAACATACTTAACAAAGAAAAAAATAGGTGTAAAGTATGTCAAGTGGCATCCCAGAAGAAAGGGGGGAAATTGATGAAGTAGTAATACTTAAAGAGATGTTTAGAACAAGTTAAAGGTATCGAAACACGAAGTCCAAAATGGAACCCCAAGCAGGAGAAATGTAATGAAAACCAAAGCTAGGTATATTACAGCCAAAGTGTTAAAAGCAGAAAATAGAGAAAATCTGAAAAGAAATCAGTGAGAGAAGGGTATGTTCTCATCAAAGGAGCACTAATAAGTCTGATCACTAACTTCCATCAGAAACCTAGAAGCCAAAAGACATGAAACCAAATCTTCAAAGTGGAGAATGAAAACAGATGACAACAGCCCATACCTTCCAGAAATATTGTTCAGAAATTAAAGTGAACTAAAAATATACCCAGACAACAAAACCTGGGAAAATGTGCTATCAGCACACACACATACTGAAGAATGTTCTTTAAACAGAAAAAAAATAATCTCAGCATGGAAATACAGGAAAGAATAAAGAGCACAGTAAAGTGTAAATATAATAGCACACAAATTAATACTAATGAGTATGCAATAATCATACTAAAATATCAAAGAGTTTTAAATATATTAAGAGAGCCACTCTACTACGGCAAGAGAAAATTATTTGAAATATTTGAAATATCCTAATGTCCTTAAACTCCCTAGGAAGTGGTAAAAGGACTAATTTATATTTGGCCTGTAATTAATAAAGAACATATAATGTAACACCTAGAATAAAAAAAATAGTAAGAGAGCATATATCTAACAAGCTAACAGAGGAGTAAAACCAAGAAGTTAGAAAACAAGAAAGAAGAGGAGCAAAGAACAGAAATAATTAATTGACAACAAATAGTAAAATGATAGATTTAAACAAAAAAAAACATGCTGGCAAAACCAATAAATGTAAATGGATTAAAGATATTCAATTCAAGATCAATTTTCTCAGAATGGATTTGAAAAGAAATAACTTGTTTGTGGGAGATACTCCTTAAACATAAGGTTGAAGAAAATTTAAAAGCAGAAGGATGGAAAAAATGTAAACTATAAACTGAATAATAGGAGCCCAAAATTAGATATAAAGAAGACCTTCCCAGTATTAAGGACAGCAGAACAAGCTATTGTGGAAACTTTCTTGAGTGTTTTTAAAAATAAAAGATTCTCATTAGCCTTCCAGAAACAGGGAGATGGAAGAGGCCACCTCAGGACACCCTCTTGTCATTCCTACATTTTTATAATACACCTGGAAAGAACACTGGAAGAATTGGCCATTAAATAAAAGTAACCCATTATTGGATGTTGGTTAGTTATTTACCATACACCTGTTTGCATTGTCCCCTAAATATTTTCATTGAGAAAATATAATATTGAAAACTCCAACTTCCAGGCTTGATTGGAGCACTTTGCCCTCTCTATCACTCTCACCTGGCCCTTCTAGCCTTGGCTTTTACATTTTCTAAATACTCTAATTTCCAAACTGGATCAGCTATTTCTTTATGCAAGAATAATCCTTTTTAATCTTGATCCATTCCTTTGGGTTTCCAGTACAAGAGTGGTTGCCACAAATAATGTCCTTCCCAATATGGGAGAAGGTCCCCTCCCATTATCCACCTCCTCACCTACCATTCTCTGACCTCTGCTTTTAGCCACTTCACAAGCCTGTTCTTTGGCTTGACCCAAGAACCCTGCATCAGCTGAGTTCTGATTTCTCCTCCAGCAGCACATCCCAAACTCTGTGTATTTTCTTTCTCCTCCTAGCCCCTGGTATGCTACCAGCTGATTCAACTTTGAGCAATCAAGCTCAACTCATTAAACAATCATGTTTCACAACAGCTAGTTCAAAGAGGCCCTTATTGACCACCATTGACACAATTTGAGCATCAAAAGGAATAGTGACTACTATTGATTGGAAATGCCCTGACCACATAAAAACTCATGATGAGTCCATTACAATGAGAAAGAGAGAGGAAGACTAAAAATAAATAAAAATAAAACAAACCACTTATTTGTCACCATTAGAGTATCTCTTTTTCCTGAACAATGGCAATTAAAAGGAAACTTTTTTTAAAAAGTTATTTTCTACCTTTTTATTAGGAACTGAACTTCAGAGTAATAAACACAGCCTACTTGATGAAGGAAAACTCTATGTTAAGGAAGAATGTCATCTAATAAATGTAGAAAGACTAACAGAGTTTAAAAAATCACCATTTGACAATTTCTAATGAAATAATTCATTGCAGCAATGATTATTATGACTGGTAACACTACACAATGACTGGTTGATGGGGAACTGGATATTCACATAGTACCAAAGCACAAGCCTCCAGTTCACTCAATCATCACAAGGGAGAAAGTGTAACTTTATAAAAGAGAGGCTTGATCATTCTTCTCCTAACCCCGTGATCACAGCTGCTTAATATGACACAGTCAATTACTGCAGACATTGAACCATCCATGAAGTGTTATTACCAAAATAGATACGTATTTAACCTGAGTCCAAACAGGCTCACAGGTTACAGGAATATGAAGGACAGAGGAACAGACAAACCAAGAAAACAATCAGACTACCTAATGGCCATCTTTCTACTGGATAAATGGCTGCTTCTGTTTACAAAGTCAGTGTTGGAGAGGGGGTGAGCTCAATGGTAGAATTGCCCTAAACTGAAAGAGACCTAAGAGATGGGACTAAGTAATTCTTGTTTGGATTCTGGTTGTAATAAACCATCTGTAAAAGACATTACGGGGACAACTAAGAAATATGAATGTGAATGACATTAGATGACATATTGGATGACATTAGAGAATCATGGTTAATTTCTCATTAAAATAATGGTTTTGTGATTATGTCTTTTTTAAGATAACTACTTGAAGGAATTGTAGATTGGGTTTAGGATGATATTAGAGAATCGTGGTTATAACATGATATTGCAATTAAGCGAGAAATGACATTTGCTAAGATACCCACTGAGTAATGACTATAACTTTAAATGCTTCAGCCAAAAACAAGTAAATAAAGTAAATATGGCAATTGACTGTTAAACCTGGTGATGACTATGAGGGCATATCAATTCTACTTTCTTGATTCTTCCCCTCCCTTTATAGTAACCATTTTACCTTATAAAAGAAATGTATTTAAGAATAACTAAGAGAAAAGTAAAAAGTTCAACCCATCCCTTAACAGGGTTGTTTTTCATCAGAAGTAATTAATAAAAACTGCTTATCTCATTGTGCCATAGGCAGTCATTAATTATTGGTAAATTATTTCTCAATCTATTCCCCAAGCCTTTCAATGAAGGGCAGAGTACAGCAATATTAACAATTGGAGGATGATAAGAAGACCAAAGAGTTACAGGCTTTTAAATTGTACACAACTGGGCTAGAGTGGAAGGTTCCATCCTGGTGTATGCAGTCAGCCCTAGCATCCACGGGGTCTGCATTCACAGATTCAAACAAACTCAAAATATTTGAGAAGAAAAACACATCTGTACAGACTTTTTTTCCTTGTAATTATTTCCTAAACAACACAGTGAAACAACTATTTACACGGCATTTGCATTGTATTAGATATCACAGGTAATCTAGAGAGGATTTAAAGTGGGGTCAGGGGAACATGCATAGGCTATATGCAAATACTATGCCATTTTATATTAGGGACTGGATCATCTTCCAACTTGGGAATCCATGGTTGGGGGTGGATCCTGGAACCAATCCCCTGTGGCTATTCAGGGGTCATGGTACCTGTTTTTCTCAGAAAGATCTTAAAACCTGGCTCTCCACCAGCCAGGTATCCAAGGCAGTAAAAGATGGATTCTTTCACCCTCTAGTGGTGATGAGTGGTAACTGTTCTCTACTTGGCACCTGAGCCTGGAGTTGAAAATGGATTTGGGGAATGTTTGTGGATCTCACTTTCCACAGTTGGTGATGGAGTTTGTGGCTTAATGAGCTTCTTCACCAAAAGCTGGAGGCATCCATTCAGCCTCATGCTCGCCACCATCATAAAGAAGAATTCAGAGCAGCATAGCCTTGAGGAGAAAGGTCAGCATAGCTGAGTGGGCGAGAGACATTTTGGAACCTTACAGGGACTTCTAGTGAAATTATTGTTCTTGAAAATGTGGCCATGATAGGAGCTGCTTGTCCCTTTCTGGAACCTTCCCATTAGCTCAGATCAATGAATCCATCTTCCATAGATCGGCAAGCCATCCACCATCCCCCAAACACCAGCAGGCACAGGCTGCTAAGAGCAGAGGGACAAGGAGGTGAAACCAATGCAAGGTGGTTATGTTAATAAAACAACAGCAACAGCCGCAGAAGCAGCCGTTACTGAATCTCTACTCTGCCATACCCAACACTCTTGTTGACACGGATTTTCAACTGACTCCTCACAACAACCATATCAGATAGTGACATTATTATTCCCATTTTACAGACAAGCACTACTGGGACAGGGAGAGTTAAATAACTTGTCCAATGTCACGTGTTTTTCAAAGGTAGCAGAGCAAACAGCTGACTCCAGTTCTCCCCAAATTAAGGGAACAGTTGTTATGGCCAACATTTCTACTCTTTCATTTCAGATTTCCTACTCAACCCTTAAGGAAAGAAAATATCCATCTTTCAAGGCTCAGTGTCAACAGACCATAATTCTGTGGGGTTGGGGAACATTTAGAAGCTGACATCAGGATTTCCAAAGTGAGATTCTGGTCGTGTGGCCTGGGACATGGTACTGTGATTTTGTGATCTGCCAGTGTATAAACAGGTGGACAACACCTCCCTGAAAACCTTGATGTCAGGGCAAAATGCCTCGCCTGGTGGGGCTCAGAGGAAAAGCTCCTTGGCAGGCTTTAGGAGTAGCAGTGGTATAGACAATGCCCTGTGGTTACCAGATGGAGATATCCTGGGCCCTTGTCTTCCCAAAAGAAAGATTTTGGTCAAGAAACACAGTGAGTAAAGCATAAAGGGTTTATTCTGTGAAATGGAAGTACCACTCTGAGATGTGGAGCTGGCAGCCTCCAGGAAAGGAACCAGTCTGGGGTTCCGCACGTGGAGAGTTTATATATTTTTTATATTTGATCAGAAACCTCCCTCCTCATATATTATGTATTTGGTAGTTACTGTGGGTTTCCCATGACTTGGTGCCCCTGAATTTGTTGGAAAGTTTACATTAAATACAAACAAAACCTTTGGAGATCTAAACCCATCATGTAAATTACAACAAACTGGGGTGCTCCAAATGACCATGCCTCAGTGCTCTGTTTTGAAGTTGGAATGTTCCTTAAGTGGAGTACTCTGGGTCTTCTAGTCTAAGAAGGTAGTATCTGGCCGGAAGGACCTGGGTTTGTGAGAGGTGTTTTATTTTGTTTTCATTTGTTTGTTTTTTGTTTCTGTCAACCGAGGCAGAATGATCTTTTGCCACTCAGGATGGAGTAAGCTCTGTTTTCCCTCCCCCAACCCACTCACATCTAGCTACCTACTCTAGCAACTACAGTCAGTGTTGCACAAATATAAGGCAAGTCAGAGCTAAATCTGGAACTCCAAACTGCATTGCAGAGAGAGCCAGCCTCCCTCTGTCCTTAGAGACAGATTCCAGCCCACAGAGGACTTGCAGTGGCCCAGTCTTAGCAGGCAGACAAAAGGGGTCAGCCTTGAAGAGAGGTCAGTGGCCAGCTGCAGAGGCCCCATGGTAACTGACACAAGTATAAATCAGACTCTAACATGTGCTGGCCTCAATAAAAAGAGCTACTCTTCCATCGTGGGTCCTGGGGGTCTTCAAGCCACGTAGAGACTGTTGGTAGAAAGTATTTTTCCAGGTCAGGGGACTGGGGCAGCAGTGGCTTATAGGACTGACATGTAGTTGGGCAGTCTGTGAACTACACAAAGGCACCCAGCTAATAGGAGACTCTGGGCTATGTATGGCACATTCCTCACCCTCTAAGCCAAGCTCTTCAGCAGGAATTTATATCTGACCTGGAGGAAGGAATTCCTACAAGGACCATAACATGGAAATGTGCTCAAAAGAAGATGGTAAGAGCTAAGTGCTAGCTCTTGGGGATTATCCCAGACAGCACTCTGTGGGGCGCGGCCCTTGGAGGAGTGGGCCTGTGTGCGAAGGTTGATGGCAAGTGGCTGAATTTGGTGAGGACAGGGGCCTTCTCAATGTGGAGTGGTAGTCAGGACTGAGTGGAAAAGTTGGGGAAAGAGTGAGCAGACCATTTGGCAGGTGTGGGTAGGAAAGGAGGACTGTAATAAATTTGGGGATTATAAATTGTGGGTGACATAAATACCATCAACATCAAAAAGAAATAAAAAGAACTATATGATGAAGATTTGTCATACTTTCATGAACAAATTGCACTTGCAAGGTATGACATTCATCATAACAAGTAGAAAACTCCTTTGCATAGGTAACCAATGTGGTTTAGTGATGCAGATACGGGGAGGAAGGAAGGAAGTGTCACTCAGGACAAACCTTTTCAGGAATGTGCACATCAGGAATGAGCCCCAGGACTCAGAAAGCACAACTCCAGTCCTAGAGGTGATACTGAAAGGGGAAACCTCAGATATGGCAGACTCGGATGGAGAAAGCAGGCCTGGCTCATGGCACTCAGCCCATGAGAAGTGTGGCAGTCACTGTTGGCTCATGAAATCACTCAGACCTCTGTACTTAAGGAAACCCAAAAATGATTAAAATATCCCTTTCTGCTATAGATTGAAATGCCACCATCCCTACCACCACCACCAAAATTCACATGTGGAAACCTACCTTACATGTGATGGCTCTTAAAGGCCTTTGAGAGGTGATTCAATAATGAGGGTGGAGCCCTCTGTGAATGGGATTAGTGTCTGTATTAGTTGACTTTCCATTGATGTGACAAAACACCTGAGATAAACAACCTCAAAGGAAGGAAAGTCCATTTTGGCTCCTGGTTTCAATCCCTAATCATGCCCTGTTGTTTGGGGGCCTGTGGTAAGGCCACACAGCATGTTGCAGAAGAAAGCTGCTCACCTCATGGTGATCAGAGAGCAAAAAGAGAGAGAAAGGAGCTGAGGGGGATCCCAATATCCCATTCAAGGGCACACCCCTAACACCCCAACTTCCTCCAACTCCCAATCATGCCACAAACTGGTGACCAAACTTATAACCTGGGGGACATTTAGGATCCAAACCACACAGTGTCCTTGGTTATGGACATCAGCTAGCCCTTGGTCTTTCCACCATGGAAGGACAACAAGGAAGAGCCATCTATAATCCAGGAAGCCGACCCTCAGCAGACACGTAACCTGCTGGTGCTTTGAGGCTACTCTTCCCATACTACAGAGCTATGGGAAACCAGTGCTTACTGGTTGGCCACCCAGTCCATGGTGTTTTTGTTAGAGCAGCCTAAGTGGACACAGACAATTGTTTGACACAAAAACTGATAAGATTGGGGAAATACTTAAAAACAAAGCCCAGGCAGCCCTATTCACCTGAGAAATAACAGGTACCTTAAGAATGTGGATGCTGGGGTGCGGGGGACAGCAGAGGCTGGGGCACAACGCTTGATAACAACTGGTGCTCAGCAGACAGCAATGACTCCTCTGACACTCTCCTCCCTTGGGGCTCACATCACAAACTCCAAGGAAGGAAGCCAAGTCAGGGGCCCAGGAGAAGGGATGGAGGTAAGAGTGTTAATGAAGGGAGGGGAGCTGAAGTCAGGGGGCACTGCAGACCTGAGCAAGAGCAGGAGGGACCAGCACTGCATGATGGGGACCCTCATGAGCCAGCCTGGAGCAGGGAATCCTGGACCATTTGCTTGTTCCCCATTCCTGTGTTGGGCTCTCTGAGCACAGTGACCACGGCCCTGGCCTCCCATATAGAAAAAGGCAGAGATGGACTGGAGACTGGAGGCTGTGTGTGTATGTGCAGGAACAGGTACGGCTTGGGGGCCAGAGATACATGGTGTGCAAGGGTATACAGGCTAATGGGACACTCGTCATAGCCATCTTCACCCCCACATCCTGGAGGGGCAATGGCTTAGCAACCAAGGCTGTACCCCAATAGGATTCCTTCAGGGTTGTGTACCACCTCTCCAGGGCCTGCTAGGCCTTGTTTAAGAGAAGCCCCTCCCGGCTACCTTCCATCCCAAGAAGGAGTCAGGAAACCCACCAGGAGATTCTGTGGTCCTGGGGCCTATGGTATCACACACAAGGCCACACAAACAACCCCTCCTGATTGGCCCTAACATAACCAGCTCCCCTGAGGCCTTCCTGCTGTAGCCCAGTCTGCTGGGGAGGATGTTGGACGTATTTGGTGCTGGTTGAGTGTAGGGCCTTATAGTTTAGAAGACAGTCCAGCTTTATTCCACTGACACGGCTTCTACCATCAAAAGTGGGATGATTTTGAGAGCCAACAGGCCTTTGACAGGGCCTGGCATCTTTCCAAATAAGTCTTCTATTCAGAGCTGATATAATGTCCCCTTAGCTGACAAAAGCCACATGTTCTGTGAGCAACATCCTTCACTTGCTTGAGCCTTGTTCATTCAGAGGTCCCACATCATTCCATGGCAGGAATTGCCACCTGCTGTCCACCACACCCATTTCTTCCCCATGGGCGCATAACTAGATGATGTCTCCCAGCCTCCTTCTGGCTTGCTACGATTGCGTGACCAAGTCCCAGCCAATGAAATGTGAACAGAAGTGGTGGGCCCACCCAGCGCATAAAACCTTCCTGTGTTTGGGTCTCTGCTCTTTTTCCTTCCACCAGCTAATACAAAAAAAAAAAAAAAAAAAAAACATTTAAACCATGTGTGGGACAGGGGAGCCCCCAGATGGAAGGATGCTGGGACCTCCATCCCTGCCTAGAGGAGAACTTTCTCTGAGGTGCAGCAGAGAATGTGGAGCAGCTTCACAGCACACGAGTTACCAACGCATCTGAGGCCAGTGAGACAGAACACCCACACACACACACATGGCATGAGATGGATTTATTACTTACACATAGGACAAAAGAAACCTTGGATCATTGGGATCCAGGCCCACACGGCTCAAGAAAGCTGCCTGGGACAGACAGAGTTTCAAATGTCCATGAGCCACTTGCACACACGGCTGAGGGATCCTGAAAGTCAGCTGCCCTGGGTTATAGACCTAAAGGGCAACAGGACTCATGAGGGACATCCTGTTTCCAGAGGAGAGAGGGACAAAGCCCAGGCTGTTCCTGGCAGTTCCTACCCATCTCGGTATATCATGTTCCGAGCACATTCTATAGTTGTTCTTGAGAGATTCAAGCAGGAAAGGAGAGGAACTGTGGGAAGCCAAAGCCACCCAGAGGACTGTCCTACACCAATTATGAAATTCATGAATCAGAAATAAGCTTCCACCATTTCTGAGCCATGACATTTGGGGGTTATTTGCAATAGCAGACAGCATCACTCTAGGTAGCACCTGTTCTGAATAATTATTCAGCAATCATTCATTAATTATTCAGCAATTGTGTTGAATAATTACTGTATGCCAGGCCCTTCAGTGAGTATTGAGGATTAAAAAGTAACCCTGTCCCCAAAAAGTTCACAGTCTACTAGGAAGACAGACTAGCCACCTTCTACTAGCGCTCATGTCTCCCCTGCCTTTACCAATTAGTGTCTATCTCACTGGAAATCAGAAGCCCCCATGCTTAGCAGTCCCTCCCAGAACATGGTCATAGAACTGTACTTTGTTATTATTCTGGTCCTATGCTATACTTCTGTCCCTCAGAAATGCTGATTTCATCAGATCATTTTTCTGCAGAAGAACTTCCAGAACCTTCCACAGTATATAGAACAAACATTAAAATTCTGAACCTTAATTTCCAAAAACCTACAACATGGTGCTGTCAAACCCAGGTGGAGACTTCTTGACACTTGAGACCTAGATAAGATGGACACAAACCCCCAACTCCATGTTCTGTGGCTGTCCAGAGCCCTTCTTAACATTTCTGTGGGCTTCGGGAGGCTCTCATTCTTCTGCCCATTTCATCACCAAGGCTCCAGCTTCCATTGTCTGTCATACACCATGTTAACCTAGATGGACACCAAGACCTTCCCTCTATTCCCATAAAAATGCTTCTTACAAAACACTGTCCAGAAATTGACTTCACCCGTGTTTGAGGTGGATAAGTTTGCAGAAAGAATTGTGTCACTGAAATGGAAAATTTTCCATTAAATACCCATTCAGAGTTGTCTGTTGGCTATCTCTGTCCCTGGGGAATTCCCCCAGTCACTTCTTCCCACATAGGACCCTGACCTCAGCCTCTTCATCCCCTTGCCACATCCTCTCTTCTTGCTGCCTTATCACTAATATCACCTTTCAGGATTAAAGCTAAAATACCTCCCACTTTCTTAATTAGAACAGGTTCTGTCTGTCTTTATTATTTAGGCTGTTTTAACCCCTAGAAAGTCATCAATTTTTTTTTGAACAAAGAGGATTCCTTCAAGAATCTTCCCCTGGACCAATGGAATAGAATCGAAGACACAAAGACAAACTCACATAAATAGTTATTTCATACTAGACAAGGCACCATAAACATACACTGGAGGAAAGATAGTCACAAGTGGTGCTGGGAAAGCTGGAAGTCCATATATAGTAGATTGAAATTGAACCCCTGTATCTCAACCTGCACAAAACTAAACTCTAAGTGGATCAAGAACCTAGGCATTAGATCAGAGACCCTGTGCCTACTAGAAGAAAATGTAGACCCAACTACATTTTCATCACATCGGCTTAGGATCCACCTTCCTCAACAACTTCTAAAGATGCAAGAAATAAAATCAAGAATCAATAAATGGGATGGTATTGAACTGAAAAAGCTTCTTCAGAGCAAGGGAAACAATAAAAAATGTGAAGAGATAGCCCACAAAATGCAGAAAATCTTTGCCACCTGCACATCAGATAGGGCATTAATTTCCAAGGTATACAAAGAACTAAAAAAAACTTAACACCAAGAAACAAATAATCCAACCAATAAATGGGCTAAGGAACTAAACACACTTCTCAAAAGAAGAAATACAAATGGTCAACAAATATATATATATTAAATGTTCAATATCTCTAGCAATTAGAGAAATGCAAATTTAAGCACACTGACATTTCTCCTCTCTCTAGTCAGAATGGCAATTATCAAGAATACAAGCAACAATAAATATTGACGAAGATGTGGGGGGAAAGGTACACTCATAACATTGTTAGTGGAACTGCAAATTGTTGCAACCACTCTGGAAAGCATTATGGAGATTCCTCAGAAATTCCTTAGAATGGAATTACCATTTGACCCAGTTATCCCACTCCTCAGTATATATCCAAAGGATTTAAAATCAAAATCAATATATTAGAGTAACACAGCCACATCAATGTTTATAGCAACACAATTCACAATAGCTAAGCTATGGAGCCAATCTAGGTGCTCTTCAACAGATGAATGAATAAATAAAATGTGGTACATATACACAGTGGAGTATTACTCAGCTATAAAGAAGAATGACTTTATGACATTTGCCAGTAAATAGATGAATCTGGAGACTATCATACTAAGTAAAATAAGCCAATCCCAAAAAAACAAAGGTTGAATGTTTTTGCTGTTAATATGGACACTAACCTACAATAAGGGTGTGGGTGACTAGAAGTTCAATGGATTAGACAAAGGGGAATGAAGGGAAGGGAGAGGGGACAGGAAAAGGAAAGACACATCTTTCCTATATACATATATGAATATACCACAGTTAATCTTAACCATCATATATGTCCACAAGACCAGGGTTCTTTTTTTTTCAGTTGGTAAGACTTTTATTAGTATTTTGTCTCTTCCTTGCAGATCCAGAATGCAGAAAAGAGAGAAAAAGAGTACTTTTCTGAATAGAATCCAAGAAGATACTTGGACGCCCTCTGTGGCATTTATACACATTCTCATGCTAGAATCATTGCCCTCATCATTCAGACTCCTGATCCTGACTTTTGTCAAGGACATTTAAGTCTCTTTACTAAAATTCTATAAGAGTTGCCTTACAGAATTTGTCCAGGGGTTCAAAATTAAAGTCCATGCAGCATTAGTATCTAAGGAGATTTTTCCAGTTATCTCAGAGTCTTGACCAAGAGCATCTGTGTTATTGGTATCAAAAGTCTGTGGCTAACAGGAAGATGGGCAATCACACAGCAGTAAATACATTCCTTCTGTGGGGATTTTCCAGTTTCCCAGACCTGCAGAATCTCCTCTTTGTAGTGATTTTCTCCTCCCATGTGACCATCCTACTTGCAAATGTGTCCATAATGGTGGCCATCAAGCTCAGTCACAACCTCCACACCCCCATGTACTTTTTCTCTTTGTCCTGTCCTTTTCAGAAACCTGTACCACGATGGTAATCATCCCCCGCATGCTAGTTAGTGGACTTGCTCTCAAAGAGCAAGACGATCTCTCTTCCTGAGTGTGCCACACAGATGGTTTTTTTCTTTGGTCTGGCAGCCAACAACTGTTTCATCATAGCTGCCATGTCCTACAACCGTTACACTGCCATCCACAACCCACTTCATTATCCTGTCCTGATGGCGATAAAGATGCTTTCAGCTCTTGATGGCCTCCTGGGTGGTTGGATTCCTGATTTCTCTCTGCATCACCATTATTATATTCAACTTATCCTTTTGTGACTCCAACAATATCCAGCACTTCTTTTGTGACATTTCACCTGTGGTTCACCTTGCTTGTGATTATACTTCCCATGAAGCAATGGCTATTTTTGTGCTCTCCGCCTTTGTGTTGGTGGGAAGCTTTATTTTAATTATGATTTCCTATGTCTTCATTGTGTCCTTAGTTGTGAAGATGCCCTCTGCAAAAGGGAGGTATAAGGCCTTCTCGACTTGTTCCTCCCACCTCACGGTCGTGTCTATACACTATGGATTTGCTTGCTTTGTCTACCTGAGGCCCAAGAACAGCGATTCCTTCCATGAAGACATGCTGATGGCTGTCACGTCTACAGTGCTGACACCTCTGCTGAACCCCATAGTTTACAGTCTAAGGAACAAAGAAATGCAGATAGCCCTAAAGAAAGTAGAAGGCAGTATAATTAAATTTTTTTCTTATTTGACAAATAAAAAAAAATCTTGATATTTAAAAAAAAACTACTGCACATAATGTTTAAAACTGAAAAAAGTAGATTATTTATAGTAAAAATCATCATTATGTATATGAAACAATTAAAGGGCTAATTGATATATTCTGGCCTCACAATTTTCCTACTGCAAATATTGCAGTTTTAAGATGTTTTTATTTTTTATTATTTTTTTTATTATCTACACATGACATCACAATGATCTTGGCAGTTCATACATTTGTATCATTTGGGTATAATTTCTCATTTTTCTAATTGTACAGATTGCAGAATCACACTAAAGACCAGGGTTCTAATTATGATAAGATGTGTTCCATGCTTGTATAATTATATCAAAATGGACTCTGTCATGTATTACTAAAAATAACCAATAAAAAAAGAAGTTTCCTGCAATTGTTAAGGAAGAAATAATTGTCATTGTCACACCTGATTTCAAAGTTCCTTTCCAGGAAACTTCAACTTTTCACTCTCCCAGAAGATTTTATAGGTGAAAATTTCAAGATTTAAAGAAATATATAAATGCAATATTTGTACCTTTATTTATTTTTCTGAAATTTAACTTACATTCAATTTTAAGTGGCCAGTCCACAAAGAGCAGAAATAGAATCCCACTCTGCTCAGGATTTCTGCCCTTTTGGCCATAAAGTTGCTTCTAAGTTTGAGAGGGAAGACTCTCCTTATATGAAGTCATGTCACTGGGGTTAAAGCCACCTGGTCACCCTGCAGTGTGCTAAGATGTCCATTTTCCCATGTGGGCCTTGGCCATCGGTCCCTCCATTTGCTCTCTCAGCTACTTCTGCATCACTTTCTGGCCTTCTTGAATTATTTTGCTCTTACAGAGACAGATGTTTCATGAGACCACATGGGTCTGTCTGCTCAAATGTAGACACTTGGCCACTGTTTCTTCTCCAAGGTTTCCTTCCAGGGGAAGGATGCATACGGAGCCCAAAGGAGTTTCTCACATCCCTTCCCAAAACAGTGATCAGCCTGGCGGGGTGGGGGCCAAGAACCAGGGAGTCTCTTTCTTGGGACTGTCACTGCATCTGTGCATGATTTTTTTCTTTTTTCCTTTTCGATTTGCTCTCCCTAAATTTGGAAACATCTCTTCTCTTGAAGTGGAAGTAACATGGGAACAGAAACACCTGCAAACTCCAAACTGTATTGTGTTGCCAAAGTATAGGAATCCTCCATCAAAGACGAGAACCTGAAACTCAAAGTCAGGGAAACAATCATTTTTCCTTCTTTCTGCTGTAATATATTCTCTTCTCTGAGACAAATAAACAGAGAAAATCATTATGTTTTGTGATAATCAAAATAATGAGCTTCCAAATATGCCCACACCCAAATCCTTGGATCTTATGAGTATGCTGCATTACATGACAAAGAACTTTTTGATGTAATAAAGTTACAGACTTGAAATAAATGTGATCCTAGAAAGATGATCCTAGATTACTTCTGTGGGCACCATCTAAGCACAGGAAATGTTAAATGAAGCAAAGAATTTTTTTGGCTTGAGTCAGAGTGATGAGGCAGAAAAGGAAAAAGAAAGTCAGAGAGCTCTGAAAGTGTGGGATGGTCTTGACCTTTGCCCCAACCTCACTCCTGTTGCCAGAGGGGGCCACATGGAAAGCACTGGAAGGAACCCCAACAGCCTCTAACAGCAAAGATAGGCTCCTGGCTGACAGCCAATGAGGAAATAGGGACCTCAGTTCCACAGTTGCCAGGGACTAAAGGTGCTTGGAAGCAGATTATTCCCAAAGTCACTAGAAAGGAACGCAACCCTCCCAAAGTTTTGATTTCATCCTCATGAGACAAAGTAGAAACCCTGGCTGAGTCACACTGTACCTGGACTTTTGATCATAAATGTGTGTTCTTTTAAGCTGCTAAATTCATGGCAACACGTTACAGTTGCACACTTTGCAGGTGTTTGATCACATCTCTGCACCGGCAGTCCAATCTCTGATTGCCAGTGCAAAAATCAGAAGGATCATTTAGGCCTATAGTAAATTTAACCCCATGATGGATTCAATTGCAGCTGATATACTAGATGTGATAAGTTTACTCAAAAAATTGACACATGGCTTCCAGTCTGGAGAACACATTCTTTTCAGTCCCCAGAAGGAGGGGGGATAGGAAGTGGCTACTTTCATGAGGAATAGGCAGCAGCATCCATAGGCAGCCCAAGCCAGGTTAGGCTAATTCTCTACTGTCTGAATCAACATGTAGTCTGAAGAGAATTTGACCAAGTGGACGATCCACAGAACGCCGCACTGCTCTAGTACACGCATGACATCTTATTCACTAGATTAGGGACCGGGAAGTGCCAGGTACTCTGGAACCCCTGATAAGACAAAACTATGCCACAGGGTACAAGATAAACTCTAAAAAAAAAAAAAACTCAGAATGATGTCACATTGGTGAATATTTTCAGAGTTTGCTGGACATGGGTGTGCTGGGCCATCTCCTCCAATAGAGGGAAGAGGCTCAGCAGTTAGCGAGCCTTCTTGGGGGGAAGAGACAACACATACCACACTTGGGGGCTTGCCCTGACCTATTTATTGGGCGACTCAGAAAGATTTGAGTAGGGCTCAGCGAAGGCTTGGACTCTGCCACAACAGGCCAGGGTGCAAGTAGCACTCCACCCTCCACCATGTGCTGTATAATCCACAGAGTCTGCGTGCTAGAGTCTCCATGATGGAAAAGGATGACATGTGGCTGCAAGAGGAGAGCTGCTGCCCTGTCCCTTAGTGTTGTAGGGAAAGCCATGGCTCCAGAGGCAGTGAAATGGCTGCCATTCAAGAGCTTTGCAGGTGTCCCTGGTCTGGGGGTGTGACTCAGAAATAGGGCACTTGCCTGGCATGTATGACACTCCAGGTTCCATCCCCAGCAATGCAAAAAAAAAAAAAAAAGAAAGAAAGAAAGAAAGGAAGGAAGGCCACCTCAATTCTGAAATGCCCAGTAGACACTGAATACCTGCCCATGAGGTATCAAATGACTATGAGGCAGAAGCCACCACTGGTATCACCAGGTCCAGCAAATCATGATTTTGACTAGACAGTGGCCATCCACTGAATAACGGAAACAGCTCTTTCCTAATGGAACAGCAAGTTCCCCCTCCCCCACCAGCACACACCAACCCTGCAGAGCTCTCTGTTCACCCAGCTGTCCACCCAGCTGCTCCAGATTTGTGAGCACTGCTCCTGAACCATCTCTCCACTCCCTTCCCTGCGTTCCCATCAGTGGATTACCCTTTGAAATCCATACGCTTTTGCTCCCTTTCCTCATCTCCCGTTCCCTCCTTAACCTACTGCCATCATCCTTCCACCCCTCCTCCGTGGGGATGGGAAAAGGCCTCAGTTTCCCAAAGCCGCCGATGCGTCCTCATCTTTCTTGACTCTTCTCTGATGCTGTGGACTCTTCCTACCCCTTTAAAACTCTTCTCTCTTGATGCTGTGGTCTTCTGGCCTCCCTCCTCCCTCTCTCATCTCCTTGGAAAACCCCCTCCCTCTGTCACTGCTTTATATTGGCAGGGAAAAGCCTGTCCCTAAGTCCCTAGGTGCAGGCATTTTCAAGTGAGACCTTGGGTAGTAAGAGATTGTAACACTGTGTAGGAGCAAAACAAAAAGGGCTGGGTGTCTTGGCCAAGCTTCAAGTGGTAGGTTGGACTCACTTTGGGATGTTTGCTTTTTGAGGGGTTTGAACTCTAGTGTCCATTTTCTTCCCAGTGTTCTCTCCATATCTTTGGGTATCCCTCTTGGAAGGCTCTTAGGAATCTGGAATAGGTGGGAGAGAAGATCAAGCAGTGTCCCAAAACCTAAAAGGAAGGAACCTGGGGCTATAGTCTTTAAGAGAAAGAGAGAAAAGATGTTCCTGCTCTCAGGGATAGAAAAGAGGCAGAGATAACAGGATAATTCCATGACCAGGAGAAAACACTGACCATGTAGCCAGTTCACTTCAGCGAGCTAAGCTTTGCAGCAGGTCCCGGCCACTTTCTGTGAACTGTGGTGGAAATTTATTGAGATTGCAGATGTCTTTCAGTTCTGGAGAATATTTCTGCTTTGCTATTCTTTTTGTCTCTTACTCCCTGATGTGATTCTTACGTTCACTAACTTATGACTGTAACACTTACTGAGTGTCATCTACATCAGGCACCAGAAGCACAGAAGAGATCCTGGTAAACAAGAACCCCACCACCTTTACTTTTTTCCTTTGATTCCATCTCCATTTTGGTCCCACCTCTTCCCCAACCTTGATCACCCCAGCATTCTCTCTCCTAATTCCTATAATGCAATTTTTCACTCACTCAGCAAATACAGACCAAGCACCTCTGGTATAGCAACCACTGTTTGGAGCACAGGAGCACAGCAGAGAACAGATGAGAGAGTTCCTATCTTTAAATGAAAAGTGCCCAATTGGCAAATCCGTAGAGGCCCAAAATAGAATGGTATGTTGGCAGGACCTTGGAGAGATGGAAAGCTTGAGGGGTGGTAGCTAAAGAGTATCTACTTTCTTTGGGGGGGTGATGAGAATATTCTAAAATCAATTATGATGATGGCTGCACAACTCTGGATTATACTAACTAAACCCCACTTACAGATTTTAAATAAATAAAGTCTATGGCATGGGAATTATATATCAATAAAGCAGTTATGAAGAAAAAGAAGGAGGAGGAGAAAGAGAAGGAAGGAAAGGAGTGGGAGGATGGGTAGTAAATCACCCTTCTCCTAAAGCCCATGGCTCCTGCCATAACCTCTGAGCAGGAGAGTCTACAAGTGACAACAGGAACAGGAACTGTGCGTGCTGTGGCCTCTGTCTCTACGGTCATATCCCTGGGGTAACAGAGGACACAGAATGTACAGAGGAATGAGATGCTTTAGATAGAACATGACTTCACCTGCCCATGACCAGAAATGGATAAATTCTTAATCCTAATTTTAGGATTAATTCTCATTGGCATAAACTGCCACACTTTAATTTTCCACAAGATGGCACTATTGCTACACTCAAATTCTAACAGAGCCCTGTGCCAGACTGTTACTCCAGATATAAATGAAATGAATTCTAGATTATTCCCTTCCCTAGGAAAATACATAGGCTCAAGGTTTTTTAATTATTATAAAATAACTATTAAACTGTTCGTTTAAATGGAAATACCTATGACTAGTTAGAATTAAATAACCCTTATTTATTAAACCTTACTAAAAATGTAATGTGAAAAAATGTCCAAGAATGAGAGTAAAGATTGCATTTTGATACCATTTCAGGACCACATGAACCCTGGGAGATTTGTTGTTACCTGGTGTCCCTTAACACTTTCTCCTCCTGAGGTAGAAGTGCCCCCTAGGGAAGAACATGTAAGCCAGGGCTGTGGGAGCTGTACTTCTGGGTCCCCATCTGCACTTGAACGTTGGCTCCACAAACCAGCTGACATATCTTCACTTTGTGACTTAATTTTCTCATCTGAAGGAAAGAGAATGCTTCTTACTTCACTGAGCTTTCATTGGGAGCAACTGAGTAAACATACATTAGGTACTTAGTGCCTGGCACAGAATACATGCTCAGTTAACTCAGTGGTTCTCCCTTCAATGCTTTCTGGCACCTCCTGGAGAACTTTTAAAGTTACCCACTTCCCAGATGATACTACCCAAAGCAATATACAAACACAATGCAAATCCCCATCAAAATATCAATGGCATTTTTACAGAACTAGACAAAAAAAAACAGTCCTAAAATTAATTTGGAAGAATAAAAGACCCAGAATAGCCAAAGAAATTTTAAACCAAAAAAGCAATGCTAGAGGGATCACAATATCTGATATTCAAATCATACCACAGAGCTATGGTAACAAAAACTGCATGGTACTGTCATAGAAACTGACACATGGACCAATGGTACAGAGTCGAAGACACAGTGACAAACCCACACATCTACAGTCATCTGATCATTGACAAAGTCACCAAAAACATACCCTGTAGAAAAGACAGCTTTTTCTGGGGAAACTATGTATCCATAAGTAGAAGAATGAGACTAGATCCTTATCTCTCACTTGCACACAAGCCCACTGAAAATGGATCAAAGACCTAGGAATTAGACCAGAGACTATGCAACTCTAGAAAAAACACAGTCAACACTCCAACATACAGACACAGGCAGCGACTTTCTCAGTAGGATCCCTAAAGCTCAGGAAATAATGCTGAATTCATAAGTGGAATGACATCAAATTTAAAAGTTTCTGCAGAACAGAAAAAAACAATTAAGAATGTGAAGAGAGACCCTACAGAATCGGAGAAAATCAGCCAGCTACTCTTCTGACAGAGGATTAAATATTGAGGCTATGTGGAGAACTCAAACAATTTAACACATAAAAACCAAATAACCCAATTACTAGTTGGGCAAATGAATTAAACAGACACTTCTCAAAAGAAGAAAAACAAATGGCCAACAGTACAGGAAAAAATTTTCATCATTAGCAATAAGAGAAATGCCAATCAAAACTACACTGAGATTCCATCTCACTTGTTAGAATGACAGTTGTTTTGTTTTTTGGTTTGGGTTTTTTCCCCTGGCCTTTTTTTTTTTTTTTTAACTGTTTGTAGCTGATGTTCATGAAAAGAGTGAATATCTAGAACTGTGCCACTAATGAAAGGAAATCCTATCTAAGGAAGTACATTTTTTTACAGACCTATGTCATACTAACCTTCGATCCCTCTTCTAGAAAAGTAGAATAATGGCTTTTTAAAAAAAAGATGTAGTTGTAGATGGATAGAATGCCTTTATTCATGGGTTTGTTTATTTTTATGTGGTACTAAGGATCGAACCCAGTGCCTCACACATGCTGGGAAAGTGCTCTGCCCCCAGTAATGCCTTTTAATTGTATTGTACAATTTACATTATGAATGTCAAATCTTTTGTACCTGCTTTATGATACATAGTAGTGACTATGTTTTATCAGAGCTGGTTTTAATGATGTTGCTCTAGAATGTTTTATTTTCAGATGAAGATTGGAAGTTAATTAAAAATATAGTGCCAAATTTCACAAAAGTAATAGAACTTTGCTGTTTTCTTAAGTTTGGTTTTGGTTTTGGTTTTGGTTTTGGTTTTGGTTGTTGTTGTTGTTGTTGTTTTTAACCATTTTCCTCCTTTTTTTTAATGGAATATAATGGATGTCTCTATCAGATGACTGCAGAACCTAAAAAGCTGTTGCTGCTATTGATAAATAGGTTAATATATTCATATATCTGTATGTAATATATTTTATATAAATATATATACACACATATATATAATTTGAATTTTTGGAAACTTTAGCTCTTTTTTCAACTTCATAAAAGTATTCCAGTTTACCATGTTGAGTTGGCCTTGTGAAGAAATTAACAGTCATATTGGTCTAAAAATGTTAATTTTATTTTTTCCAGGAGTTAACACACTGTATTAAATATGTAAGGTATTAACTACATGGATTTCATTACAGAAACCAACAAAATATCCTCTAAATAATGAAAATGAAAGTTACTCAACTCCCAGTGCAAATCAAAACCATGACATACCACCTCACAGTTCATAGCTTTTAGGATGGTTATTATTTTAAAGCAAAAAGGAAAAGAAAGAAAGAAAGGAAGGAAGGAAGGAAGGAGGGAGGGAGGGAAGAAGGAAGGAAGGAAGGAAGGAAGGAAATGATTAGTATTGAAGAGAAATATGGAAAAAAGCTTTGTGTATAGCTGGTGGAAATGTAAAATGGTGCAGCTACTAGGAAAAATAGTAGTTCCTCAAAAAAATTAAACATGGAATTACCACATGATCCAGCAATTCCATTTCTCAATATATACCCCAAAAAGTGAAAGAAAGGACTTAACCACAGTTTTTGTGTGGTTAATTATGATCTGAAAATATTAATTGGAAAATTCCAGAAATTAATGAGTTATAAGTTTTAAATTGGGAGCCATCTGGGTATCTGGAGCCAGCATGATAACTTGGGCCATCCTGCTCCATTCCTGTCCAGATCCTGTGTAAATTATCCCTTTTTCCAGTGTATTTACACTGTGTAAGCTACCTTCCTGTTAATCCTGTCACTCATTTAGTATCCACCTTGGATATCAAGTGTTGCGGTACCACAGGGCTTGTGTTCAAGTGACATACAGGGTCCTGTTTCAGGCATTCACAGGGGGCCTTGGAATGTACACCCTGCAGATAAGGAAGAATTACTGCAGTCCTATTACTCATGTCCATAACAGCACCATTCACAGTAGCTAAAGGCAGAATCAACCCATGTCCGTCAACAGATAAACAAAATGCAGTATCTGCAACAATGGTCTAGGGTTCAGCCTGTAAAGGGAAGGAAATTCTGACCCCTTCTACAACATGGATGAATCTTGAAGACATTGTGCTAAGTGAAATAAGCCAGATGGGGGGTGGGAGGAGGAAATTACCATATAATTCCGGTTAAATGAGGTCAGACTTAGAGAAGCAAAGAGTTGGGTGGTGGTTGCCAGGAGCTAGTGGGAGGGGGAAGGAGAGTTAATGTTTAAAGAGGACAGGCAGTTTCGGTTTTGCAAGATGAAGAGTTCTGGAGACTGATTTGGTGATGGTTACACAATAATGTGAGTGTATTTAATGCACACTGCACACATAAAAGCAGTTAAAATGGTAAATTTTGTTATATTATTTTATCAGTTAAAACCTAACTTAGTTTTACAAATTTTCAGAAACATTTTTTGAGTGAACATGGAAAAGCTCTCAAATGGGATGGCCATTCCAAACTGAAGCAGAAACCATGGAGAGGCTTTTTGGAAGGGTGGGCACAAAATCCCACCAGCCTGCAACAACTCCTCTCTGTCCTCTGCTGGCTGGGCTCCTCTTGGGATCCCCTGGCCTCCCCTTGCTGGGAAGCTGGATCCACAAAGCTGAGAGCTGCTGGGGTGAGAATGGGAGTCACCAAAACTCAAATTTGGATAGTACCTTTTGACTCAAACGGTGGTGAGAGCATCCTTTGATATTGGACCCTGGAGAAGAACCTGTCCTCAGATTGTGTCTACCCACCACAGTCCCCTGCCCAATGACCCAGCAATGACCTTCTAGGGAGTAACTCGGCCACAAGAGGGCTTTTTTCATTCCAGACTGTTCTCTGAGCAGCACTGTGCCCCAGTAAACCCAATCCTATCATCCAGCTCACCCTCTGGAAGCTCAGGGGTGGCCCCTTCTGTGGTCTTCCAGCCCCAGAGCTTCAAGCCCCTCCAGACTCCTTGGTCTCCTGGGTCCCTGAAGAAAAGAGGAGAGCCCTCTGAGGCAGGGTGACATTTCTATGTGGGGATTTCGCCCTAAGGAAACGGAGCTGAGAGAAAGCTCCTGACCCTCCATCCAGTGTGCACCCCCTCTGTGGGAGGTGAGCTGTGCACACAGCTCCCCAAAAACTTGAAAAGTGGGTCCATCCACACAGAAGTGAAGCCACCACCCAGAGTGATAGCCCCCTCTGGGACCCACCATCACACTGACGGACAAGCACACACCACATGGCTACATTCACACACTCGTGCACCCATGCATGACAGCACTGGCGCCTACGGTGTAAAAATGTTCGTGGACAATGTATGAAATGCCTGAAGAGGAGGTGTTCACAGCTTCTGTGAAACTACTCAAAAAGAGCTGCAATAAAATGACCTACTTCCCTCTGGGAATGGCGATGTCACACCGACACAGGAAAACCCTGAACAGAAGCAGAGGCGGAGGCCAGGGGACTCCCGTGCAGATGCTCCTCGTCCTGGATCAGACTGGCACTAATATGTAAACACCGAGCTGAAATTACCAGGAGGGAAGGAGAAGAACACTAATTAGATAAACCTCTGTGCTTACAACCCCATTAGTTAATTAAATGATCGCTTTACGGTGCCTAAAATAAGCTGTAAGACTAATCTAAGTGTTACCAGATTTATGGGGTCTGCCGGCCCTTTACAAGCTTCCTCTGCTCACAAGTGTCAAATTGGGGCTGTAGTGACAGATAAAAGAAAAATCGAGCGGTTGTGATTGCAGCTTTTCTCCTTGATATCTTTATACTGTGCTATAAAAGCCTATTATACTTAATTTAAAGAGTGAAAACTGTTGACATCTCTTTCAATTGCTAATCTTCAGGAAACAATGAGTGGAATATTATTTGAAAGGAATAAAGTGCTCACTTTATTGGAGAGTAGTAAAAATCTAATAGTTGGCAAAACAATACGGTGTTTGCTCTTCAAGATAGTCGAGTTTATTAGCTTAAGCAACTGAGAGCGTTTTACAGTTGGCCTCAGCCCGCATCATTTTGAGGGTTTGACTTGGGCTACAGCACGGGAGATTTTGTTCATGATTGTTATAATTTTCCATTTCTCAATTTTCTTTGTTCTTACTTTTTGGAATAGAATCAAAGGTGACCCTTTTAAGGAACATAGCAAATGTGGCATATTGTCATTTACTTTAAAATATATTCCTGATGAAAAATAAAAAGTTTTTCAGATATTTTTTCCTTCGGGGGCAGAATTTTCCTAGGTAAAAAAATTCCAAGGTGAAAGCCCAGGAAGTCAGGAGCATGATGACCTGGTCTGGAACAAAACTGATGGGTCTGTGGGTACATGACATCTCCAACCCACGAGCATGCGCGTGTGCACACTCAACACAGAATCAGAGGAGCTGGGCTGTGCCTAGTGCCCCGTATGGCCCTGAGGGGCCTCTGGGTATTATGCACACCAGACCCCACTTGTCTATCTCCTCCACTTCCTGCGGGCCTCCAGGTGGGCAAAGCCTGGGACACTCACAGCTGCGTCCTGGGAGCCTGGAGAGCGCTTGGCCCACAGGTGTTCTTAATAAATGCTAATAGAAGGAGTTGGTAGATTCTGCACCTCGTAAGACAGTGGGGTTTTACACTTTCAAGACTAGAGCTCTTGATTTCCACACAAGAGGGTCAGGTCTCAGGCCAATAGCTCCCACCATGAGTGTGTAAATTTCTCTACACACTCCCCCAACTTGGTAGACCTGGGAGAGGGCCCAAGAAGCACATCTTTAACAACCACAGGATGCAATTGCAAGTGCTCCAAATGACATTGTCCTGAGATTGATTTCCTCCCGTGACTTCCATCAAGAGAGCACGATTCACAATTCTTCTGTTAAACTCTACGTTCCCTACAGGCAGGAATAAGGGCACAGAAAGGCTCTGGGGCCATGAGGTTCAGCACACAACAGCACCCTATCCTCCTCTTTAGTGGCCCAGCTTGGCTTGAAATGAGGATCCCAAATCACACCACTCTGGTGCACTGAGGTGGAAGAGAGGGGCTGGCTAGGCCTCTCCTCTGCTCACTCTCCGGCTGCTGGAGATGGTGAAACAGGCCACAGAATTGGGCCCTGAGCCTGCCAAGCAGTTTGAAAGTTCAAAAGGTGACAAGCCCCAACCAGGGCCTCCCAACAAGCCCCTGCGCTGGCACTTCTGATCCGCGTGCCCCGAGAAGCTGCTTATCACTTGAACTTTCAGCCTGCTAATTCCAACCCCAGTACATATCGCTCAGCTTCGGGCAATAAAAGGTCGGGGGAGTGTGTTTATCTGCTGGAGCCAAATCCTGTCTCTCCCAGATGACTCCTCTGTGAGGCTATTTCCTTGTTCTCCATGTTCCAGTCTCTAGTCAAGGCCAGCCAAAGAGTGTGGCTCGCCCAGCAGCCTGAGAACTTGGCCTCGTCAACCAGGCCAGCCTGAAGGCTCGGAGCCTAGTTACCCAGAGACCCAACTCAAGGTCTTAGTCAAGGTCAGGAGCATGTATGAGTAAGAACATTCACCTCCAGGCCTTGTATTCCATAAATAATGGGGTACTGGCAACTGGGAGTTGAATTCATCTAAATAAATCCTTTCTTGAGGCTAAATTGGGCCTCTTGGAGGTTGGGAAAGAAACTACCCTCTGACTTTGGTGGCATCTGAAGCCCAGGGTAAGTCCAGAGACACAATGACCTCCTGCCTGCTCTTAGGCCGTGCATCTGTTTGCCAACTGTCATGCAAGAAAAATGGATTGGCAACAAGTAGCAGATGTTACTTCTCCCAGTGGCTCTGGAGAAAAGAGATCTGATGGAGGATGAGCCAGTTTGGGGCAGACACATGGACTCAATGTTTACAAGCTCTGCTCCTGTCTAGATCAGTTCCAAGACCACAGATGGCACTCCTTGGCTCTCTGTGGACATGTGGCCCTTGGCCAATGCTTGGACATGTAGGAAGGGTGGGTTTGGGGATAGGAGCCCTGCACCAGCAATTCCGTTTCATGCAGCCCCAAAGATGTATCCTCAGAGAGGGACAGCCCCCACAGCTCCACTGCCCCCACTGCTAAGCAATACCCACCCTTATCAAGGGCAGAAAATGCTCCTACTGACCTGTGTGTGAGAGGGACCTCTTTGCTAGGATTGGGCCATTCAGACACAGGCTGCCATCCCGGGATGCCCCCTTGTAGTGAGGCACTGACAGCAACCACCTCTGAAGACTATGTCTGCGTTCCACTGCCTCCGTTGAATTATGGCTTAACAGTTTTACTTTCTGCAGAAGCAGCACTGTTGTCGTGACAGCAAAACAGTCTCTACAGAAAGCAGAGCACCACAGGGATATCTAGAAAGGTGACACATACAAGATCACCAGAAATGGCAACCTTCAGGCACCCAGAGCCCCCTATAAGAAAGCTGGGGATAAGAATAGACCATTGCTGGGGGACACTGTTGGGTGACCTGTACCTGCTCCTGGACACCTGGCCACCCCAGAGTACACACTCATCATGGCCATGCACCACCGGTAAAACAGAAGGAAGGGAAGTGAGACCCTTTGCAGATTTTTGTGGCCAACTGGCACATCTTATTGTCTCCCCATTCAGCAGACAGCAGCATCCACTTAAGATGCTGATACTGCCAGGGCATTAATGATGCTGTAAAATAATAAGGCTAGAGACTGCTCGCACGAGAGCAAGCACTTGATAAAAGGGAGATTTACAGCCATATCCATCAACTTAATTATCTTTTACTAGGGTTTACACTTAGTAGTAATACTAATCTCTATTTAGTACGGTTTACAGGATCTATGGACAGTTTACAATCTTCCTCTATTCACAAGTGTCAAATTATGGCAATATTGATAAAACAGTGGAGTAAATGGGAGGTGAGAACAACCGCAGGACCAGCTAATATGCTTTTTACTGCACTGTAAAAGCCTATTACTCTCTGATTTCGGATGAAAATTTGTGGCCAATAATCTGAGCTGATAATGTTTCGGAAACAATTCCACAGATAATAAAATTCCCTTTCATGGCCTTCTTCAGCACACTCCCCTGCCAGCCTCAATCCCAAACCCAGCCTCCACGGATTAGACCGTATGCAGCTCCCCGTGAGGACTGAACTGGAATACGCTCCATGGATCAGCAGCCACAGCACCCCACCTGAGGGCCAGCTTCCTTACGGCTGGGACAGGTCTGGAAGGCCTTTGGTGGCCTTTCCATAGGAAAAGGTACTGGGCCACCTACACCATGTGCCACCAAATTCCTACCTGAGTGGGCAACACCCCAGGGGTCCTTACAGGAAACTATGGGCTACCCTTTTCAGGGAGAAAGAGAAAGGAGCATTTGCCGTGAGAAATCTGCCTCCTGGAACAGCTCTGGCCAGCTGTGCAGCCACACTGAAGGTACCTCTGGAGCAAAACTGTGTTTCTGAGCTCAACACTCCTGAAAGGAATCAATGACATCATTTAAGGAGCTCTATGTCTTTCAAATCCACTAAAATTCTAATCCGGCCTAGCAATTTTCTTCAATGCCCTTGAAGTGGAGTCAGTCTCAGTTTTTCTCTATCTAGAACACAAGTCAAAATCTTTGATGCTTCCTGAATTACTAAGACCAGGGTGTGTTCCAGGGCAAGGATGGCTCCCTATGGATACAATTCCTTCCCAGAGCTCTGGTGCACCCCAGCTCTGAACAGAACAAAATAATTAAACACTAGTATATACAGCCTGCATTTTGAAGTTGGCGTTGGGGTTGGAGGAATAGGGCTATGTATGCCTTGTGTATTTTATAACCCATCAAGACAAGGTGACTATCCAAAGTCAGGTTGCAGACTAGAGGCAGACAGGGGACTAGGAAGTGCCCCCACCCCCAATCCCAGTTGTTCATTCTACCAGTTCAGCATTTCCAAGGTGTAAATCAGTGTCCTATATCTGAACCATCTGGAAAATCCAGACCAAATGCACACTCTCGGACCACTCCAACTTATTGTGGTTCTGGAACCTGAATTTTAAACAGATCTATACTATCTTTTACACACCTTGCCTGTGCTGCCAAGCAGATGAGGTGCCCCCAGTGCTATCTTTGAGGGTCTTCCTTAGCTACATGGACTAGAGTAGAGGGGCTGGGCCCCAGTGGGAATATTTTGAGGATTAATTTAAATGAGGGCTTGAAGAAGAGGTTGCCCCATGATTATGAATTAAATCTACCTTCCAGGCATACATTGCTTTCTCTGAACTTTCACACGAGTCTTTAAAAAACACTTTTTCTTTTTTTTTTTTTTCCTCAAAGACTTTTCCAAGTCTCTTTTCCTCTATGAAAGTATACAAACCTGATCCTGTCCAAGACTGGTCCGTAAGTCCTTAGGACAACCCCACACAGGGTTTTTGTCCCCTAAAGAGAGCATACTTTTGTCCTCTAAATGCAAGTTAGAAGATAAAGCCCAGGCCCTCGGTCCATGCCTAGAACTGGGAAAGGGGCCCATTTCTAAGTCCAGAGCACCACTATCTGTGCATCTGTGCCTGGATCCAGGTGCTGGAGCATGAGATCAAACACATAGCTAGAAGGACAAGTGTGTTTCGCACATAAGAATCCTGATTATTCCCAGTAGGGTGCACATGGCATAATCCCTGACTAATGGCTGAAATGCCACCACTACCATTCAACACTCTGCAAAACGGGAAATTTGAGAGAGGGACTGTCTATAACGAATGAGTGTTATCCTCATCCCCCCATTCATGGGGACTAGATTTTCAACTGGCTTTCCAAGAGGCCTAAGGACATAGAACAAGTGCATCTGAAAATGAGATAAGTGCAGGGGAAGGAGTAGGCCCTGCTGAGTGGAGTAGGGCACAGAAGAGAGTGGAGAAAAATCAGGGAACTCAAGGAATAAGGGAGATGCTTGTAATGGGGAGAAGCAATCTTTGAGTGTAGGAAACAACTCCAAGGTAAGAAGAGCTGTTTTACAGGTCTTCAAAAGTGTCTGTTATGCAATCTCTCTAGGACAATGTAGATCATGAAGTAGACCCTTAATGTTTTGCTGAGGGCAAAACAGCTGTCCTGAGTTCCCTGGATGTCTGCATTACCATCTGAGAACATTCCTGATGTTCTCAAAGTCATTCCTGAAATAGGCAGATGCCTCAGGGTCCTCCAATTTGTGCAATCCCAGCAGGTAGTAAGGTGAGTTCCAGAACTCAGGTGAGTTCCAGAGAGCATGGGCAAAGTGAGGCATTTCTGGAAACTTCTTTTAACTCAGGAGAGAATCTTTCCCTTTGTTTCTTAAAAAAAAAAAAAAAAAAAAAAAGTTTTTTTTTTTTTTTTTTTTTTTAAGAGCTTTGCTTTCTGGTGACCAAAGGAAGTTTCCGATGTTCAATAATAATGAGTCAAATTAAAAGAATATTGTCAAAGATTGTTAAGGCAATTGAAGTAAAAAGTCAACAATGGGTGGAAATAAAGTCAATACAATTTCTCTACCTGAAAATATAAATGTTCTAGAGATGATTTATTTGGCCATAAATTATTTTCATGCACTCGTTTTTCCTTTTTCTCGTTGCACATACTTTAAAACTGGTGTTATTTGTCTGAACAGAGTGGGAGAGAAGTGCTCAGATATTTTTAACTCTTTAAAATTTTTATCTCTTTATCATCATGAAAGACAAAAACTTTTATATCTTTAAAATGTACATTTTAAAAAATCTAAAACTGTTGATATGAAGAATTGGCCAGAATTCTGGAAGCCAGAATTGCTGGGAAGGTTCAGTTGGTTCTACAAATGACAAAAGATCCCCAGTGAGGGAGGAAAAAGGCAGCACATTTAGCCAATTTTGTTTGCCTAAGTGCATGGAGGCAAGAAGTCAGTTTGGGATCTGCCCTATCTTATCCAGCCTATCTTATCAGGTGGTAAATCTGTCCTTTGATCTTGTCAACAATGTGGAAAGCTGGAGACAGCTGCCACCACCCCTAGTCAGCAGTGCCTCACCAGTCTCTCATAAAACATTTATGAAACCTGTAATAAACAGGCCTGATAAGGAAGAAGGCTCAAGATTTCAGAAGTCAGCAGCTCACAGAAAATGCCCTTTTCTACCTCCAAGGTTGCTTTATTTGAAGAGCAAACACAAACCATCAATTCCCACTGGCAATAAAGTCTGAGCAAAGAGTTTCACCAAGCCCTGAGATTAGCAGAATGTGTTTGGATTCTTACCCCATATTCAGAAAGTGCCTCCCTGCCCCCCAGCCCCAAATTCCCAGCATTGGTATGGGCACAGAGGGCCCCAGGCAAAACAAAGACTTAGGAGGACAAGGGTGACCACAAAAATACAGTCCCAGAGAAATGAGGAGTCACTCGATGCCCCAAAGTAAACTCATACTCTATAACCGAACTTAAAAAGAGAAGCAGGAATAACTTTTTAGTAATACATCATAAAATACAACTTGAAAAATATTTATTTTAACTTCTGTTTTTATTTTCTGGGGAAATCAGTAGAGCTCTCAGAGTTTAGCAGAAGTAGAAAGAGTCCTAACTATCCCTCCCATGGCCTATTATCCCCATTTTATCCTTTATTATCTCCACTGTTTGGGGATTTTTTTAGTTGAATTTTCTGGGCAAGTGTCAAGGGAGTTGAGTGGTTTAACACAGATGTCTTAGAAGAAAAGAAAAGTAAGAAGGGAAGAAAGCTTGGAATATGAGCTGGGCACTTTGGTATACACCTGGAGTCCTAGAGGCTCAGGAGGCTGAGGCAAGAGGATCACAAGTTCAAGGCCAGCCTCAGCAACTAAACAAGACCCTAAGCAACTTAGCAAAGCCTGTCTCAAAATTATTTAAAACATTAAAGGGGCTGGGGATAAGGCTCAGTAGTTAAGCAACCCTGAGTTTCATCTCCAGTATCAAAAAACAAACAAACAAACAAACAAAACCTTCCTGAGTAAGAGAGGGAAGTACAGAGTGTTTCAGGAAAATATTTAATATGCTTCTGGGCAGAGAATGCTGATTGCTCACATACTACAGAAGGAAGCAGCTCACTATAATTTTTTGTTGAATGACGACTAGATGAATGAATGAAAGAAAGCATGAAGCTACAGGCATCCACAGCTTTCATGCAAAGGTACACAGCACACAGCACACTTGAGCCGACAGAGAGAGGCAAAGGAAACATACACCAGGCAGTCACAGCTTTATTTACTATCTTGCATTCGAGATGAAAAAAGGCTTCAAAGCCAAAGCATAATATCATTGCTGGACAGGGGACACATCCAGGATTTTCATCTCTCCTGACTCAGACAACTGTAACCAAGTAAAGAAAAAGGACCCTCGGGGCAGCCGAATGAGTGAAAGCTCCCAGGCTGAGCAACAACCCTGCATAGAAAGGCTATCTTCCGTGCATCCCCAAGGAGCCAATCCCCCCCACCCTCCAGGGACCATCCTGTGGAATACTCATCTCTCTCTCTTTCTATCCCTCCAACCCCATTCTTCACACTTGCCTCATTGCTTTAAATAAATTGTTACAAACCCTTGCACATCTGCCCTTGAGTGTGGGTATTCTGTGTGCCCTCTGTGTTTTTCTATGGTAAATTCTGTGTTCAGGAGGGTGGAGGCCATCACTATTTGACTAACTTATAAGGCACCCGCTCCAGTACCCACCAGGCACCTAAAGCTAATGATAATGGTGGTGCAGGGAGTATAACAAAGGATTGGGACCTGGAGGCCCTCTCAGCCCCACCATCAGGTCATGTGCTTGCCCAGTGCATCACCCAGCAGGTGGGTTCATGGGCAGGTGGGGTGGACAAGTGAGAACTAGTGAGTTTCAGTGTTCCAGTCATGGGGTAAGGGTGTCTGGACAAATAAAAGAAGCAGAGATGAGGCTCACTTGTCACTGGGGACCAAGTATGTACAGCTGGCAGCATCTAAAACATCCCAAAATGTTGCTCATAGTATCAGCCAACCCTGGTTTGGAAAAAAGCCATCAATACAGGGAGAAACGCATGGACTCCATCGATGGACATAAGACCTCCTTGGCTAATATGCCATGTTATTCGGGTTCATCTCAAGTGTGCCCATGTGATTTGGGAACAAGGGGCCAGAGTTGGGTTTTCATGGGGACTTCAGCCCAAGCAAGCCCAAAGAAGCAGCTATCTTTCAGGAAGATAGTTTCTGCTTTGTCACTGTGGTCTCTAGGCCACTGGATTTTAGTGCCAAGGACTGTATCTCTCAGGGAAGGGAAGCCCTGAGTTCTCAGAGAGGGCTGTGTGGGAGACATTGAGGAGAAGCATCTTCAGGGAAAGCAACTCCTATGAAAGAGATGTCCCAGCTCCCATGCCACCTGTGACAGGAGGCCACCCAGCATTTTCCTCAAGTCAAGAGAAGTGAAGCATGGTGGTCAAGAACACAACTTGTGTCTCTGCCCTGATTACCAGCCTGCTCTCACACTTACTACTTTGAGCATCAAACTCTGAGCCCCAGTTTTCTCTCTACAAATTGAGGATCATAAAACTACTGGATTAGACAAGGTGATGCACATACAACCTTAGAAGTGTTGAACAATAGCAGTTATTATTACTGCTAATCCATATTGCCAGCATTTTTGTTTATTAATGCTCAGAATAAATTGCCAGTGACTCTCATGTGTTCTCCATATCCACAAATTCTCTGTATGAAAATTGGATTTTTCCCTGAAGCTTGGCATTTCCTGCTTTTTCTTCCTCTCATCCATTAGATTTGAACTTAGATCTCTTAAAAAGAGCAATTCTTTTTCTTGTAGAGTTGCACATTTTGTGATCACAAAACACACATGAAGTGGTCATTATCCCCTGCCCTTTTTTCTTCCTTCAGTCCTCAAAATTGAGCCTAGGGGAGCTTTATCACTGAGTTACATTCCAATTTTTTCATTTTTTAAATTTTTTTTTTAAATATTTATTTATTTATTTATTTTTGGGTTTTTTTTTTTGGCGACACAACATCTTTGTTGGTATGTGGTGCTGAGGATCGAACCCGGGCCGCACGCATGCCAGGCGAGCGCGCTACCGCTTGAGCCACATCCCCAGCCCCCATTTTTTAAATTTTGAGGCAGGGTCTTGCTTACTTGCTGAGGGTCTCACTAAGTTGCTGAGGCTAGTCTTGAACTTGTAATTCTCCTACCTCAGTCTCCCCAGTAACTGAGATTACACAGTGCCACCAAGCATGGCTTATTGTCCCCATTTTGTAGCCAAGGCAGCTGAGATTGGCAACGTCTAGTGTTTCAGAGCATGGGTGAGGAGGGCAAGGTACCTGTCCCTGAATCTCATCTCTGAAGTTCCAAGCTTTGACTCCACTCAGATTGGACTGATTTGGACCCATGGAGGTGCTGAGTGAAGAGCACCAAAGACAGGGTCAGTGAGAAGAGTAAATGGGCACTGTTACAACAGGCGTCAGCTGGGATGTTCCAGCAACATGAGAACACAGATGTGTCAGTCAGCTTTCTGTTGCTATGACAAAATGCCTGAGATAAACAACTTTGAAGGAGGGAAGATTTATTTTGGCCCATGGTTTCAGAGGTTTTAGCCCTTGGTTGCTTGTCCCTGTTGTTTTGGGCCTATGGGAGCACAATACTTCATGATGGAAACATGTGGCAGAGGAGGCTCCTCATCTGATTTGTGACCAGGAAACAAAGACAGAGAAACAGGGAGGGGCTGGGTCTCAATATCCACTTTAAGGGCATGCACTCAGTGACCTGACTTCCTCTCACTCGGCTCCACCACCTTCCCATAGAACCACAAGTTGGGACCAACCCTTCAACACATGAGCCTGTGGGGAATGATCAATATCCAAACTGTAGCAGCAGGGAACCCATAGTTAAGAGCAATAAGACTCCAGTCTGAGGATCCCAGGCCAAGGCCAAGACTGGCACAATTTCCATGAGGTTATGACTTGTTCTTCTTCACACCAGGGATGAGGACAGGCAAGGCCAGCCAGCATTTGACTCCAGAAACCAGGCCACATCACTCCTCTGCTGTTTCCTTCTTCACCCACACGTTTCTGTGCATGGCTCAGGACCAAGCCCCCAGGTAGTACTCAAAGATCTTGGCAGCCTCTATCTCCCTTTCCTGCCCACACAGGAGCCGAACTCAGTCAGAATGTGTGGGCTTCCAGATAGTTTAAATCTCTGGGTGTTGGGTATGTGCACATCCATGTTCTCAGCACCATTAGTCATAAGAACCAACACTAGAAGCAACCCAAGCATCCACTGATGGATGAATAAGTAAACAAGATGTAGTACATGCCTGTACTGGAGTGGGATATTATTCCTCAAAAAGGAAGGAAATTCTGACATGTGCTACAACATGAATGAAATTTGAGAACATTATGCTAAGTGAATTAAGCCAGTCACAAAAAGATGAATTCTACATGAGTTCACTTCTACAGGTAGTACCTAGGGTAGTTAAATTAGTAGACACAGAAAGTAGAATGGAAGTTGCCAGAAGCTGGGGGTAGGGTGTGAGGTGGGGGTAATTATTGTGTAATGGGTGCAGAGCTTTAGTTTTACAAGATGAGAGGAGTTCTGGAGATGGATGGCAATGGTTGTACAACAATGTGAAAGTCCTTAATGACACTGAACTGTACACTAAAAAGAATTAACACAGTAAGTTTTACATTATGTGGGTTTTATCACAACATAATTTTATAAAAGTTTAGATGTTCTACCTGACACCTTCAGACACACTAGGCTGCCACCGTCCAGAGAAGAGGGCAGCAGTCTCCCTCCCTGTACTGTTCAGTGGGCGCCCAGTCTTCTCATCCAGCCAACTGCCCACAAGCTGCTGCCCAAAGTCAGTTTCTGGCTCAGAACGCAAGGTACTTCTGCCCTGAGCAAGGCATCTTTTGTTTCCCCAAACTTAGGTCCATTAGTTATGTCTGCCCAGACAGTTGCCTTCCCCAGTTCCCACAAAAAGCCTATGGGTCAGGGGCAGCCCTTCACACCTGTTTCCTTCCCTATTCAGCTGGGAGCTAGCTGCCCAGAGCAGGGACCATGCTGGCCTTTCTCTGTATTCTCTGCTGCTCCTACAGAGCCTTGCTCATAGTTTGTGCTTAATATATACTTGGGCAAGGGAGGAGAAAAGGAATTAGGGAATGGGAGAGGAAGAGAGAAGACAATAAAGAGATGAGTCGAATGAACAGGGAGGGGAGATTCACCAACAGGTATTGATCTCTGTGTGTGTGCATTCTGCCTGAGAATGCACTGGCATGGATTCCTGGGTTTTTATTTTAGGACTTGATATATTTTGCTCTCATCTCACTTCCCAGAATTCTGAAGGCAGTGGCAGGCTAGAAGGGGGCCCATAGCCTCAGGTACCTGTCCTGATGTGAGTGGCCTTGGGACTCAGCTTGCCCTTTGTGTTCAGTGCTTGTGACTAAAGCCCAAGTGTCTTGGGAGGCTCAAACTTTCCAAATACCCTCGGCACCCCCAGATTCCACTAGAACCCACAAGACAGGTACTCCTGCCATTGCTTCTCAACATCATAAAGCAAGAAAGTCAGAAGACCCGGTCACAATGGAGGCTGAGGCCAACGAAGCGTATTTCCCCTCTGCCGTGGCCACCTGGACACCTCTTCCTCTCTCTCTCCTCTTGTCTCCCTCGGCCCTGGGCCAGCCTACCATGGTGGTTCCCCGTTATCTGCAAAGACTGTTCCCAGGCGATAATGCAGCCCAGGTCAGGTGGAGGGGAGCTTTGTGGGCCTGCTGAAGAGCAGAGGTTCCTCACTCGTCATCCCTGCTGTTTGCTCACCTGTCATTTCAGCTTTGTGACAAGGTGACATTAAAAAGGGGAGAGGGCACATTTTTGGCAGGAGAGGTAATTTATTGGGAGGCTGCTGGCTATAAACTTGCCCGTTTGGTTTTCGATTGCAGCCCTGGCCTGCCATGAGGCTGATCCCCTGTTAATGCATAACCAGGGGAGCCCATCTTGGGGCAGGTGTGGGTTGTACCCCAGATCTTTCCTTTACACTCCCTGTGATGAGGCCATATCATTCTCTTCTCTGGCACAAACCTGGCACAAAGTGGCAGGGAGCTGAAGTGCAGAGGAGGGTCCTCACACTGCAGCTTTGACCACAGTCTGCCCAAGCCTGGCCCCGAACCCTGGAGGAGGACAGGACACCAGGTTCAGGGCTCGTGTTGCTGAGATAAAAGTGCAGCTTGAAGGTCAAGGGGCGATGTCTGAGAGCTACTTGCAGCACCTCCTCATGCAATCAAAATACACTTCCCGGGAAGAGGAGAAGCCATGGCACCTGTGAAGACTGGATCCATGACTGAAGTGTATGGAAGGGCCATTGTATAAGAAGGCAGTCTTTTAGAGACCATTTTCTTAGAAGTAGGGAATGTGCAGAGGGAGGAGCCCGAGGAAGCAGTGTCAGACAGGTGCCTGGATGCTGAGGGTACCGTGCTAAGCAGGGGTGGCAGCAGAGAAGCCACAGGAAAGGGGAGTGGGTTGGTCCATGCAGCCTTGGTGATCAGGCTGAGAGCTCCTTCTGGGGCATTCTCCACCAGCTTAGAGGGTAAGACTGAGGGGACAGGAGAGAGCCAGAGGGCTGCAGACACCGGTGGAGAGGAGCTCTTGGCTCCATGTGATGGATTCCGTCTAGACTCTTTGCTCCTGGATATCTTCTCATGTATGGCCCACACTCTCCCTCCTTTCCCTTCTCCTCCTTGTTCCCTTTGGGCCTGTCTTCCCTAGAGGCTGTGCTGTCAAAGTCAAAGCCAGATCCCTCAAAACTACATAGACAACTCCTGTCTCCCTGGAAAAGCCTCAACTTCACAAAGTAGTTTGATGAGCAGTGACATGAGGTCAAGCCATGATCCTTCTAAGCCTCAGTGCCCCCACCTTCAAAGCAATTAATCCAATGCAGGATGGGTGAAATGACACTCTTGGCATGAAGGAGCCAGCACACCATCAGGATGAGCACCTGCTGTCTATTTCCTGCCCCTTGGCTCCAAACAATAAAGGAAGGAAAGAAAAACCATTGCCTTTCAGATTCATCATGCCAATACTGCAAAGTGCTTTGGAAAGAGGCCATGAAAAATCGAGACACAGTCTCAGAAGTCCTCAGTGGGCAGGCAAGAGAAAAGTCCTGGGAAACAGTTAAAGAAATAGGTTGTTTAAGTGACATGTAATTGGTTGAAGTAACAAATTCCTAAATGGCACCAAAGCCAGAGGGAACTTGGTGGCTAGGAGGAAGGTTTTTTCCAGAAAACCTTTGTATGAGGAGGGGAGCATAAAATACATTTGGAAAAGCACATGAATCACAAGAATACAGCGTGAAAATTTCACATCAAGTGAACCTGCCTATTCAAGTAACTGACCCCATATTAAAACAGAGCACGGCCAGCACCCCAGTCTCCCCTTCTTGTCCAACCTAGGTTAACTACCACCTTGACCACCAGCAAAAAACACAGATGAGTTTTGCCTGTTTTTGAAGTTCATGTAAAGAGGATCATATAGTAAGTCCTCTATTGGGTATGTGTGGCTTCTCTCCTTCAACATATGCATGGGGTTGCACGTGATTTTAGTCTATTCCTTCCTCTTGCTGAAGAGTGTGCCACTGTGTGACTATACCACAGTCTATTTGCCCATCTACTGCTAATGTGCATGTGGGTTCTTTACAGCTTGGCCATGAAGAGTCAAATACATGCACATGTACTTTTAGTAGTTTCCCTCTGTGTTCAGAGTTTCTGCATTTGCTGATTCAATCAGCCAGGGATTGAAAATCATCAAAAAATGTGGAATCTGTGCTGAATATGGAAACTTTTTTCTTGTCCTTATTCCCTAAACAACACAGTATAACAACTATTGTGTTAGGTGTCATAAGTCATCTACAGGTGGTTTTAAAGTATACAGGAGGAGTTGTGTAGGTTCTGTACAAATACTACGTCTTTTTATAGAGGGAACACTAACATTCACCAATTGTGGTATCTGTGGGGGGACCTGAGAGCCAATACCCTGCAGACATGGAGGGATGACTACACATGCTCAGTTCCCATTTAACAAAAAGGGGGAGGGTCTTTATGGAACTTTTCATGGGCTGAGCAGGACTTGAATAGTAAAGCTTGATTTATACACTCACGCTGGGAATAGAGTTTTGTGTTCCCTGGTCTGATGCTCAGTGGTTGGGCCGCACAGGGAGCACCATCAGGACACAGGACAGCATAATGGAGAAACTGCAATGAAAGAATTTCTTTTGGGGGCATAGTGGGATAGGAGATGGACTAGACTAGAGTGAGGTCAGCGAATTTCTTTTGCTCTGAGTTAGGCAAACCACAGTCTGAAAATGGGATGTTTGTATTGACTTTTACTTAATAAAAGGGGTGGGGGATAAATGCAGAAAGAGAAAACAATAACACACTACTAAAATACAGGCCAATGGCCCTTAAAAATATCACAGCTCCCAGCAAGTGGGTCATAAATGTGACGTGGCTTGCCAGCAGGGACTGTTTGCAGAAGCACACGGAATGCAACGGTGTGGGGCAAGTGTTTGGCCCTGGGCAAGGCTGACTGGAAGCTAGAGGGTTTGGGGTCACTGGCTGGGGCTGGTCACTCACTCCCCTCATGAGCAGAAAGTGCCAGGTAATGTAATCAACAAATGCATGAGAACAAGCACCAATTCCAGCTCCAGCTCCCACTTCCCCAGTGCGTGCTGCTGGAGGCTGTGAGGGACTCATCTGCATCTCCAAGTCTCCATCTCAGGAGACTGCCACCTCCCCAGGCAGCAAGCAGAACAAGTTCGCCATTACATTCATATTGGGCTGGCTCTACATATCACATCCAACCACTGAGCATTCATCAGACCAGGAACCAAGAAACCAGCCAATTCCCAATGTGAATGTTCTAGTTCAAGACTTGCTCACTCCATGGGAAGTTCCAAAGGCCTCCCCACTTGTTACATGAAAAATGAGGAAATGTCCAACATAAAGGGTGCCTCTTTAGAAAAAAAAAATATGACCATAAGCCAAGGACAAGAAAAAGAGGATAATGGAAGAAAGAGAAAAAGAAACAATTCAACAGAGCATTCTACATGCGATCCCTACCTGGCCACTTTAGAATTCAGGATTAAAAAAAGTGAGGTCGGGGATACAGTTCAGGGGTAGAACCTTGCCTAGTATGCATAAGGCTCTGGGTCCCATCTGTAGCTCTGCCAAAATATGAAACAAAATTTTTAAAAAATGATCAGGCGTGGCATTCTGTGGAAAATTTATTCTGATGCCCTGTGACAGTAGCCTGCAAGAAAAGTCAAAGCAGTTAAGGCCACTTTATTCATTCATTTGTTTATTTATTTATTTTGCAGTACTGGGGATTGAATCAGAGATGCTTTCCCACTGAGATACACCTCCAGACCTTTTGGTTTATTATTTAAGATAGGGTCACACTAAATTGCTGTGAGTCTCACTAAGTTGCTGAGGCTATCCTAGAACTTACCATCCTCCTGTCTCAGTCTCCCAATTAAGTCACTGGGATTACAGGCATGTGCCATGCATCCAACTACGACCACTTTAATACCGTCTGTACTCTTGAGTTCCATATCCAATTCAAACCAGTCAATGGATCAATGGAGGAAGCTAAAGCTAAACTGTCCCTCATTTCTCACCAGCTGCCACAGGACCAAGGAAGGTTCGGACTGTACTCTGGCTGTCGGTAAAGACTGCCACACTTCTGGAGTCAGGAAACCCTGTCCCTTCTCCTGAAGGCTAGTGAAGTGTGGCTGATGGTAGACAGTAGAGATGCTGGCTGGTGAAGGAAGGGAAGCTAACAACAAAGAAAGGCCATTTGATATGTTCAAAAGAAAAGGAAAGTTCTAGTGGGTTCCGAGGAAAAGCTGGGGCTTCCCAGGCATTTACCTAATGGCTAGGGAGGTGCTATTTCCCCTTTTCTAGGCTGTCTTGGGTGTGATTGGCCTGGTGAATTCCTCAACCTAATTTGCTCATATTTCTCTCTGGAAACACAGGATTCACAGCATCTCTGCAGACGCATCTCCTCTGGTTCCTCCCCATCAGCCACATCTGAATCTGAGCCCTTCGACTGTCAGGTGTGTGGGTCACAGAGAGCTTTATCTGGACTTGCACTGCTGTGAAGCACCATCACAGGACGTGGACCATAAATATCTGAGGCTCTGCCGACATATTAATGAGCCCCTGCACTGTGCCTAGCACTCCCTTACTCTAGGGAGCAAAGAGGCCTCATTTAATGCATCCAGGCGAGCCTCCCAGCAATATGTCATCCAGTTATTTTTTTATGAGATCGTTATCACCGACAGCCACAGGATTAATAAAAATGGAGGGTAATAAAAGAAATCACAGAGGAAACTAATGCTGTCTGCTATGTAATAAAAGGAAGGAAGCAACTTCATTTGTGAGGACAGATTCCCCTTGTCTCAGAAGCACAGAAAGCAAGCCCAGGAGGAAAGGCATAGGAGGGGGCTCCGGATGAGCAGCCCACACACGAGTTCCAGGGAGCCATCTCTCAGTGCTATTCTCTTCCCTATGCACACTAGAGACCTGCACTCCAAAGGAACTGGGATAGAGGTGGGAAAAGTTTTTTTGATGTATTCTGTCTAAACCTTCTCACCCACCCACCCTTCATTTCCACCAACCTCTCCTCAGTTCAAGGTGGAGAGGAGAATCACTATTCTCTTATCTTCTGCAAACAGAAACCCCAATCCAACCCTGATTTTCCTAGAGATGCAAATGGGGTGAGGTATTGCTTCATATTGAATATCATCCCTGTCTTTGGATAAAACCTTGGGCTACCCCATGTCTTATAAAGGAAAGGGGAGGCCAAGCCCTAGTCTGGGAGAGCTAACTTCAAGGAGAATACAGAATTGATTCAGAACAAGATAAATGTGCAGACTGGAACAGGGCAGCCCCTAGCCCTGAACTGTGGGTGTTCATGTGGAGGGGTACCGGGCAGCAAGGTGTCCTCAGCACACAATGCTCCTTTGTAGCCCAGTCCAGAGGAAGAGGAAGGACAATCTGGATAAGAAGGACTGGAAGGGCAGGATCTAGGACTTGGCCTATCAGGGGAGGAGGTGGGAAAGCAGCCCCTGGGCCACAGTTCTTGTGGAAACAGACATGAGATGAGATGAGGCTCAGAGGGCTGCAGAAGCAGATGGACAAGCAGACACTGCCTATTCTGCACACAGTGACTTGTCAGGGCCAGGGCTTTCTTGAGAAACCTGAGTACTTCAAGAAGTATCATTTGGTCCAATGATCTGCAACCTTCCTTAATCTTATTTCATTTCTAAGGACTTTCCTATGGTTATCAAAAAAGCAAGGTAAGGTAGGCATGGTGGTGCATGCCTATAACTCCAGCAATTTGAGAGGCTGAGGCAGGAGGATCCCAAGTTTGAAGCCAGCCTCAGCAACTTAGCAAGACCCTCAGTAACTTATCAAGACTCTGTCTCAAAACTGAAAAATAAAAAGAACTAGGAATGTAGCTCAGTGGTAAAATTCCCTGCAGTTCAATCCTCAGTACACCCTGCCACCCACCCTCTTGCCAGAGAATAGGTGATGCTTCTAGGGTAAGTCATCTTGCTTTTTCAAGGTATGCGTTGGACATCTCTGGCTTATCTCAGCTCCTACGTGAACACATAGAGAGGGAGGTGGAAATTGTGAAGCTAAGACTTATTCAGAGCCGGATGCACAGCCAGGCTCAGCTGTCAAGCCCAGGGCAAAGAGTCTCCAAGTAGTGGAGATTCTTTGTCCTTCCAACTCTGAGGGTTTTTGCTAGGGATCTGGGCCTCCTGTGCCCCAGATTCCCTTCGGCCTTTCTCCTGGTGAAGACTTGGGGTGCTTGGTGCCAGAGCTTCTCAGAACTGTGGGGAAGGGAGCATGAACAAGCCAGAAGCTCCAGTTTCCTAAGACTCTTGCCTCAGCCAGGGCTGAACTGGAGCCAGTTGGCCGCCTGTCAGCTTGCAATCCAAACACGGCCAAGGCCCCTCGGCCAGTAATAAACCTGGCAGCCGCAAAAACAGGCTGGAGAACCGAGGGATACAGCCCTGTCTGGGTAATGATTAACTGGCAGCGAGGGGACACTGGAGGTCAGAGTGATAATGAGAAAGTTCCCCTGAACCTATCTCAAGTGCAGAGGGCCTGGGGAGGGGCCTTGCCTGGCGCCAACTCGTGGCAAACATTTCCAGCCCGGCTAGGGGACACGCTTTTCAACGACAAAACAGCCTGGGCCTCCTCCTGGGAACAGGCCGTTTGACATCACAGCCCCAGAGAGCAGGACATGGTAAAGTTTGAGGTGAGGACACAAAAGGGGTGTCTTCCCAGGAGGTGGCGTTTTCCCAAACCTGACAAGCCTTTCCAAGAAGACAGGGCTGAATGCTTATCTTTACTGCCTGCCAGGTCCTAAGACTCCAAGGCCTCTTTGCTCCAGTGAAACTAGGAAAGGATTTTCAGCTGGACTATGGGCTCTCAGATTCTTTTAAGACTTGGAATGGAACTCTCTAGCAACTTTCCACTAAAATCTCAAAACAACTTTAAACGCAGAGCCACTGCCTCAGTTTATACTCATGAGGATGGCCAAGCCCCTGCTTTGTCTCTCCTGTGGTCTTAGCACAGAGTTTAAAAGAATTCTCTCAAAGGGCAGTAAGGCACACATAGAGGAAATAATAATGATAATAAAGATTACAAGATGAAGGATCTCTGAAGCCTCTCTGTGTCCTATGAAGTCACATGTCAGCTAGGGACCAATGGAGTTACCTCATGGGATAGGAAGGAACAAAGACTGATTCACCCAGGTGCCACGAGCTGCTATCCCAACCTGGTTCCTTCACCTTCCATTTGGCTACACACTGTCTTCTCATCCACCAACAAAGTTCTGACTCACATTTTCAGTCTGTCACTCCATTATCCTCAAACTTGCCACCCTCCTCTCCACTGAAGCATCATTTCTACCTACTACGGAAATTAACACCACTTTCCAAATCGTTATAGAAGAGGATTTATGCATAGTTCCTTGAAAAAAAAAAAAAAGATCCTGATTCTTACAACACACCTATCACATGATACTCAAAGCTGTGCCAGGATGTTACCAGGTATTGACATCCTGTACTGAGTGAGCAGGCAGCAGTGTTGAGGTTAGATAAGGACCCAGTTCTGGAACTTCTTACTCCAAGAGGCCCTTCACCAAGCAATGTGCTTCTATTCTTTTGTTATCTAATTCGTCTCCTAAATTCTATTAAGACAACACTTAGAGTACACCATTTCCATTTCCAGTAAGTGTCTGTGGGGTAAATCGGTTTTTGTGTTTTTCAGATGTGTAGGACAACACTGACCTAACAGTGTGTGTGTGTACTAAATTGACACAGTTATTGGACATATTTGTAGGTACAGTGAGACATTTCAATACATGTATACAATGTGTAATAATCAGATCAAAGGAATTGGCATTTCTATCACTTGAGACTTTTATCATCCTCTCTACTAGCTACATTAAAATATTCAATTGATCGTTCCACTATGTTTTAATTGATGGCTAAAACATATAGAAAGTACAATATTGACTGGACTGTGACTGATCTACATTTAAATACATTTGATCTACATTTAAAATGTCCACAACATTGCCTGCCCTGATGGTAATTACACCATTACCTATAAAGTTAGTACTTTCAATAAGAAAAAAAATCAAATCAAACCAAGATTCTAGATAAAGCTAGTACTTTATAGGAAATACAAGACTAGGGACAAAATGTCCAATGACATCCAGGGTTATAATCGGCAGAACCCAAAATATGGGAAACTACAAGTTGGCTGGTGCCTATCATAGCTGGGTAATGGTTACATGGGAACTTACGGTATTATTTTCTCTGTTTTGTGAAAATCCTCAATTATAAGGATTAAAATACTCTCAAGTGTTTTTCTCATTGCATGTACATAAATCCTAATAACACTGAGACCTCTCCATAACCCATCGAAATGAAAGATAATGATGGTGAAAATATGGAGAAAGGGCCAACATCTCACTCTTTCTTGTACCTCACCTCTCTACCGAGCTACTTAGATGAACTAGTTAAAGTGCCATCTGCCTCCCCCCTTCCCTGAGGATCATGAACAACACAGCTCCTGAGCGTGAGGAGTACAGAGCCTGTGAAGGCTTGTGTCATCCTTATACTGACTCTAAGTCAAAGAATATCAGTCACGTGGCTCCAGGGAACCCTGGAAATGGGTTTTGGAGGAGATACCAACGTGAGATCTCAGATCTGAGTCCTAGATCTGACCAGGTGAGTGACTGGCTAGCTGCTGAACCTCTCCAAGCACCAATACCCTTCTCTGTAAAAAAGGAAAGCCATTCATCCAAAACCACTGTGGATATGACAATGAAGTAGACAAGCACCCCTGCACTCAAGGAACAAGAGCTGTGCACAGGGAACACCATTACATAAAGTTGAGTGGAGAGGGAAGTGCCACCATGGGATCCGGGTCAAAGAGAACCACTTCTTGAGTTATCAGGGAAGACCCCTGGGAGCAGATGTCATTTGAACTGGACTCTGACAGATTGCTCTGTATATGGAAAGAGAGGGCATGCCTACAGAGGGAGGGCTGAGTCTGGAGCGGGTTTTGGTTGTGTTGAAGCCCAGGGCATAAGAAGGAAGGAGTGCAGGGTGGACAGTTCAAGAAGCTGTGGAGGCTATGAATGGCCCACACAGTGCATTGGGACTTTACCTGGAAGACAATAAGGAGCCATTTGGAGGCTTTGGGGAGAAGCATTTTTTGTTATTTAATATTATTATAGAGGATACCAGGCATGGTGGTGCATGCCTATAATCCCAACAACTCAGGAGGCTGAGACAGGAGGATCACAAGTTCAAAGCCAGCCTCAGCAACTTAAGAAGCACGAAGTGACTTAGAGACCTTGTCTCAAAACAAAAAAATAAAAAGGGCTTGGGATGAATCTCAGGGCAAAGTACCCTTAAATTCAATCCCCAGTGCAAAAAAAAATATATTATAGAGGATGATTTGGGCAGAAAAACTTGATCCTACTTACATTCTGGGAAGAGAAGACCACTCAGCCTCTCCATGAAACACTTATGGTAGAAACAAGTAGATGACATCTGAGCGTACAGCAGGGCTTCCTTCTCCTGGGATAAAAGTACACACATAAAAACAGGTGGTGAGTCAGGAGGTATGGGCAGGGGCCACAAACTGCATATGAGAGAAAGCACAGCAGAAAAATGGTACTGTGCTAACCTCCAAAATGCAGACACGTTTTTAAGTGAAGCCCTGAGAATCATGGGGGTGGATGGCTCCCCTTTTTCTCCCACTTTATAGAGAAACCTCCTCTTTGCATCTTGCCTTGCTCATTTTGGAACCAAATCCTCAAGAATCCAGATGATGACTCTGATTGTCAGGAGGCTCAGACTAACTAGGAGGTCTCCTAGGCCTTGCAGCCAAAGCCTCACTCCCTCAGGGGCTGGTAGGAAAGAGGCCACCTGACCCTGGCATCTAGAACTTTCTAGACTCTTGATATACAGTGATATTTTTTTTAAAAAAAATGCAAGTAGAAAATGCAGGGAAAAGTTTCATAGTGGCATGTCAGACAGCTGATCCATGAATATGTTTTTTTCCATTTGTGGTATTTACTAAGTTTTTTTAAAATCTTAATTTGATGATATTTTTCTCTTCTTATTCTAAAAAAAATTACCTTTAGTCAACTTTATATTCTTTTCCTTAAAAATAACCCTCCAATAGATTAGGCCCCTACTTCCTTAATAAGACTCCTATAGAACAAGAAATAAAATTAAGACTCAATAAATGTGATGAACTCAAACTAAAAAGTTTCTTCTCTGCAAAAGAAACAATCAGTGAGGTAAATAGAGAGCCTACAGCTTGGGAGCAAATTTTTACCTTGCACATCAGATAGAGCACTAATCTCTGGGGTATATAAAGAACTCAAAAAGCTAAACACCAAAAAAACAAATAACCCAAACAATAATTGGGCTAAGGAACTGAATAGACACTTCTCAGAAGGTGTTATTCAATCAATCAACATCTCTAGCAATTAGAGAAATGCAAATCAAAACTACTCTAAGATTTCATCTCACTCCAGTCAGAATGGAAGCTATTAAGAATACAAACAACAGTAAGTGTTGGCGAGGATGCAGGGGAAAAGGAACACTCATACACTTCTGGTGGGACTGCAAAATGATGCAGCCAATATGGAAAGTAGTAAGGAGATTCCTTGGAAAACTTGGAATGGAACCACCTTTTGATCCAACTATCCCACTCCTCAGTATATACCCAAAGGACTTAAAAACAGCATACTACAGGGACACAGCCATATCAGTGTTTATTGCAGCACAATTCACAATAGCTAAATTGTGGAACCAACCTAGATGCCCTTCAGTAGATAGATGAAAGGATAAAGAAAATGTGGTATATATACACAATGGAATATTACTCAGAATAAAAGAGAATAAAATCATGGCATTTGCAGGTAAATGGATGGAGTTGGAGAATATAATGCTAAGTGAAGTTAGCCAATCCCCCAAAAAGCCAAATGCCAAATGTTTTCTCTGATATACAGAAGCTGATTCATAGTGGAGTTGGGAGGGGGGGCATGGGAAGATTAGACAAACTCAAGATAGAATAGAGGGGAGGAAGGGGAAGGGAGGGGGCAAGGGCTAAAAAAGATGGTGGAATGAGATGGACATCATTATCCTAAGTACATATATGAAGACACAAATGGTGCGACTCAACTTTGTATACAACCAGAGATATGATAAATTGTGCTCTATATGTGTAAAATGAGTTTCAATGCATTTCCTTTCATATATAACAGATTAGAATAAAAATATAACCCTCCAAGTTGCATAATATCAGGTTCCCCAATATCTTTATCCCAAGACCTCAGAGGGCACCCTGTTCTCACTGTCCCAGTTCCCTGGAGGACCTTCCCCCTTGCCCAGGTTTCACAGCTCCTTGTCCCAACATGGCTTCTATGTGTTCCCTGGATCTCTGTGCACCAGCACACTGTCTTCTCAAGAGGAAGCTGGGGGCTGTACTGACCCGCTGTGCAAACTCTGTGCTGAAGGCTACCAGGACTCATGTCCAGGAAACTGCACACTACTTTTGTGGAAACCTCTGCAACCCTGTGATTCCAGGGAAGGCAGCGGCTCACCTTCCTGGTGACAAGGAAGCATTAACACATGGGGTGTATCTACTATAGAGGTGCACCCACACAACCACTCACTAGCCAAGGCTTGAGGGCTCTGGTCTAGCCTTCAGTGTTTACTCTGCAAAATAATTCTTAGAACAACAAAGGAATAGTAAGGGTCTCTTCCCCAGTTACCAAAATCCCAAATTCTTCAAAGCACAAGTGGTTTTACTATTGTTGAAAATAAAACAAACAAACAACAACAACAAAAAAAAACCACTCTTTCTAGAGAATAACTGATCCATCCAAATAATGTGTATCTATTGTAAAAGCCTTTCAGGAACAAGGCAGGCCACTGCCTTACTCTCCTTTTTCACCAAATTTAAGGCACCTCCAGCCATGACAAGTAAGTGGAGTTCCTGCAGGAAGTGTCCCACAGGAAGAGGCTGATGCCCTAGGGGGTGATGTCACTGCCCATTGGCTTGCCCACTCTATTCTATATGCCACCAGGGTTCCTCGGCACCAAGAACTGGAGAAGTGATGACCAACACCCTGCATACAGAGGCTCCAGCCCCTGGGATCACCCAGTCCTCCTCTGGTGTCCTCACACGAGTAGTCTGAACAATGACCTTCCAGGAAGCTTCCGGAAGAAAGATACTGTCCAGGTTCCCAGCCCATGCCTAGTACTGCTCTTTGCTGTGACGGATGCTCAGTGTGTATTTGTTAAGTATACTCACCCTAATGATCAATGCACCTACATACTTCACAGCCTATTCTCACTCAGTGGGGTCCACAAACTCTGAGACCCCAGTGATGTTAACTATCCCTATGTTAACTGTCCCTCTGAACCCACTTGTTGGCTGGGCCAGAATAACAGAATCAAGTCAGAAGGATCAGGCCAGAAGCTGAGAAATGAACCAGATCCTCCCAGCCTGTGCAGGGGTGTGTGGTCATGCCTGGGCATCTACATGTGGGCACAGTCTTTGGCTACATCTTCCGCATAATTGGTCAACATGGGGGGCCTGGGTCCCCAGGAAGGACTCCCTAATCAGTGCCCAGGGTGAGGATAGTTTTCCACTGTGTAATTATCCTGTGGGCAGAGCAGGAACTTGACATTTGCTTTGGTTGGGGCTGCTAGGGAGCAGCTGTTCAAATCTAGAATGGTCCCACCCTCCTCAGACTACTGATCATTTGCTGATCATTCCCCTGACTGTATTTGGTCTTATCATCCACCCAGAAACTCTATCTGAAGTTTGGGTGATGAAGCTGTCTCTCCTGGCCCTTATTTGCAATTCCAGATTTCTAGCCCTTGGCTTTTTTTTTGGACCAGGGCCTTTAAGCCCTGTATCAGTGGCCCCTGCAAGGCAGTGTAGCATCTGCTTCCTCCTGGAGGCCCTGAGCCTGCCAGCAGAATCAAGTGTCCCTTAAGAGCCTAGGACCGCAGCATCCAGGGGACAGAAAGACAGGTCTACTAGAATTACTATCATCAGTGGCTACAGGAAGAGTGAGAAATCTCCATGTAGATTCCAGACCACAGAGCCCCACAGCTGTAGTGGGCAGAAGAAAGGGGATTCAGATGTGAGGGCAAGATAGTCACTAGACGTGTGGTCCCAGGCAGGCATGAGCCTTGCTGGGTTTCAGTTTCCTCTTCTGTAAAATGGAGATCTTATAGGGTTGTGAGTCTATATGAAGCTATAATACACTAATACACTGCAGGTAATATATGATTCTTATGCTTATTTAAAGATATCTCCCAAGCTCTTCCTCCTGCCAAGGGAATCTGGCAGGGGAAGTGTTCATTACTAATAATGTGTGCTATGTGACACAAAAAAATCTAGAGGCTCCGGCAAGGAGGGCAGAACCAAAATGAATTCGGTTCCCACTCTGCTGACCTGCAGGAGATGGTGTGGTCCCAAGTTCCTCTGGACAGTTCTGCTGCCCTCCAAGAAGGACGCCCCAGCTGCTGGTCACTTTCTCCAGCCATTCACTGTCTCTCTTCTGTTTCTAATACACACTCTCTCTCTCTCTCACACACACACACACACACACACACACACACACATCTATCAATAAAGTATTAAATATTATTTAATACTCATTTCATTTTCACTGGATATTATGGTATAACATACTCAGTAGAAAGTACGAAAGTTAATGAATTATCTGGAAATTTTCCTTTTGCAGGTGGTTGTGGGACTGGAAAGGGGAAACACCTCCTTCAATAGGTAGGCACCTGCTTCTGAGTTCTTTTGATAAAAGTGTAGATTCAACTTATCTGATCAGCTAGACAGAGTTCGTACTTCCTTTTTTATAGATGGAGAAATGAATCACACCATGACAAACTGGCTGAGACCCCCAAACCCGTGCTCTGGGCACCACTGTACCCACTGCCTCACTTCCTCCAATTTGTCAGGACATGGTAAATCTAGGAACTTGCCTATCAACTGCATCATCCTCATTTTTTGGTTTTGACAAATTAAACTAAGCCCCTCCACTCCTCACCCATACCATGGTTCAAATAAGAAGAACAAGTGACGTTCCATTGTTTGAAAAACCTTTTATTTATTGAGCCAATAATTGGCAAAACCAGGTTATGATGGCAATCTTTACTGGTCCCTCCCTCAAGGAAGCAGGAAAGACCCAGAGGTGTGGGTCTGGATCTCACAGAGATCTTGTATCTGGAGATGACAAACCTTCCCCCTTCCACTTGGGCCTGGGGATACCTGCCAAGTCCAGGGACAGGTAAACAGGGAGAAGATGGGGCTGAGGAACATCCTGGCTGTTTGTTAACATTTGGTTGAGAAGTGAAGTTGATAGGGAGAGAAGGATTTAGAAACTGCAGCCACCCGGTGTGTGGTTATTGCTAAGTCTAGTGTATACTGAAAAGTCCTTCTGGGTTGGTTTGTTTTAAGCTCAGGTTCATGTTTTGATCCCTGGGAGCCTCCCAAAGTCCCCCAGCAGCTCCCATAGTCCCCAGGCTGTGCTGCCTCCATTATGTGTGCTTCAGCTGTCCAATAACTACTGCTAGGAGCTACCCAACTCCCCGACACCTTCTCCAAGCCAGACCTGAGCCAGCTGCAGCCATAAAAAGGTGGTTGGTGGCAGAGCCAGTCCAGTCGAGGTCATGGGTATATGAGCATTCCTTGGACAACTCTCCCTACATTTCTGCATGCCGGAATTTTTAACAAGAAATAAGAAATGTAAAAATTAAAAGACCATTGTCAATTTTTGCAGCTGTTGGGAAATAGAGAAAAGCCATTAAACAGTTAAAAGAATGATTCATGTTTATTGATCACATAATCTAAGCTAAATTTACATAGTTTTAAGCATCTCTAATCCAAAAATCTAAAATGCTCCAAAATCCAAAACATGTTGAGCATTAACAAGATCCCACAAGCGGGAAGCCCTACACCATGAAACTTCATTTCATTCACAAAACTATTTAAAATATTGTATAAAATTACCTTCCAACTATGTGAATAAGATGTATATGAAACATAAATGAAGATCTAATTTAAACTTGGCTCCTATCTCAAGACATCTCATTATTTATGAGCAAATATTCCCAAATTCAAAAAATATCCAAAATCAGAAATACATTTTATATAACAGATACTTGTTCTGTCCTAGACATTCTATGTGGCTTACTTCATTTAATTATCACCACAGACCCCTGAGATAGAAACCATTCCATGCTTTCGGGAACTCTTTAAGTGGCAATTGGAGTTACCATAGGCTACCTGCTTTCAGTGTCCGTGCCACACGTTACTCTACACTGAGTTTTTGACTCCCTGGGGACTTACTGTGGGCCAAGCCAAGTCAGTCACCGTGAGCACTCATCTTGTCATGATCCCCACCAAGAGCCTGTGGAGAAGAAGCTGTGACGTTGCCCACCACTCACCTGAGGGAGCTGGCTCTCAGGAAGTGGCTCAGTCAAGGCCAGGTAGCCAGGATGGAGCAGTGCCAGCACCCACGGCCACTCACTCACGCAGCTTCCTGGGGAGACCCTGACCTCTGAGGGCTTGCTGGCTTCACAAGAGTACCTGGAACTTGATGAACTCATCTCGATGAATCATCATTGAAGGCCCACATGGAATCTCACATAAGCCTCTTCTTCCAGAAGCTGTACTCCAGGAGCCTGGAGAGGGTGCTGGGGCCCAGCCCGTGCTGCCCCAGTGTAACGGTTTGGGCTGAATGGAGCAGGCTGGTCTTAACATGTGTGGAATGTAGAATTCCTGAGGGTCAGATCTAGGAATGTGTTTTACAAGCTCTCTCCAGGTGATTCTTATGAGCACTAAAGTTTGCAAACCATAGTTGTTTAAATTGCCCTTCTGAATGGCCTGGCATGCCATCTCTCCCTGGGTCTTTGCTGGCTGTCAAAACATAAAAGTGTGTGCATAGGAAAACAAGAGGGAAGATAACTGCCCAAACTGGGAGAAATGGCTAACTGTGGAGGGCCAAATAACAGGCAACCTTAATTTATATGTTATTATGTTTCATCTCAATTGTGCCTGGCCTGAATAACTCAAAGAGAACCTGCATTTTTATGACCTTTAGCTTGCCAGGGAGGAAGGAAGCATCTGGAAGATCACATTAGAAGGATGTTCATTAAACAGGGTGTGAAATCAGTGGGGACAGCCACTATTGGAAGATTTCTGAGCTCAGAGGGCCCAGGAAAGGCACACTAGCCTTCTATGCACACAATGGTGAGAAACTCTTGCATGTAAACTGCCAGATTTGGATATGCTGTGCATGCTTGAATAATCTAGAAATAGAACCTACTGCCTCCGAAGGGTTGAATTTTGATGCTAAGAAACAAGGAACAGAGGTATATGATGGGATTCCTCCTCCTGCAATGAGTTTGAAGATACACAGATTCATATCTGCCATGGTTTGATGTGAAATTTCAAGGTCTTTACACAACTTAAGTGCCAGCTTTTATACACAGACCCTAGCACAGGAAGCCTACAGTTCTTACCCATGGCCAGGGCTATGACCCAGTGTGGCCATGACGTGGCACCCCTGACTGCCTGCCCTCCTGCCTGCGGAAGTTCCTCTCAGGCTGTTGGGTACAGGTGGGGTCAACGTCCACATCAGCAGTGGGAATTGTAATAAAACAGTTGAGTGAGAGAACTCGAATGACATTTTCTTCTCCGGGGAGGGTGAGTCTCAGCCACTGCTCCACCTGCTGACCGGCACTGATGGTCAACATCGCTCACTAATAAACCACACTAAGTCCTAAAGCCCCTTCCAGAATCCAATAACCAGGATCCAGTACTAGTTCCAAGAGGTTGCAAAGAATAAAGAAGCAGAGCTCAGCAAGGCTTAGAGATAAACTCCTCCTGACCTAAAGCAATAGGCATTTGCCCACCTTGGGATAAATGAGTCCAGAAACTCAGGGGGCCCTCTCTCAACCAGTACTGACAAGCTGTCCTCTGCAGAGCTGTGAGCATGGCAGGGAGCAGCCTTTCGAGTATACTCCATGGGGGGAGCTATGACACATTAACCCATTTCCCAGACTTTCTTGGTTTGTCAATTTTTCCTCTCTGTAATCAACCATTCAGTTAGGAATACAGGTTTCTAGAACTTTCCTGGTTAACTAACTCCCTCTCTCTCTTCCATTCCTAGTCCCTTCCCCCACACCTCATCCCAGGAACTTGGAAAGAGGAGAAAACAAACAAAAAGGTGGGCAATTCCAGTCTCCTCACCAGTATTCTTGTCTTCTCCTTAGAAATCACTTAGGCCATAATTTCTTGAAGAGAAATCAGAAATGCGAGCAGTTGCTAAACTGAGAAGATTGAACCAGGTGGGCTGTAAGAAAGGAAGGATCAGAACCCAAGTGTCCTGAGCCCTGGGCCCTATGCCAGTCCTGTCACCCATTGAGTGGACAGCACTCCTCCCTCCAGTCAGTGTCACCTGGTAGGGCTACTCTGGCCATTGCTGCCAACACCTGCCATTGTTTTGCAGAGTGGCATGCCGAGTTATATGACAGAGTCCTTTCTAGGAAGGGGTTCTGGTTGATAGCAATGGCAAATCCGGTAGCAGCAGTGATCAGAAATCAATTCATAAGAATCATTGTTTTCTGGGAAGATCTCCACCTATCACCTAAATTGTGTTCAAGGAATAAGATCCGTATGTTCTAAAACCCAAAGATAGTAATAAAATTGAGCAAGATAAAAGTCTGGAAGAAAAGTGGTTTACTCTGATGTGCTTTTCACCTAGCAAACTGCTAAATAAACAGAATACACATAGCCCCAGAAGTGTTTTATTGCACCTCCTGGGTGTATTTCCCAAAGATGTTTCTTTGCATATCTCAGCCTCCACAATTTAGCTAAAACTGCAGAGGTAAAAACAGCTCAGCCATCTGTCCCCACATCTACCTGCATGACTGTGTTACCTGTGCTTCAAGGGTGACAAAAGGACTCTGGGGCCAGTAGGTGGCCATGTCCCAAGTAGCTCTTGTCCCTGGCTGGTGGGATGATGCACCATCGTGTTCCAGCAAAGTAGGGTGCATTGTTTCCACTTTGTAATCTGGTTTTCACAAAACATATTTCCTGAATCTTCCAACCTAACAATTGGTATTATGTGTTCACCTGTTTGTCCTACATCCATTTTTGAAAGAGTTAAATAATTCTGCTCACATCTGAAGCACCATTAGACAATGTCAATCTGTGCCTTAGAAGGTGGTTCTTCCTGTCATCTTGAATAAAATGGTGGAACCCCAAAGTATCCAAGTACCATGATCTTCTGTAATGCTTGAAAGACTGCCGTGGAATCTAGTTTTCAAGTAAGTCACCAAAAAGCAGAAATACCATCAGGAAATGGTCTGGTGCTTGAAAGGAAATGTGAGTAGGTAGATTTTCCCCATCCCTCCCAGACATGCTGATGGCTGGAAAAAGTCTGCACTCAATGGAGGCCACTCAAACACTGTACCTGGCATCTGGTAGGGAAAAGAACAGAGATTTTCAGACAAATTCTTTGGGGAGTTCAAAGAGAAAGGGATGTTGACTATCTACAGAATTCTAAATGATACTGTAAATGGCATCAAAAAATTTAAGTTCCCACAATTCTGGTCAGTAACCTGACTTCCAAGTCGTACTTGAAGGCAGCCCTCCTCCCCTTTGTGGTCACCCCAGGCACACATTTAACCTATGGAGAACAGAAGTTCTCTCTCTCCTCACAACAACAAATTCAATTGTAGGTGTTCAAGTGATCGAGCTGACAATTGAAATAAAATGGGGGAATTCTACAGACTAGATTTTGGAGTTCTTTACCTTTATTCTAAACATACTAATGATCCGCAGATTTTTGAGGATGCCCCCATGACATATCTGAGAAATTGATGATAATAAGAAAGCCCTTCTTGCTCTGTTCTTCCAGGATACGTGTCCCCTCAAACACTAAACTGTCTGTCTTGCATTTTTGCCATGTCTACCCTTAGAAGAGAGAAGAAAAGAGCTGTACGTATGTAGGATTCTCACACCCTTAGGTTTGGGGATTTTTTTTTTCAGTCTGTACCTTGTATAAATATTCCCAGGTCAAAAAATAATGTATCATCCTACAATTAAAAAAAAAGAAAATTCACAACACATGAAATATGTCACAGGCGCCACTCAGTCTGAAGCTAGCCCAAGTTTATCTCTAATCGTCCACTGGCAGTTTAAAACATTACAGCTTGCTGATAACCAGAAATGAGTAAGCCCCACGGCCGTTCCGAATGTCACCCTGAAGCACCAATAAAAAGCTCATAACTTCTGCACCGGCAGAGTTATGTGGCCAGCATGCTGATGAAGGAACGTTTACATTACCCGTCTGCGGGTGACAAATGACTTCGTAATCAGCGTCCTCCTTACCTAACTTGGCCTGTTTGGCCCTCCAGCCAGCTCAGCTTCAGAGCAGCTGCAAGGTCCTCTGATTCCGGGAAAATGGAAATCTGAGAACCAAAAATTCCTGGAGCCAGTTTTCTCAAAACTGAGCTCAATCCACATTCAATCAGAAGCTAAATTGTCAGGATCTCAAAGGACCCCAGGTTCTGAGAGGCCCCACTCCTGTTAGATATGAAGATTGAAGTATTTCCTAGCAATAAGAGCTCTCCAGAGAATCTGACTACTGTGGACACAGAGTCCCCTGGAGCCAGGAAGAAAGCCACATGCTGCCATTGCAGATTGTGGTCTTTTTAAAAAGTGAGGACTGTAGAAGAGAAATTGTAATTAATTTTAAGATTAAAAGACTAGAATGAGATGGCTTGATAACTCCTACCTCCTCCCCTCCTCCTCAGCCACCCGACCTCAAGCCCCAGCACTTGAGCAATGGGATTCACCCAGTGTTCTTCCCAGTAAAGCTGTGGACTGTGGAACTGACCCTGCTGTCAATCTGTCCTATGCCCCGCACAAACAGTCCATAGGTGGTGCTTCTTAGTGATAATCATGACTGTTTTTGTTTTTGTTTTAAAGTTTTGGTGTAATTTGGATACTAGTGTACATAAATCTTAAGTGAGCTAAAGGAAAAGTGGGGGATCTTGTCTTGGTTGTGTTGTATCTTCAATCTTACTTAATTTCACCACCTGTAAAATGGAGATGATACTTTCAACTCCCTCACACTGACTCCTGTGTGTGCATGTGTGTGTAAATTCAAATAATGCATATAGAAATGTAGCTACCCTAATGGAGCTGGGTTTATTCTTTTCATTGATAATTGATCTTTTTTTTAATAAATAAAGATTAGTACTTGGATGGATCTCATACTTCTCTCCTCCTTCTCTTTTTAAATGATTATGTGAATTTGTCCCACTAAATGATTGGTAAAGATGGGGATGCTGGTTACAAGCATCCATATGGCTGCATATGAAATCAATAGACCCATCTCCCTACTCACGGATGTGACCCCTCTACCATCCTCAAAGGCTCTGCTAGGGTCCCTTTCAAACAAGGACTTAGCCACCGCTCCAAGAACGTGGGAAACAGCAGTAGATTCCAGGAAGCTTTTCTGTAAATGCCTTCCCTGAAGGAGTCTAATCACTGGCGAGAAACCAAGTTGGCTCTAGGGTCTGGAGGGAGTGTTATATTTAGGTCTTAGATCATTGAAATACTGTGCTCTGTTCTGGAGGGTGGTAACCAGCAGAGAGAAGTGGCACAGCTGGATGTTGGCCGGGAAATGAGTTGAAAACTGAATAACAAGTAATGAAGTGGGAAAAAAAGGGGGGAGGGAGTGCAAAGATGTTCCCTGTAGCAGGATGCAAGGAGAAAGCAAGTCTTTCCAGTCTTCAGGATCTAGGGAAGGGAATGACTGGACATGAAAGCAGGAAATGATTTTGACATTAAAAACCATGGTGGCACTGTCTATGTGCATTAGTATAAACATAACAGACATGTAACTACCAGGCTGGCCAGCAGATGGCAGGTTAAGACAACCTATTCTCTGTAAGCAAGGGGTGTGTGTGTGTGTGTGTGTGTGTGTGTGTGTGTGTGTGTGTGTGTGTGTGTACACACACATATACATTCACACACACACCCTCCCTGCACACACACACACACACACACACACACACACAAACACACACACACACACACACACCTGGCTGATTAGTAACTTCCCTGAGCAAAAATTCAGTAAGGCTCAGATCACTAGAGAAGGTGTGGCTCCAATGTAAAAGAAGCAAATCTCTATTAGTACACCAACAGTCTAATGGGCCTAAAGTCCTATAGGAATTACACCTCCTCTTCTCAACTATATTTCTTTTCCTCTCTTAAGCCTAGAATCTACTCTAAATCAGAAAAAAAAAAGCCTGCTAAATTAGAAAAACAGTATGGTTTGAGATATAGAGCATATTGAGAGTTAAAAATAAAAAGCCAAGAAAATTAAATTGTGGGAGATTGTCTTTTGCAACCAGGAATGCTCAACCTCGCTGTATCAACAGCAAATATTTATTGAGGGTCTCTTGTATACTCAGGGCTGTGCTTGGTGCTGGAAAAATCTGAGTTCCCCCGATGCAGTCTCTGCCTTCTAGCTATGAACTCTTCCCTTGTCTGTCATTGGCTTAAACACCAAGTCCAACCCTTATTCAGCCTAGGTCTCCTACTCGGAGAGTTGTGCTGAGCATATCCAAGGATTTCAGCAAACTCAAACTGCTTCTGTTCTCTTCCACATGTGACAGCAACTAACATGTAGGAGACGCTGGCTCAAATCTAAGAATACACAATTAACCACTAAATTGTGAAGTTCAGACACCAAAGCCTGTTGAATTTTGTTTCTCCGGTTTTCAGGCTTCTCATACAGTGAGCACCAGGACCCCATGTTTTTGTTTACGATGTCATTGTTGTCACCACCTGTACTGGTGAGAAGCACACTGTGCAGTCTCTCTTAATTTTCCCAACTCAGGGAGGGGAGGCATTACAATTATTGCTATTTTAATGATTTTTTTTTAAATGAGGATTAAATAAGTTCAATTTGCTCACCATTACAGAACTGTTGGGTCCATCTGGTGGCAAAGATGGTGGCAGCAGGGAGTCTCAGCAGGAGGCAAAGGCACAAAGGGTCCCCGCCATGGTTGGTGGCTAAGCCCCTCCAAACATCACAGCCTCTCTGTGCTTTGGATAAGGATCCCTGTGTGTTTTGGCAAGTACACTGATTGCTAAAAACATACTGCGTCTTGTGGGGGCATGCCCGAGATGTGTGACTCTTGCCTGAGAGCCCAGATGTGTGGACTTCCTGTTGCCATGGCTCCTTCATGCCCTGGTTTGACCTCAAGAATTCCGAAAGCATTAGGGAAAAGGATACTATTCAACCAAATGCTGATCAAACTAAACGGTCAGATTTTAAGATCTCTTTAGCTCAACTCTGAAATATTCTGAAGACCTTTGAAATGCAGGCTTTCTCTCCAGTTTTCCTATCATATTGTATGTCTATGCTCAGCTGCTCCTTGCTTCCGGCCCATTTCCCTATCTTCTTTCACTCCTTGTCTCTTCAAGTCCCTGGCAGGGTCAGTGATAGAGCCCATCCTCTGCTTTCTGAGAACTCATGATGCCCAGTGCCCAGAAAGGACACCAAACTCAGGGGCCAGAGTCTTTAGTCATGCCCACAGTGCACTAGGGGGTCCAGGAGTCCAGGATCACCAGTGGGTTATCTTGCCCTCTCCCTGTACCATCTGATCCTTGAAACTGGTTCACAGATGACTACTCTCTGTGGAGCTAATGAGACCTCAAAAGCTTCAAGTTCACATTTCATTATCAGCTACAATAAAAAGGAAAACATAAATTTGAGAGATAGACTCTGTGTGTGTGTAAAGTATTGCGATTATGTGCAGGGACTCCAAAGCCAGAATGAGTTCCCTGAGCTCCCCTGCCCAGTTCTGCCACTGAATGCTGTGTGGACTTGTCACTCAATCGCTGCACATCAGCTTTGTCTCTGTAAAATGGGAACCATGTGGTAATGCTGATGACAGAGCACTTACCTCTTAGAGTTTTAATGAGGACTAAAGAATGAATTCATATTTGTAAAGAACTTGGAACCGTGGGAGACAAACCACTTACAAACTTTCAACCAACATCTAGCCTCTCTGACCCAGGTCTCCGTTCTTCTCTGCTGCTCATCAGACTTCAGGGACCCTTACTTCTTTGGCCCCATATCTGATGCCTCTGGATTCTGGCAGTTCTAATTTCTTCCAGTAAACATCTTGGTTCTTATTACAACTTCAACTTAGTTTGAGTCAACAATATTTATTAGCACCTACTAACCCAAAGCACAAAAAGGGATGCAAAGAGATTGCCATCCTTACTCCCAGGTGAAATGGCAAGATGACCCACTGGTGTTCCTGTACTCACTGAAAGTACAACAGGCATTCTAGCTAGCTGGGGCAGAAGGTGAGGTGGTCACAGAGGGAGCAATCTTTGAACTGAGGCTTAGAAGAGTGAGGGTTCAGTAGGAGAGGCACAGGCACTGAGGTTTGGAAGCAAACCATTCATTCAACAAACATTTGATTGAGCACCTACCACGTGCCATGTGCTGGGCTTGTGTTTGTGTTCCTGTTCAGCCACTTATCTACCATATAACCCTGGATGCTTTACTTACCCTCTCTGTGCTCCTGTTTCCTTAAGTTTAAAAGGAGAGAATATCAATCAATCTTTTTCATAGATCCGAGTGCTCTCAGAATAGTACCAGCAACATAGAAGTGGCAACAAAGTCTTGCTAATATCATTGCTGTTGTTGTAGGTTAAACAAACAGTTGTCTTAAATATATTATCTGCTACCTAGAGTTCACAAATATCATTAGAGCTGCAGACACACAAATAATTACACTTCTAGGTACTTTCTGGGAAATAGGCCCAGTAATTTTTGTGAACCTCCCTCCCAAGTTCTTATAAATAAAAATGTCTACATGTGTGCCTGGATTTCCCATAAGTTACATTAATGACATCTCTACTACTGTGCAGAGCTTCACAGCAACAGATAACTATCGTTTCATCTGCTCCCGAAACGTTCTCGCTCCTGGCTTTGCCATTCTGTATTATAATTGCCTTCAGGATCTACCACTTGTCCTCTGTTTTTGTTGTTGTTGTTTGTTTGTTTGTTTTTAAACAAATATGGTGGGTGTCTCCATTTGGAGCTGGGCCAGGCCTGGGTCAAGAATGAAGGAGCAGTGGAGTAACTGATCTGAATCTCTGAGGGGAGATCAACAGGTAGGCCACCTGGCAGCCCCTGAGAGATTCATAGAGTAGAGCTTAGAATACCCACTGGAAGAGGAGGCCATGCAGGGGGAATGAGCACTGCAGTAGGCGGTGACTGCTGGACAGGCAAATGGCAGGAGAAAGGGCACAACACTGGTAATGCAGACAAGGCACCCCTCCCCACCTCCATCATGAACCAAGGCCTCTTCCTGAATCCTGCTCCAGTCCTGCATGGCCGTCTCCACTCTAGAATCAAATGTGGGTCCTACCCAGGCTCTCTTGTCTTCTTTTCAACCCAGCTGATCTCATATTTTCCCACATGGTTTCAGTTCTCAGAACTCTAAAATTCTCATCTCCAGTCCAGGTGAGATTTTGCTAAGCTCCAAAATTTCATGGGCACCTTCAAAATGTCAGGGTCACCTAGATCTCACTAGATCTCCTAGTCCCAGAGGAGCCTATGCCTTGCCCCAGCCTGGATTCCTGGTCTATCATTCCCAGGTACCCAAGGTCAAACCCTGAGTGCCCCCTTGCCTCCTCAGGCCCTTGCCTCCCCCAGGGCTCAACCAGCACAAAGCCCTCTCCATCCTGTCTCCCCAGCACCCCTGGCTCTTCCCGCTTCCTCAATCCCCTTGACACTCAAGCAAGCTCTTCCCCGGATCGCCCCCATGCACCTGCACTCCCTGGCTAGCCCTCTCTGTGCAGTTCTGTCCAGTTACCACCCCCCAAGTCCCCGCCAAGGACCTTCCTCTTCCATTTAGGGCAATGGTAACATCTGCCTACCTGACCACCTCCTGCACCTCCACCTGTCGGGGATAGCTAGTGTTCAGGATGCACAATGACAGAGATGACAGACCTTGGTTCCAAACAGACCTGGAGTCAAATCCTGGTGTAGCCATTTGCTAGCTTTGGGCATATCCTTTAACTTCTCTGAAAATCAGTTTCACCATCTGTCAAATGGGTGTGACCACCTCTCAGCGGTGAGCTCTGGGTTGAAAACAACAGAACACCATTAGAACTGGCTTAAGCCAAAGAAAAGGTCAATTTATTCCAGAACATCATGGTATCCAAGGAAAAGTAGAACCAAAGAAGGCTCAGTCATCTACATCACTGCATGAGGATGAGGGGAGGTGAGGAGAAGTTCAAAGAACAGGCTTCTCACTGTGCCTGACACACAGTTTGTAGATGTTAGCTGTTAATATTTATAAGCTACCTTGTGCCCAACCAGCGTCAGTATCTGAAAAGTGAAGGCCTTAAATAGAGATCAAAAGAGATTTCACTACATTCATGAACTTCATGTCTGCTTTATTAGCATCCTTAAGATTTCTAATTAGACAGTGGAATTTTCCAGGCATCCTGAGGGATTTATTCTAACTCATTTGTTTAATTTTCCCAGCAAGAGCCTAATATCTTTCCCATTTGTTCTGCAGTGGGAGCAGGGACACCACAGTTTTGGCAGCAGAGAGGAGCCTGTGGTGGTAAGGATGTCCCCTTGCCCTCCCCACTGTGATGATCAAGTGTCCCAGGAGAGAGGTGCACACAGGAGAGTGCTGAGCCCAGGCCCATGGCACTTGTCACCCTAGGGCTTCTGTCTGCAGCTGCTCCAGACTCCTGCTCTCCCTCTGCATGTAGCAAAACCCAGAGCTGTGGTAGCTAATTCATTCTCTCTCTCTCTCTCTCTCTCTCTCTCTCTCTCTCTCTCTCTCTCTCTCTCTCTCTCTCTCTCTCTCTCCCCACAGAGACCTCAGTGTAAAAATATTCAATAATGTTCACATGTGATCAGGCTCAGTTACAGACAGAGACTGGGAGGTGTTTACTGCAGAGCTTTGGAATCTGAAATATGCCATTCTCACTGCTACCTAGCTCCATCATTCCTAGAGGCATGATCTAGAGCAAACTGTGTAGTGTCTGGGTTTTGCCCCAGTTGTTCTCATTTTGGTAAAATACACATTGCATGAAAGTTACCATGTTGCCCATTTTTAAGAGTCCGGTACAGCTGCATGAATTACATTCACTTCATTGTACAACCACCATCACTGTCCATCTCCAGAATTTTCTCCACCTTGAAAAATAGTACCTGTATATTCAAGTAACCCCTTACACCCTCCAGCCCCTGGCAACCACTTCCTGTCTCTATGAATTTGATTGCTCTAAGTACCTCAGGCAAGTGGACTCATGTAGCATTTGTCTTTCTGTTATTGGTTTATTTCACTTAGCAGAAGGTGTTCAAGATTCATCTACATTGCAGCATGTGTCAGAATTCCTTCTTTTTCAAACCCGAATAATATTCTAACATGCATATATATCAGATTTTGCTTATCCACTGCTTTGTTGGTGGACACTTGAGTTGCTTCTATGTTTTAGCTATTGTAAATAATGCTGCTAGGAATATGGGTGTCCTAATGTCTTTTCAAGACCCTGCTTTTTTATTTAATTTTATTTATTTATTTATTGGTATATGCCCCAAAATGGAATTGCTGGACCACATGGTAAAATTTTTGAGGATCCACTACACTGCTCTCCACAGCTATTGTGCTGCCTTACATTCTCACCAATGGTGCACAAGGGTTCTCATTTCTCTGCATGCTCACCAGCTCTTATTGTTTATTTTGATAACAGCAATCCCAATGGGTATGGGACAGTACCTTACTGTAGTTTTGATTTGCATTTCATTGATAATGAGTGATGTTGAGCCTCTTTTTATGTGCTTACTGACCCTAAATCTTCTCTGGAAAAACATCTATATGTGTTCTTGCTCATTTTGGAATTAGTGTTTTTATTGTGGAGTTTCAGTTCTCTGTAAACGCTATATTTTAATCCCTTACCAGATACACAATTTGCAAATATTTTCTCCCCTTCTGTGAGTTGCTTTTTTACTCTGTTGGTAGAGCCTTTCAATGCGCACAAGTTTTTAATTTCTGTGAAGTCTGGTTTATCTATTTTTCTCTTATTGTCTGTACCTTTGGCGGCACATTCAAGAAACTCACACCAGATCCAGTTGTCATGAAGCTTCTGTTCTGTTTTCTTTTAAGAGGTTCCTGGTACTAGTTCTTATGTTTAAGACTTAGATCTTTTTGAATTAACTTTTTAAATTAGAGCATTATGGTTATACATAGTAGTTGGGTTCATTTTGACCAAATCCTACATGTGTAGAATTTGATTGTAATCTACAATCCCCCCAACTTTCCTTCCCCTCCTCTCTCCCTCTATTCCCCTTCTTCTACTCTATGATCTTCCTTTAACTCATTTATTTATTTTTGATTGGTGCTTTCTACATATACATAATGGTGAAATCTCTTTATGGTATATTCATATATGCATATAACATGATTTTATTATATTCATTGAATTAATTTTTATATGTGATGTTAGGTAAGGGTACTACTTCACTCTTTGGCATGCACATATCCAGTTTTCCCAGCACCACTTGAAAAGACTGTCCTTCCCCACTGAATGATCTTTACACCATTGTTGAAATCCACGCATGTGGGGGGTTATTTTTGGGCTCTCTATTCCATGGGTCTCTTTGTCTTTAAACCTATACCACACTGTTCTGATTATTATAGCTCTTAGTAAGTTTTGAAATCAGAGTGGGAGCCCTCCAACCTTTCCAGATTATCTTGGTTGTGTTGAATCTTCAACCTCAATTTCACCACCTATAAAATGGAGATGATACTTGCAACTCCCTCACACTGACTCCTGGGGGAGGGGGGAGCTGTCAGGTAATGTATATAAAGCACTTTGCCTAGATATGAAAATTCTTTCATGAGTTTTTGCTTTTTCCAAGTTGAAAACTGTGATGTATCTTTGATGACACCCACACATGAGGGAAGACTTTGTCTCCCAGTACCTAGCACTCCTGACTCAGCATAAATTACTCTAGACCAGAGAAGTCAAGACACATAATTTGCCTCAGAGTGAGACAGTCAGTGTCACTGTGATTTGGGTTTTCTGTATTTGAAATGGGCATAATAATAACTACCTTTTAATTTTGGGGGATGGGAGGAGGCAGAGGTAAATTTAAATAATGCATATGGAAAGTCTTAGCTCTGAACCTGGCACAATGTATGTCCTGAATAAACTCTGCCTGCCTGAATCTTCCATCCCTCTCATTCCTGCTATAGATAGCTTGTTCTTGTTTTTTCTGCTTTTCCTGTGAAAAAGATACATGTCATGACCTCTAACACATGAGAATTCACTCTCTCTTTTAAACAAGAATAGTCTTCCCCAAATGGGAAAAACAATGCCAGGTCCCATCCTGGATGGAGTGCTAAATTCCCAAAGGCTTGAGAATCAACCATGATACCCAACCAGTCACAAGGTAGTGGCTGGGCTTGGCATCGAAGACCAAGTACTCTACAGGGCAAGCATAGCTTGCCAGGGTTCTTTGTAGAGTTTTTCATGTGTATATTCATTAGGAACTATGGGTTGAGGGTCTGCCACCCAAGTGTGTGCCCACCAGAATGTCCTCTTTCATGGGAAGATAATAAGTTAAAAAATACAACAGAACCAGGCACTGTGGCACATGCCTATAATCCCAGTCACTTGGGAGGCTGAGGCAGAAGGATCACAAGTTTGAGTCCAGCAACTTAGCAAGACCCCATCTCAAAATGAAAAGGGCTGACAATGTAGTTCAGTGGTAAAGTGCCTCTGGGTTCAATTCCCTAGTGTCTAAGAGGAGAAAGTAGGGGAGGGGAGGGGAGGGGAGGGAGAAATCAACAGAACAATGAACCCAGTGAAGGCAGAGCTGGGTAACACCAACCTCAATCTGCTTCTGTTCCTTCAACCTCTTCCAGAGGTTGTACTGTACTCTGAGAGGCAGTTTCCTTCTTCTGCTGCCCTGACACTCAACAGGGAAAATAACATCCTAATGCACCAATGATAATTCAAGATCAAGCCTTCAAGTGCAAGGCCTTCCTATTTCCTCTTCATTTGTTCCATCTAAGTCTTTATCTCTGTGAAAATAATGTGTGGTCGCTGGAAACAAATCTCCTGGTTCCAACATGAAAGGACATGTTTTGTGTCTTGCTTAGTTTCAAAGGTGAAGTCAATAAGCACCAGCAACAAATGCACTGTGGACAGGAATAATGGTCCCCAGAGCCCCTTCTCATTATCAGCTGTTAAATTTTGCACACTGCCTTAAAAGAATGTGAACAGAGTTGCTTTGTTAAATGAATGTAAAAACTGCACTGAGTACAAGGCCATTGATAGATTATCTTCTAGAATATTCTATAACACAAAGCACTGAAATCATTTTTTATTTGAAATCTTTTTTTAACAGTTACTAACTGCCTTTTTTTCAGTTGTAGATGAACACAACACCTTTTTTTTTTTAATATGGTGCTGAGGATCAAACCTAGTATCTCATGCATGTAAGCAAGCACTCTGCCACTGAACCACAACCCCAGCCCTTGAAATCATTTTTAAAGATAACTTCAGTTGCATTTTTTAAAATAGCTTTCTATTTTTGACCACAGCTTCTATGTCCTCATAGCCATTTGTTCTTGTGGTGAGAAGCAGGGTGGCTTGGGGCAAGAGGTTGACTACTATCCACAGGCTGGGTCATCCCATCCACTTGATTAGAATCCTCCTCCACAGAGGTCACCCTTTGGTGAGCATTTACAGGGGACACAAATATTTTCACATACCTCTTCCACAAATGTCTCTGTCATCAATTTTCCAATCCTGTTCTTTCCAGGTCCCTGAACATACAGCCAAGCCACCGGCTACGGTCTATGAATTGGTGTACGATTGTACATCTGTCCATTTTCTTTCCAAGCAAAATGCACAACCAGGTGTGCTACCCAAGGTTCTGCCTACTGTGGAGATTTCCTTCCATTATTGTCCTTCAGAGATGTCCCAGAGAGGGAAAGTAGTGCTTCTGCTGCCCATTTTGGGGTGAGACCTATGTATTGTGCAGAACCATCTGTAAGCCAGTCTTCTCTTCCTATGTTAACTGATCATAAGGTACTCCCCATGAGGCCTCAGGTTCATGTTGGGGAACAGAACTGACAGGATATGGAGAGAGAGACAATTCTAAATGGGCTTCATTAGGTTTGTTTACAGGATCACAAGATGGAGCGTCCCACAACGGCTGTCTACAAACTGGAGAGCTGGAGAAACCAGTATCTGTTCAAATCAAGAAGCTGGCACTCTGGGAGAAGGACCAGTGATGTAGCCCTGGGACTGGTGCCCTGGAGACTCCCTGAGTCGGCTTTTGGAGAGTAAAGGAACTGGAGTCCAGTGTCCTCAGATGACCACAGCAGCAATGAAAGCACCCACACAAGAGGAACAGAGCTTGTGTCTGCATCAGAGTCTTCATTCTTCCACATTTTTACTCCATCCAGACCCCTAGCCTACCAGGTGGGACTGTGCTGCCCATATTTAGGGGAAATCTCCTCCTTGATTTACTGTTCCACGTGCTAATCATTTCTGGAAAACACCTTCAGTGACACCCCCAGAAGCCTCTAAATCTTAAGCATCTCTTAATCCAATCAAGTTGAGCAAAAACTCTCTGATCCCTGGTTGTAAAATTTTTAATTATGCTTTTCTTTTTTTATGCAATTGTTTTGTGGTATGCAATACTCTCTGAATTGCAAGTCAGGGTCTTCTCTCAGCTTCTACAACAAGTAACGCCTTTCCAGAAGAATATTCTCCAGACACAACCAGCAACAGTGAATGTGAGGGATTCAGACAGAGAAATCCAACCACTTCTTCCTACAATCCCCACACAAACTACCAAGATGAAACAGGAGTTTTTAGATAAGATTCTCTTTGCCAACTTTCTTCTGGGTTCTTGCATTGCAAAATTTTGAAGAATAAAGTCCATAGACAGTCACGGCAGGGAAGAGTAAATGCAGTAAGATTTAATTAAGAGAACTCTCATCATACAGGACTGGGCCTGATAGCAGAAAACCCCCCAATTTTTTTTATGTGCTTTTACTGAAAATGAATGGGCTTGGTTCCTTCAAACACTAAAACAAATGTGTGTGTCAGGCATCTCTCCTCGAAGCTCCAAGAAGAATCAATTTCAACTGGCCAGCAGTACAGGCACCTCACTACACCACACAGTACTATACTATTCTGCATTGTGCTATACCGTCCTGTACTATACCACATGGTGCCGGACTGTACTCTACTGTACTGTGCTCTACCATACTGGAACCTGGGTGCTATGCCATATATACTACACTATACTATACTGTATGCCATACTATACTGTAATGTCACGATGTACTTTACTACATGGTATTATACTATACTATGCCATACTGTAGTACTATACTGTGCTATGCTAGAATGTATATACTGTGTTATATAATACTGTACTATGTATGCTCTGCTCTGCTCTACTCTACTATGCTATGCTATACTATGCTATGCTATACTATACTAGTGCATGATCCTGCAGCACAGTACCTACTCTTCAGAGTCTCAAGGAGCCTAAAGGCAGGGGACCTTGCTCAGCTCTGGAGACACTACTCAGTTGGGAGAATACAGGGGCTGAAATGGCTGTTACCTGTAGATATGGGGTGACAGATCTTGTTGGGGGGTTCTTCTTCCTGCTGAGGAAGGTGTAGCCACCTGAGAAATGAAAATCTACAATAATTCGTGAAGAACAAAAGACAAAGAGTCAGAAATATATTTTCAAAAGCGGAGCCCCAGATAGATTTGGTCCACAAGGGTGTGGGAGCTAGACAAAAGAAGATGGCTCCAGGGGTTTATTTAAGGGGGTACATCAAAGGCAGGGATAAAGTTTCAAGGGTAGAGTCTTGTTTCAGGATGTCTTGCAGGTTGACTGGCATCTTGGCAGGTCACACCCATCTCCGGTGCAATGGGACATGAAGAGTGGTACAGGAATTCACAATGTCTCTGGGCAGTCTTATGCAGAGGAAATGTCTGCTGAAGTTCCCAGACACCAGATGTTCCTATTCACTAGGCTGCGATGCCAACAAAGTTCACACACAGCCCATGGACGGCACTCAACCCGTAGAGAAGACCATCAGGGAAGAGAAAACCATGAAGTAACAGAAGATGGGCACTCCACTCCAAGGCTTGTGCACCCCCACACCATCTGCAGGGATCAGCCCCCACTGCCTATGACTTTGGCTTTAGCATGGATCCTTCTAGACCTCAAAGTATCTGAAGGTCCTTCATGTATGTCTGGTAACTTTGTAGGCTGGGAATGCACTGGGAATGAGGCTCAAACCATTTTTCCCAGGATTCCTCAAACACCTCACATTTACAAGGCAGTTCAAAAGCAGTACCTTGTCATTGAAATAAAATCTCATTCACACACACATTTTAGACTTTCAGGTCCCATGTGTAGCTGCCCTCAGGCTTTCAGGACTGGAGGTCACCTCTCAGGCCACCCCACCCCTAATCCCTAGGCCAGGGCCCATGATTCCCATGGCCCTCTGGGGAACTGTTCCAGAACAGAAAGGCAGACTTTAACTGTCCACAACTGTTCTCTGCTCCTCAAGCAGCACACAGAAGCTTTCTTCTTTGTGTCAGTCATTTTGGGACTGTCTGAACTTTGAATGTTTGTGATTCTGTAATATTGAATGTCTGCCCAATCACTCTCAGATTTCAAGATGGAACTCATTTCAAATTCCTTGTCACAGTTGTTCTGCTTATAAACATAAGCTTTCCCGGATTCTTTGATGTGGGTAATGGTAATTTTTAATTTTTTAAATTTTAATTGGTACATAGAATTAGACACATTAATAGAGTACCATATTATGTTTTGATACACATATATATTGCAGGTTTAAATCAGATTAAACAGATAGCTCCCCTCAAACATTTTCACTTCTTTATGGTGAAAACATTCGAAATCCTTTCTTATTGCTTTTGGAAATGTACAGTACACTGCTATCTACAGTCACCCTATTGTCACCCTAGAGCTTCTTGCTCCTATCCAGTTGTAACTCATACCCATTGATGAGTCATTCCTCAGGGCGGTGGCATTTTTTTAAGGAATGCAAACAAAGAGCATCTTTGTGATCCCTAAGAAGCAGCCTTTATATCTAAAGGTATATGTTGGTATTACATGGTTTATTGAAGTCAGATGTTCCATTGAATTTTTGTGAGGAGTGTTTAGCAATAACCAACTACAAAAGATAAATGAGAATAACGTACTGTTCAGGATGAGCCTCAGATATAACTCTAGTCCCCTACCTGAAGTTCATTGGTTGGAAACTTAAACTCCAATGTGGGATGTTGGAAGGTGAAGCCTGATTGTGAGACAGGGGACAAAAGCCTGGAACCATGAAATAAACCCTATCCAATAAACTGTCACCCCTTTTCCATGTCATGTTGCTTTTCTACCCTGAGGCTCTATTCAACAAACCTGTCATGAGACCCTGATAAAACCGCAGATGCAGAATACCAGCACATGATGGAATTGTTACAGGGAAAACCCTAAATAATCCCCCTAGTTTCATTTGCTCTTAGCCAACTTAAAAATCACTGATTCTGGGCTGGGTTGTGGCTCAGCGGTACAGCGCTCGCCTTGCATATGAGAGACCCTGGGTTCGATCCTCAGCACCACATAAAAATATATGAATAAAATAAAGATATTGTGTCTGAAAACAACTAAAAAAATGAATGTTTAAAAAATCACTGATTCTGAAGATCACACAGCTGGGCATTACATTATAGTGTCCCACTAGCATTGTTGTAGATAATACTGATGTGTGAGTTATGACAATAATGGTTACCCAGGTTAATATTCAAGGACACCAAGGTAACTTTTTCTGAAGAGCTGGCTCTACATTTGGACCTGATGACATCTGATGGGTGACTGGAGTGGAATGAAAAGGTTTGGCATCTCTGTCTTCATATGTCTGTCCCCTTTGCCGACTTAACTTCGGGGTCAGATTCTACTCGGTTCTGCATGTTGACATGGTGAATGTTGTATGTTGCCAGTTAGAGCTGGTTTGTGTTTTCCTTTTTCTTTTTGTTTTGAACTGGTATATGTTTTCTATAGTACTTTGTGCTTTCTCAGAAACCCAAGCGAAGTCCTTCAGCTCAACCATAAAACCCAGATATCATGAGCCACAAGGCCAAGAAGTTTGCAAGGATGATGGTGCCTATTGCAAGAGTAACTCAGCAGTTTCTGGGACAAGTTGACTCTGACTGCCCAGTGGTCCAAATCTTCTGCAAGAAACATCTTTTGGAACCATGCCCCTGGCCAGTGAGAAATTGCCAGACTTTATCCCACTCCAGAAAATCAATAAAAAGCTTACATTTCCTTTTACTGGGGAGCAGTCTGGCTCCTCAATCATTGCTGTCACCTTTCAGCTGAGCCCCAATTAAAGCCTGCCCAGGTATGCTCACAAGTTGGTTCAGTTTCATTTCTATTGTTTCCATGCCAAAAGAGCCCATCTCCAGTAACCACGGAGGTACTGAGGCCACAAGCGCTCCTCCTCATCAGTGGCTTAACACCATTTGTAAAAGGGCTTGTTGTTGCAAGTGTGATCTCTTGTGCGCTCTCTCTCTCTCTCTCTCTCTCTCTCTCTCTCTCTCTCTCTCTCTCTCTCTCTCTCTCTCTCTCGCCCTCTAGCTTTCCACCATGAGATGACATAGTCCTTGCCAGATGCTGGTGCCTCCATCTTGAAGTTCTCAGCCTGCAGAACCATGAGAAATAAATTTCTATTCTTTAAAAATTACCCAGTCTTGGATGTTACTTACAGCAGCACAATTTAGCAGACTAAGTAAGGCACTTGCAAAAAACCACTTCTTCCCTTTCACTCTACTCATTATACCAGTCACCAAACTTTGACCATTGTGTCTCTCAATACCCCTCAGATCTGTCCCCTCCACTCCACTCACACTGACCCTGCCCTAGTTCAGTCTCTCTTCTTGTCACAAAAGGATTTCTACAAAGGGCCTGTCTCTGACTCATCTGTCTACTCTCCTGGCTGTTGTGGGATAGACTTGTTGTACCATAAATCAGCTTCACATCTTCAAAGCTCCTCAGCACCTCCGGGATGTAAGGCTGCTTCCTCAGTGTGTCCCACTGGCCTCTTCCCACCCTCTCAAGCCCCCACAGCACATGTTCCAGTTCCACCATCAGTTCATAGGATGTAAAAAACTCCCTCCTGTTGGTCCCATGACCCCAACAACTCCCTTTGCCTGTAAATTATAAGTTTTCTTATTATGCAGGTGTGGCGAGACCAATGGATCAGGAAACAACTGCCTTTTGAGAGATATTATTACTCATGGAGCCCAAGAGAAGGGCACACCATGCTGGGCCACACAGGGCTGCAGTAGGGTTGGTCAAGAGGCAAAGGGAGAGTGAAAAGCATAGGAAGGAGATTTTACTGTGGTTTCTGCAAGAAAGAACAGGTGAGGCAGGATAAACTGACTTGAGATTGGCCAGTTGGATTAACTTTTGGTAAGCTCTGGGTATATGGGCAAACCCAAGTTACTTGGCACCTGATTCCAGGGAGCTTATGGCAAGCAAATAGTGCCCTACAGGGTGTGAGCTCAAGCAAACTCCTGGGCATGTGATTTGTTTTCTCTAGGCATTAGTCAGCCCTGGCAGGCAGTCCCTCCCTGTCTGCAAGGCCCCAGATGTCAAAGTATCTGATACAGAGACTAGAAAAATATGGTTAAGATTGTCATCAGCACAGGATAAATGTCTGGCAGCCCCCATGACAGGTCAGCCAGGGATCCTCCCCTGAGCCTGGGTTCCCCATCTACAAAGCAGGTTTCCTGGCACAGACTTGGCACTGAGTGAATGTTGGAGTCCTCCCCTACTCCAGCATCATTCTGAGATACACCTCATCTGTCTCTTCTCTGGGATGTTCTTCTGATCCTGTGTCCTGCTCTGGCCTCTGTTGCAATTCTTACCATACTGGACTGGAGGCGTCCATGTATCTGTGTGTCTCTCCCCAGGCAAGGAGCTCTGAGGGGGGGAGCAGATCCTTGAGATCTGAATCACAAGGTCCCAGCACAGACCCCCAGTTCCCTACTAAAGGGACTTGCTCAGCAAACATTTGCAAAGTAAATGAATTAATCATGGCTTTACCATTTCCACTGGCTCCCAGAGGAATGCACCATGTGGCATCTCTGGGGATGCACTCTTGCTTCCTCATCCTGACTCCACTCTGTTCTTTTAGTCAGACCAAGCCATTAGCACATCTGCACCTTGGGCCGGGCAGGCACCAGCTGGAGCAATGCATCTGAGCTCAGGAATTGATTTCCCAAGTGCGCTCCAGCACGTGCGCACGCCTGATCATCGGGAGTGCTCCTGCTAATGAGGAAAGCAGCCCCTGCTGCCACTGGCTGAGAAACAAGGCACACACCTCACCTCTGCCTTGGAAGCAGGGTCACCAGGTCAGGCCTGGACAGTTGGCTTCCATGTCCACCGCAGGAATGCTGTTCCTTAAAAAAGCCCCATAAATACCCCAGGTTGAAACCAGTCTGGTTTTATTGAAAACCTCAATATGTACAAATGGATGGCAAAGCATCTACCAAGGGAGAGATCTCTCATCTTAAATCATTTCATGGTAAGAAAGTGCCATTAAGTGCACTTAGGCTCTCATCCCATTTGGTAGAGGTCATCATGGTCCCTGTCCCTGTTACATTACACTGCCACACACCCACTTCTAAAATGACAACGGCCAGAGCCCAGGCTGCTTTGGGTGGCATCCACAGACGGGCTCTGGCTCAGGGAGAGGGCTGGAGAAGCGCTCCCAGCTCCAAGTTTGTGGGGTCTTCTCTGTGCCAAAACATTTCTTCCTCAGCTGTCGGGTGGTTTGTGACATTTGTTCCTGAGAAAGAGGAAGAGAGAAGAGGAGGGAGAGGGAGGAGCCCCTGCAGCTGCTTCTGAACCCTGTGCTCCCTGGGGGGTGCGGGGGCAGGATGGGAAGGAAAGACAGCTGCCAGGCCAGCAGGCTTCCTAATTCCCTAATCCCACACTAGGCTTCCTGCCAGGGCAATGCCTCCAAGCAATGCCTGGAGCCCTAGAGCGGGAGACAGCATTAGCAGGAGCTGGTTGGCAAAGTGATCTTTACTTTGTCTTTCAAAGACACTCAGCTGTTTGCATGTGCCAGACAGCAGACGGGCATGAAGTACAAAGAGAGAAAACAGGTTTTCTTAAGGCCCTTGGGTTCTAACTGAAGAGTATGATAAGAAACAATAGAAATAAGATGTAACGCAGAGCACCTGACTTACCCTGTAGAAACTCTGGGAGGCTTCCTGGCGGGGGTGATGACTTAGCTGAGTCTTAAAGGAGATATATGTTAGTCACATGAAAAAGTGGGAGGAAATATGCTTTACTCTGCCTACCAATTTAAATGCTGTCCAAAGGAAAAGCTGGACCAAAGGGGCATTGCATGGTCAGAAAACTACAGTATTAACAAACCTCAGTCTATAGATCTAAATGAGGCCACATCAGCTATATTAGTATGTTCTCTGATGCAAGAAACAGAAAAACTTGCTACAAAATCACTCACGCATATTCTTTTCAAACTCAAGTGTACACACAAATCACTCAGAGATCTTGTTAAAATGATGATTCTGGTTAAAAAGATAGACCTAAGATTTGCACAAGCTTGTTAGAAATACAGAATCCAACTGATAACATAATTGGTCAATATACTGATCATACAATTGATGTGCACTGTGGACACACTCTGGATAGCAAGGATTAAACACCCAGGAGAAGTCTTACTTCACACAGCAAGAAGTCTGGACCAGCCTGGTCTATGGTGGTTCAATGGTTCAGAGTGTCACCCACGGAACAGGCTCTTCTGTCTACTTTGCTATCCTAGCACAACTCTCATTCTTATCTTATGTTCTTACAACCAAAAGATGGCCACCCCAACTCTAGACAGCCCATCCTCCACAACAAAATCACAGCAAAGGTGCTTCTCCTCACAAGCTTTTTCTTTTCATCAAGGAGAAAACATTCTCAAAAGTGACTTGATTAGCCAGGGTTCTCTAGATAGAGAGATTTAATAAATATAAAGAGATTTATTCCAAGGAACTGCATCAAATAGATTATGGAGACTAACAAGTCCCCAGATCTGTAGGTGAGCTGGCAAACTGGAGACCAAGCAAGCTCCTGGTTAAGCTCCAGCCTGAGTCTGAAGGCCTGAGGGCAGGTAGCATAGTCTGTCAGCTTCAAAACTCAGGCAGGAAAAAGCTCACTATTCCAGGTTGAAAGCCTTTTGGTAGAAAGAATCCTCTCTCACCCCAAAGAACATTGGCCTTTTTGTTCTACACAGGCCTTCATCTGATTGGATGAGGATCACCCTTATTTGGGAGGAAATGTGCTTTTCTCTGCCTACTGATTTAAACACTAATATCATCCAAAAATATCCTCACAGAAACACCCAGAACAATGTTTGACCAAATATCTTGGTACCCTGTGGTTCAGTCATGCTGATGCATAAAATTAACCCCAGGACTTGCCCCCTCTATATTGCATCAATCATAACTAGGTTATATGCCCACTCCTAACCAGTCAATAACAAAGGAAAATAAAGTATCATGATGTCTCCAACAATCATGATTAATCCCTGGGTTGGACCCAACTTCTGTGTATATACTGCCACCAGTGTTGGATTGAAAAAAAAAAAACAGATTTTAACAAAGAAGACCAAGAGTGACTACTGAGCAGGCCACAGTGCTGGAAAATTCTTTTTAAAATCCTAAGAAATTGATTTTAAAAAGAAAATACAACTTTAGTTCTTAACTCGCACTTCTACCACTAGTTCCCGTCCTTACTTCCTTTAATTTCTGGCAGTAACTTTGTCACCTTTCAATAATTGCATTAAATAAGAGTGAACAAAACATTTCAATCAAAAGGCAGGTTGTAGCTGGGGGCAGTGGCACACGCCTGTAATCCCAGTGGCCCAGAAGGGTAAGGCAGGAGGATCAGGAGTTCAAAGCCAGCTTCATCAAAATCAAGGTACTAAACAACTCAGTGAAACCCTGTCTCTAAATAAAATACAAAATAGGGCTGGATATGTGGCTCAGTGGGCGAATGCCCCTGAGTTCAATCCCCAGTACAAAAAAAAAAAAAAAATACAGGTTGTAAAACTGATGTGGGGAGAGGGGAGAGGAAGACCTAACTATATGCTATCTATAAGAGACGCACTTTAAAAAGATACATGTGGTAAAAAATAAAAGAATAAGAAAAAATATACTAGGCAAAGAGCTTAATATTAATATTATACAAAATAGATAAGACATGCAATATTAATAAAGACAACAACATTTGGTGATGATAATATGATCAACCCATCAGGAGAATATAACAATTAAAAACATACATGACTCTAACAGCAGAGTCCCAAAAATGCATGAAGTAAAACCTGAAAATACAACATCTCAAAATTTATGAAATGTATAAAAGTATATACTTGGAGACAAAATCATAGTTTTATATGCATATTGATTTATTAATGTACATATACATATATACAACAGTGTAATTTACTCTATTAAAAGAAAAAAGAACAAAAAATACCCACTAATCTTCAGAGAGGAAAAAAAATTATGTAAAAAAAATCCATCTCTCATAAAAATTCTCATCAAACTAGAAATTGAAGGGTACTTACTTAACCTGATAACTGACATCTAAAAAAGAACCTAAGCTAGTATCATAATTAAGAGTGAATGTCTAAATACTTTCCTCTAAGAAAAGAACAAGGCAAAGAAGTCCTTTCTTACCAACTATATTCAATTCTGAGCTGAAGATTCTAGCCAAAGCAATGAGGTAAAAGAAATAAATTAAAGGTATTCTGATTGTGAAGGAAGTAACACTTTTATTTTTCATAGACAGAATTATGTTGTTTGTAGAAAATCCTTAAAAATTGATTTTAAAAAGAAAATTATTATAACTAATAAACAAGCTTAGAAGGGTGGCAGGATACATGATAAGCATAGAAAAATCAATTGCATTTCTATATTTTAACAATGAACAATCAAAAAATAAAATTAAGAAACAATTCCAGTCAAAATAGCATCTAAAAATTTAAAATAGGGATAAATCTGACAAAAGATATCCAAGACCTGTGTATTGCAAAAATACAGTTTTTGTAGGTCAGAGTTTAGCATGGCTTAACTGAATCCTCTGCTCAGATCTCTCAGGGTTACAAATCAGAGTGTCAGTAGAAGCTGCAGTCTGATCTGATGCTTGTGGACCCCTTAAAAGCTCATTTAGATTGTAGGCAGAATTCAATTCCTTACAGTTGTAGAACTCATCTTCTTGGAGACAAGCAAGGTAATGTTTCTTTGGTGCCCAACTGAATCAGGCCCAGATTAGTAACCTGACTATAAAAATAAGATCCCATTATATCATAGTTTTTTAGACACTAAATGGGACAAAATTTTACAGGGTATGTATATAAGAAGGTGAAAATTTAGGGAGCCATCCTAGAACTCTGCCAATCATAACCTGTATACTGATGACTACCAAATGTTGCTGTGAGAAATTAATGAAGACTTTTAAGTAAATGGAGAGATATGCCATATGTATGCTTTAGAAAACTCAATACTGGCAAGTTATCAATTCTATCCAAATAGATTTATATATTTGATATAATCAAAATCAAATCCTAGCAGACTTTTCTGTAGACACTGATTAATTCTAAAATTTATATTGAAATGTACAGAGTAGCCAGAGAAACTAGAAAAGCCACAAACAACTTTGAAAAAGATCAACATGAGAAGACCTAAATTATCTAATTTTAGGAATTATCATAAGGCTGCAGTTATGAAGTCAATGTGGCATTTACATCAAGACAAACAAATCAATGAAACTGAATAGAAATTCAAAAAATGCAAGCACTCATATATAAACAAGTGATTATTGACAAACGTGCAAAGGTAACTCCATGAAAATGATGGCCTTTTCAACAAATGGTGTTGGGAAATTGGATGTCCACACGCAAAAAAATTTCTTTATAAAGAACTTTGTTCCAAACCTCATATCATATGCAAAAATAAACTCAAAATAAATAATATTCTAAGCACAAAATCTAACATCAAAAAGTTTCTAGAAGATAACATAGAAGAAAATCTTTTCATCTTGTGTTAAGCAAAGCTATCTTAGACATAACAATTATAGCATGATCCACAGAAGAAAGGATAAATTAGTCTTTGAAAAAATTAAAATTTCTGCCCTTCAAAAAACATTAAGAAAACAAAAGGACAAATCACAAATTGGGAGAAAATATTTTAAAATTACATATCTGATAAATAAATTGTATCTTTTAAATCTCTCAAAATTTAATATTAATGAAAAACAAATAACATACTTTTTTCTTAAGTGGGCAAAAGATTTGAACACCCTCTTCACCAAAGACTTACAGATGACCAAAAACACATAAAAATATACTCAACACATGAGTCTTTAGAGGAAATGCATTAAGACTACCAATACCAATATACTTCTATTATAATGTCTAAAATTTTAAGAACTTACTATGCCAAGTGTGATGAGCTAACATAAACTTAAAATATGATCCAACAATTCTGCTAGATATTCACTCAAGAGAAATAAGAGCATATGACCATACAGAGACTTGTATTTGAATTTCTGTAAGAGCTCTTTTTTTAATACTTCCAAACTGGAAACAACCCATAGGATCATCAACATGTAAATAGGAAATCAAATCATAGTATGGGAAATCTACTCAACAATGAAAAGGAATAAACTATCAATACATGCAACAACATGATTGAATCACAAAATAATTATGCTGAATGGAAGAAGGTAGATTTTTTTAAAAACTGCATGCGGTGTGATTCAATTTTATCTTAATCTGCTCATGTGACTGTAACAGAGGACCATAGACTGAGTGACATAAACAACAGAAATCTATTTTGCATAATTATGGAGGTTGAGAAATCTGAGATCATGAGCTGGCATGTCTGGGTTCTGGTAAGGGCTCCCTTTCTGATTTGCAGAATGTCGCCTTCTCACTGTGTCCTCACTTAGCTGAGGATGGAGAGGAAACAAGCTATTCTTAGAGGGCACCTGCCCCACTCATGAGGCCTTCATCCCCAAGACCTAATTACCTTTCAGAGGCCCCATCTCCTAAGACCATCACATTGGAGGTTAGGATTTCAACATATGAATTTGGAGACACCCAAATATTCAATGCATAATACATTTTCTTGAAGTCTACAAAACAAACTAACCTACAGTGATAGAACACATACCAACAAGGTAAGAAAAGAAAGCTGTGAAACTCTGGGGGATGATAGATATGTTCATTATCTGCATCGTGGTGATGGTTTCACAGGTATATTATATACCAATCATACCATGAAAAAGCTATTTAAAATTTTCAGGCTAGACATGTTGAGAAAGTATACTGCAAGTTGATACAAGGACTTCATACTGCCTTATGTCAGTGGTATGTAAGATCAGGCTAATCCTATATTAGTGATGCTAAGGCTCAATAACCTAATAGAGCGGTGACTGCCAGATCTTTCCATTACAAAAATGCATTTTTATTTTTGCAATTAGTGAGTCATTTACTGGGTGAAACACTGGAACCGTGTAATTATTCCCTTCCCCAACTTCCTTTCACAAAATGGTTTTTAGTAAGCATTTTTATAAAGTTCCAGATACAAATAATTTAGCCTTTGTGAGCCATATTGTCTCTAGCTATCACTCAAATTTGCCACTACAGCACAAATTACAGTCTCAGACAACATGTAAACAAATGAGTATGGCTGTTCCAATAAAACTTATCTATAGACATGAAATCTGAATTATAAATTTCACACGTCAGGAAATACTGTTCCTTTTGGTTTTTTTTTTCAACTCTATAAAAGTTTAATAAGAAAATATTTTAGCTCACAGGTATACAGAATCAGTGGGCCAAGTGGGTCCAGGGGGTGGTAGTTGCTAACTCCTGGTTTATAAAATCACTTTGTGATATTTGCCTGAATCATTAATTCCACTGCAGTTTGCAACATGGTAATTTTCTAATTTGGTCATTCTTTCCATGTTCTGTATACTCCATATTCTTTTCACATGATTGATAGATAATTTTCTATTAAGATTTGCTTTTCATTACTTAGGAAGGAGCTGCACTTACTCCTCAAAAGGCAACATAAATGTTTAATTATTTCCCTTTAATACAAACTTCCAGAGGGAAAGAAATTAGTATATCATATTCTGTGATGGTAAATGATTCTCTCTCCTTCTACCTCTCCTCCTCCTCCTTCTGCCCTTCTCTCCCTCCCTCCCCTGCCTTTCCTCTCTGTAAAATATGGATCTACGGATTTGTACTGATGGATTGATTGACTGATTTGATTTATAATCATACTTTTTCTTTATTTTTTTGATGCTTAAATTGTCAGCTATGTGACCAGCTGGATACTCTTCAAATTGACTCTGTATCTTTTTGATATGGCCCATTAACCTTTGGCAGCTTCCTTGCTTTTTGGTACATGCTATATCAGGCTCAGCGTATACTTTACACAGATCTGAAATCAGCTATTTCTATTTCTGAAATCAACTATTTCTCCAAAAGCCCTGATTTCTTTAGTGAGGAACAATATAAGACTTAACTATACAAAACTGCTGACATTCAATCATCTTGGACATATAAAAATGGCAATTTCGCATGTCTTAACGTAACATAAAATATAAGAGTCTGGACCTCAACGTGTTCATTACCACTGACATGTCACTTGTCCAAGCTTTTCACATCAATATCACCAACATCTTACTTGAATCTCTTTCTCCTTGAAAATCTTAGCTCCCATTATATAAAAACTTATTTTACCGTATAATATGTGTGTTTCAAAATTACTACAGATAACAGAACTGAATGAAAAGGACTTCTTTATTGTACTTTTGACCTTAGAATATATCTTGCACTTGCAATTTTTTTGTTCAAATTTATTTGAAATAAATATTTAACTTATTCAGTAATGTTGTAGCTGGATTTGAAGGTAGGGAGGAATTGTAAATACACAATGATAAACATATGTGGCAGAATACGAATCTGAAAGTAGCTAAGTTAAAATTGGAGAAAGAGAGGGAGCATATTAATGTATTCACTTTTTTAGTTACTGCTGGTATGTAAAAAAAATCACCTATTAGCTTCCAATGTGAAATATAAAACAAGAAATGTTCAGTTTTATCAATCAATGACTTATAATAAGGACACATCTAATATCAAGAGAAGTCATCTTCTTTACTTCAAGGGGCAAAAAGAAGATGATTTGATGATCATTTTCCTACACATGAATGCTGAAGGGGAAGCAAGAGACATGAAAAGTTCACTGTTATCACACTTAATCCTCCTAACAATTTCATATGAGCTATGTGTATTCATCTCTAGTTTACACAAGGAGAAACTGGGAGATTAAGGACCTCCAACCCATTTCAGACTCTTGCCTGGGCAATTCCAAAGCCAAAGAACTCATACTTTACCCCAAACCAGGTAGCCTAAATCTTCATGCTGACCTCTGAACTGGCCTCTCTTGGCCTCTCCTGTGATGTAAAACAGGAGGATGTGCATGACTGGCCAAATACTAGACTAGGTACCTTAGAGACTGGGAGATCATTCCTTAGGGTCTTTTTGGTGACTGTAGGATGCCCAGGCCCACTAGACTTGTAAGCACCAAGAAGAAACAACCACACAAAGTAGCAAACCTATACTGGGTTCCCTGTAACCAAGGAACCCAGAAAACAAACAGGCCACTTGTGTCTTGAAGAAAGGATGGAGGGAGGGAAGTGGAAAGGGAGAAAGAGAGAGAAAAATAATAATATAGTAGCCTTTCTGGTTACTATTAGTGCATTAAAAAAGTACCCAATGGCTTCCCTATATGAAATGTGAAATCAGGAAATATTTGGCTTTGTTCGACAATGGCTTATAATGAAGACACATCTTACAGTCACACAAGTTATCTTGTTTCAAAGTTGGTAAACAGGATGTAATTAATACAGACTGACAAGGCACAGTCAAGCCAGCTTCCCTGGCAGAGCAGACATGCTCTACCAACCACACCCTGGGGGAAACACATCTTTCCAGGTACCATCCTGGCTCAGACCTTAAGGCTGAGGGAGAGTAAGAGGTAAATGTTAACTAGGGTAACCTTTGCTTTATGTCTTCTCTTGGCTGAGAAGGTACTCGTGGCTAGCTTTCTTATTGCCATTGATATGCAACTATCAGATATTTCTATCACACTTTTTTATTGCACACACCAAATATTTGTTCATTCAATAAACATGTGTTGTGGTCTATTCCCATTAGGCAATAATAATAATAATAATAATAACTGCCCCAAACTTAGTGGCTTATCCCAACCATTTTATCATGTGTAGGGATTCTGGGAGTCAGGAATATTGGTAAAGTACAAAGGAGATAGGTATCTCTGTTCCATGGTTCTGTGTTCTTATTGGAAGATTGAGCTGAAAGTTGGACTGATCTGATAGATTATTTCTATGTATCTGGGATACACACACACACACACACACACACACACACACACACACACACACACACACCCAGACTGTTCTCCTGGAGGCCCCACATATGGCCTCTCCGCCTAACACAGCTTCCCAGAGCCTGTGTCTTCACAGTAGTTAGACTTCTTACTAGGTGGCAAGGCTCTAAGAGTGTGGGTTCCAACTAACATGATGGAAATGGCATTGCCTTTTAGAACCCACCTTGAAAGTCACACAGCATCATTTGTCCTTTACTGGATTAGACAAAGCAATTTCAAGTGCACCTTCTTCCAGGATATCTTCCCTGCTGGATCCAGGGGAAGCCAGACTCTTCTGTGTCTATACCTCTGGACCACCTGCACTTTTCAGAGACCACCACAGATCATGCACTACTCCTGGGTGGTTACTTACATAGTTCTCTGTTGGGTTTGCAGCAGGTCCCACTGCCCTGGCCAAGTTTTCCATGCTTGTCCTTGTATCCCTTGTATCTTTTTTTATTATTGATACACAATTGTACATACTTATGCCACCACCATATAGTAGTTCAACACATGTAAACAATGAATAATGACTAAATTAGGGTATTAGCACATCCATCACCTCAAACCTGTATCATTCCTTTGTGTATGGAACTTTGTGAATATCTCTGACCCTTCCCCTTCCAGAGCTTACACCAGGAGTCCAGGTAGACAATTTAAGTATTCAAAAAAGAGGAAAGAGTCCAGCATGGTGGCCATGTGCCAGTATTCCCAGCTACTCCAGAATATGAAATGGAAGGATTGCTTAAGCCCAGAAGATCAAGACCAGACTGGACAATACAGCAAGACCCTGCCTCTGAATAAGTAAATAGATAAGTAAATAAATAGAAAGAATATATATGTAGGTTGGAAAAAATTGTAATTAAAAGTCAGTAAGAGAAAGACAGCTCACTCCCATGTTCATAGCAGCAATAGTCACAATTCCATATCCCAGATATGGAATTAGCCTAAGAGTCCATCAATGAATGAATGGATAAAGAAACAGTAGTACAAATATGCAATGCAATATTATTTGACTGTACAAAAGGAAGAAATATATCCATTTGCAATAACATTGATGAACTTAGAGAACATTATGCTAAGTGAAATAAGCAAGACACAGAAAGAAAAATACTGCATGATTTCTAAAAGTCCATGACATAGTAACAAAGAGTAAAGTGGTGGTTACCATGGATGGGGGAAATGGGGGAAAGTAGGTCAAAGGGTACAAAGTTGCAGTTACACAAGGTGATTAAATCTAGAGATATAACATAGAGCACAAGGATAACAGTCAATAATATTATAGTGTAAACTTGAAATGTGCAAAGAGAGTAGGCTCTTACTATAAAAAGGGTAACAATGATGGATTGTTAATTTGCTTCACTGTAGCAATCACTTGAATATGTGTATGTATATTAAAACTTCACTTGTATACTTCAAATTTATACAATAAAAAAGGCAAATGGCAAAGAGGTAAATGAATATGTGCAAGGCTCCTCAAAACTTCAAAAACCAAGGGTCTGCAGTGTTCCGTGATAGAGTCCCTGCTGAGCATGAACCAGTCCCCGAGTTCAATTCTTAGTACCATGGGGAAAAGAACTAATCTTGGAACTGGCTTACATTTCTCCACCTCTTTTCTGCACTTCATGAATCATTTAGGGCCACGTGGCAAGATGACTAACCCTAATTAAGTAATACAACTGACAACCCATTTCTAAATACAGTTGATGCTGCTATATTGTGACAATAAGTGTTCTTAAAAATCATCACACGCTGAAAAAAACACTCAATAAACTGTACAAGGCTTATGGGAGTAAATGGTGTTAGAGATAAACATCAGTGACATATTAAAAATAAAAATAGAACTCAATAAAAACTGTAGCACAGTTTGATACCGTGTCACACAGTTGAGAAATACAAAAGCACCACAACAAATATGACACTTTACCTCAAAAATGACCTATGTTTGCCACAGAGATGGGCTAGAAAGAGCTGCAGCTTGGGTGTTACTGTGATTGGTGCAGAGAGTGCCCTCAGGTCACAGAGTCCCAACACTCAGGTGAATGGGCGGGGCTCACTGTCCTTGGTCCGCCAGCATCACTTGTAAGGGAGCCTAAATGCTGGGGCATGCATTTCCACCTTTTCTATGTGTATCCTCTGAAGTATGTGTTCGTGAAAAACCTGGACTCTGAACCTATATATAGTCTTCTTCAATTAACTTCTGCATCAAGGCTGAAAATTCAGTTGCGACTCTCATCTGCACTCATGGCTTTGGAAATTGTAAGCAACACTAGAAACCATAAAACCAGCCATTGTGAGGACTAAATGGAGTCAGTTACGCAGGATTTGGCAACTTCCATTCAAGGTCTTCTAACTTAGATAATTCAGTTTCCTTTTTGTAGCCATTATTTGACATTTTGAACCAGGAGGATTCAAAAGGTTTGGGATGTTGAGTGAATGGTGGTGGTAGTGTATACAATGTAGAAAAAATCATATGTGCAAAAATAAAACAAAGCAAAACCTTCTGGGATTTTACACATAGCAAGTTGAGGTGGCTGGTGGAGGTGGGGGGTGTGAGCAGTGGGTGTGCTATGTATTCTTATCCAGCATGCCTCAGCTGGATATGATTTCATGAGCACAGGCAAAGGCCAATTCATATTATGCTCAAATTGTTCCTTAATACATCAACTGCTTTAAAACAAACCCATGTTTTAAAAACAAGCTCTAAAATAAAACTGATGGGGGCTGGACTATAGCTAAGTGGTAGAGCACTTGCCTAGGATGTAAGAGGCAACTGAGTTCAATCCCCAATACAATAATAATAATAACCACCACCACCTCCCCAGAACTGACGGTATATGACAACTGTTTTTTTTTCTGAATACCACTCTTCTAATCTGCAAGGTGTTATTTATTTTGCTATGCTTTATTTCATCAATGCTCGTAACACTCCTGAATAGGTTTCATCAGCCAGAAAAAAATAGACATTAACAAAATCCCTTAAAAATAGAAAAGAAGCAGCATGAGGAGAAAGAGCATATTCCTGGCAGCTGGTAGACAGATGTCTGAGGTTTGCATAAGCGTGCATGATTGTACACCTTTCCCAACATACCCAAGCCTTATACAAAGGAGTAGACAGAAGTTTGAAAAATGCTCCTTCACAGCAATGAAACACAGACGAAAGATATTAAGCACTGTTTTGATTGTATCTGGGTTACACTCTTTTATATCAGGTTGATTCTTCTACAGTCATGTTCAATTTTGGCCCTGGAGTTACTGCCTCCACAATTCCAGAATTCAAGACAGGACTGAGAAGACTTCAGTCCACCCACTGAGGACAAATCACAACAACACCCTATTTCCGGTTACTGAGATAAAGAGGTAAAGAAAGCTTTTCTCGCAATGCTTTTTCTCGGGTGCTGCTCTCCTCTGGGACTTCTGCTACAGTGGCAGGGTTAAGGGAGCACGTAGCTTTCCCCAGGAGAATGGGAGCCATCATGTAGGGCAGCTGTGGGCAAAGGACAGGGTCAAACAGAGCTGCAGCTCATTCTGTAAAGAACATGTTCATGGAACTCAGCCAGGCCCATTTGCTTGTGTCACTATGGCTATCTCTGCACTGTACCATGGGGTGGAGTGATTGGGACAGAGGCCTATGGCCTGCAAAGCCCCAAACACTTACTCCTGGCCCTTTTCAGACAAAGACTGCAGAGCCTGCAAACAGAGAGCAGTCAGAACTCTGGCTTCAAGAGACCAGGGATGCCGGGCACAGTGGTGCATGCCTGTAATCCCAGTGGCTCAGGAGGCTGAGGCAGGATGATTGCAAGTTCAAAGCCAGCCTCAGCAATGTAGCAAGGCCCTAAGCAACTCAGCAAGACCCTGTCTCTAAATGAAATATAAAAGAGAGCTGGGGATGTAGCTTAGTGGTTAAGCGCCAGAGGGTTCAGTCCCCAGTACCAAAAAAAAAAAAAAAGAGAGAGAGAGAGAGAGACAGAGACAGAGAGAGAGACCAGATAAATCAGCAACACAGACTGGCCCAAAGAAGGACTCATTTCCTATACCTGAGAACCTTCTACCCAGCTAGGTCCATCCCTGGCCCTTCTGGCTGCCTGCGGAGCACCAAGGTCCTTCTCAACGCCTCCCTCAAGATTCCTCACCACAGTTTTCTAAGAACCTCTCAAATCACACGGCCTTCCATCTGTCCCCACTTCCCAAATTACTAGGTACCTCTCCCACTCACTTCTCTGACACACATACTTGGTATCTCACAGATGCCTGCATGTACAGAAAACTTCTTTCCAGGTGAGCCACCCATGGTACACCTCCTGTGCTCATCTGTGCAGACCTGTGTTGCCCTGAAGGCCAAGAGAAGTCTGAGGACTTGACTGAACTTCCCAAGTAGGAAACAAGGAACTCTACTTTCGACTGGTCATGGTTATCCAGGCCAAGTTTTCCTGGCACAAAAGTCAAGTAGCCCAGTAGTGATGGGAGAAAAGCTGGAGAGAAAAGAAGAAAGCATGTTCAAAGCAAGTTGGAGAATTGTGTGGCAGATAGCAGGACTGTGTGGTGCCGGGGGTTGCTGGCTGAAAAGTTGGCAACTTGAGGGAATGTGACGGTAGACCAGTGGGCAAGGAGGTGGCCCAGCTCCCAGTGGAGGGCAAGCAGCCCATTTGGAGGCCCCAAGGAATTGCAGAAAAGAAATTATAGCATAAGGGTAAAGTTGCTTTTTGTAACTTCTTGAATAACTCAAGAAAATTTGAAACTGATTTTAGAAAGATGTTAACAGAAATATTTTCTGTCATTAAAAATGAATACAGAACATGTGTCTCCTCTCTCAGGAATGATGTTTTCTTCTCCTGGGTCAGTCTGAAGAAAATTGTTTAAGATTCCTCTAGAAACTTCCCTGATCCTCCTTCCAAGTAGAGTGGGACTCTATCCCAGCACATGCTACACTTGCTATGATGATTTGCTTTCTTTTTCTTGCATTAGATTAGCAACTCCCAAGCTGAGAGCTGAGACCTGACTCTCCAGGGAAGGCTGTGATAGTTGCTTGACCTGTGTCTTAGTCTGCTTTCTGTTGCTATTCTAACAAAATAACTGAGACTGCATACTTTATAAAGAAAAGGGGTTTTTTAGCTCACAGTTTTAGAGACTGAAAGCCCAATATTAGACTGCTCCATCTTCTTGGCTTCTGATGAGGGCCTAATAGTAGATAGCATCGTGGCATGAAAGAGATCATATGATGAGACAATAAGAAGGAAAGACTCAGGGGTCAGGCTCACTCTTTCTAACAACGTACTCTCACAGGAACTAATCAGGGTCATTCCAAAACCACATTAATCTCTTCCAAGGGTAGCACCCCCAGTAATCTAAAGAATTCCTAGTAGGCCCTACCCCTTAAAGGTTCCACCACCTCCCAGATCCACCACACTAGGGACCAAACTCAAAACACATGAACCTTTGGGAACATGCTCCAACCATATCCAAATCGTAGCAATCTGTGATAAAACTGAGGCTCATGAAGTGTGCCTTCCATACCCAAGGTCAGCTGGGGACCAACGAAGGCTGCACTTGAATCCAGAGCTGCTGTGACTCTAGAATTTGAGCTCATACCACTCACTTGTGCTGTTACCAAGTAATGTTTAAAGAAAGTGTTCTGTAAATTCTGGTGAATAAATAAATGAGTGGGTGAGTAGGTGGGTGGGTGTGTAGGTGACTGGATGAAGCATATAGCTTTGTAAAGCTCTTCTTTGCTCATTATGAGGAGGCTGTGCAGTCTAGTGGGGGGAACCCAGCCATTCCACTCCACCACCAATTACCTAACTAGTCTTAAGAATATATAGCCTCTGAGCCTCAGTAACTTCATCTGCAAAAGAGCAACAACGCCTCTCTCAAGAGTGAAGTTCAAGGGTCATAATTTAATCAAAAATGTTCTGTAAATATAAAATGCAAAATCAGTATCTAGTCATAATAAGGCTAATTATTATGGTGAATTCCTTTTATAACATCTGAGTCATTCATTCATTTATTCATTCATTCATTCTTAAGTACATGTCAGGCTTTTTTTCTTTCCTTACAATACTAGGGATCCTCTACCACTGAGCTATATCTCAATCCCTTATTTTATTTTAAGATAGGTTCTCAATAAGGTGCCAAGCCTGGCCTCAAACTTGCAATCCTCCTGCCTCAGCCTCCTGAGTTGTTTGGATTGTAGATCTGTGCCACTGCATGCAACAAGCATGCAACAATTAGGTTCTCGGTACAAGAGACATAAGAATAGTTTCTGCTCTCAAGGAGCTCCCATTCTGATGGGAGAAGCAGAAAAGGTGACAAGTGACTATGACATCTGGTATATCACTAACAGGAATAAGATAAAGATTTCAGATTTATAAAAACCCAAGTGTTTTCTTTTGACAAATTGAAGTTCTCTGCTTCACACTCAGCAGGCGCTCCACCCTGTGCTGCATCTGACTGTGGTCTCCTTGGCTGAGCAAAGGTTCTGGGGCATAAGGGAATAGAGAACACGTAAGAGGAAAGTCCCCAGCCAGCTCTACGCAGCATCTGCTGCATTAATCCACAGCCATCAAGGCAGAGCGGGGGTGTGGGATGTGGCAGCTGTGTACACAGCGCATGTGCACTGCCTTCTAGAGCCGCAGGGCTCAGGTGGGACTCAGTCTGTCAGCCCAGAAGGCCCTCCAGAGTACAGCAGAGAACAAGTCCTCTCGCAGGGTCCTGCTTACACTCTGATCTCCACTCTCTGCTCTGCACTGGGCTCTCTTGCCCTCTGCCTTCCCGGCACTGGTCAGGAGGGGAGTCATATGTTTGAATAACCACAAACATGTTTACATTTTAGACACATTTCTCAGCAGAAATAAGTCTTGTACTCTGTCCAAGTTGCGTTGGCAGTAGCAACCACACAAATGTTGCTTTCAAAGGGTTACTATTCCTGGTAACTATGATAATAATATAGTCCTATGTCACTTAATGAGTTACATTTTGAGAAATGCACCCTTAGGTAATGCTGTTGTTGTGTGAACGTCATAACACGAACAACACCGCTGTTACACAGTGCGTGGCTGTGGTGGCTGCAAGAGTGACAGCCATCTTATTTTTGGACACATGTATGTGTTACAGTCAGAGATAAGGGTTTTATGGATAGTATCACATTTTATACTTACTACAACTGCATAAGCCAAGCATTTCTATTATCCTGATTCAACAGATAAACAACCACAGACTTGGAATGATAACAAATCACTTGTCCAAAGGCACATTTACTGGGTGACAGAGCTGGGTTTTTAACTTGGGTCTGATTCCATAACCAATGGCTTTAGTCACCTTCTATGTCACTGCCAGACCCAGTCCCTTATGGGCCAAACAGTCACAAGGATGCTCCTATTACTTGCTCCCTCTTCCTCAAATGTTTTCCCTCTAATGTCTGCATGGCTCCCTCTGGCCCCTATTTGCAATGGCACCTCTTCCTTCATCTTCCTTGTCCCTGTTTTCCCTGTATTGTGTTTGCTCACAGAACTTATCTGGTGTCATGTCATGTATCTATTATTTGCATATTGTCAGTATCCCTATCAGACTAGAGTCCCTGGGAGTAGAACATTGTTTTGTTCACTGATGAATCTACACCACATAGGACAGAATCTGCCTTACAGAAAGTGTTCCAAAGACACTGGGTGGCTGAATGGATAGAGCTCATGCTGATGTGAACTATGCAAAGTTGAAATCGTGCCATGAAAAACATTAATAAAGCCTCACTTGGTTTGCAAAGTTTGAAGTGATTCAAAATGTTCCCAAATTGTAAGAATTCACCAAGAATCACACTACTTCAAAGCTGGTGGGACAGGGCAATTATATCTGTGCTTAAGCTGTTATCCAGGGTGACTTCACTTTAGCTGAACACTCTGGGTTATTCTCTGAGCCAGGCTGTTCTTGTACCTCAGTAATCCTCTGAGTGATCTGAATGACTAGCATGCTTTTATTTTATTATCTGCTAACACTAATTTAAAGTATTCTGGGTACCTATATAAATGTCATCTAAGTATTCACTATGTGCAAGCAGTGTAAGTTACTTGGGAATCATTAACCTTGGAAATTAGATCTGACCAAACATGCTATGAAGAAGATAAAACTGCACCCTGAAACCCCACCTTGTTAATTTAGCAAAGAGGACTCAACAAACTATTAGAGTCACACTGAGGAATTTAAAGCAATTCTAAGACAAAAAATATAAATAACGTGCTTTAAGAAGTCAGTGTCTTATGACTTTGTATTTATTACTGAGGGAAATCATGTCTTGAATTAGGAGTCAAAAGTGTCCTCTGTTCTAACTCAGGATTATCTTATGTGAGGTTTCCAGGTCTTCCCCTATTTGAAGTTTCTGACATTTCCACAAGGGCCTGAAACCTCACCTGCTCATAGTGGGTTTGTTGGAAGAACAGACCCTGCCTGTGCATCATAGGATGGTTCTCCAGTCAGTCAGCCCCCAGGCTGCAGTTCCCCAACCATCCATGACCAGCAGCCTGGCTCGTGTTTTTTCTCACCTTGACTGCCACGGTCCCATGATCTAGCCACACCAAGCTGAGCAGACCTCTTGAGCAAAGCTTTCATTTCTGCAGGTGAAAATTGAACCTATGCAACCACGCCATACCTCAGGATGGAGCTCATGAAAAGGCCTCTCCCTGGGTTCTGCATCCATGGGTTAAACCCAAGCCTGGTGCAAAAAAATATTTGAGAAAAATATTTTTCATCATTCCCTAAACGATACAGTGTAACAGCTATTTACTTAACATTTACATTGTATTAGCTATCTAGAGATGAGCTAAATATACAATAGGGTGTGCACAGGTTCTATTCAAATACTGTACTATTTTATATAATGAGCATCTGTGGATTTTATTATTCGAGAGGGATCCTGGAAATGGAGGGATGTTCATACTCTCAATACTTGTGCGTCTGCTTTTCAAACTCAACCTGCTAAACTCTGACTTGGATAAAATTGAACTGCTGCCTTATTTTCACACATACATACACACATATGCAGGCTGCCTAAACTACCAGAGAATGTCCCCTATCGTAGGTTTGGTGCCACAATACCTCTATGTCCTAGTCACAGGTGGTCCCATATGGCCTGGCAATTCTTCCCATCTCCAGTCACCTCTTGAAATACTTTTAGAAGTTATTTCACAGTGAGGATCTTCTTGAGAGCCCTTTCCTACCAGTTCCCACCACTACCTTCCCACTCCCCACCCTAACTCCTTTTCTGAGCTTTTCTGAGCTCCATCCAGTCTTGTCTTCTTCTCCTCCAACAGTGCCCTGCCCAACTCAGTGTTTCTCAGTGCAGATCCCTCCCTCCCTCCCCATCTCCACAGACTGTAATAGATCAAATAATAGCCCTAAAAGTACCGAGTGCTTATGACTAGAAAAAAGGTCAATGCGGGTGATTAAGGACCTTGGGATAAGGACATTATTCTGGGTTATCCAGATGAGACCTAATATCATCATAGCATGCTTATAAGAGGAGGGCAGGATGAGATTTTACACAAGAGAGGGGAAAGTGGGACTGGAATGATATGGCCACAAGCCAAGGAACATCTGCAGTCACTAGAATCTGTAAAGGACAAGGAAACAGATTCTTTCTAGAGCCTTCCTTCAAGGGTATGCAACCTTGCCAACACATTTCTTCCAGCCTTATGGCCTCCAGAAGTGTGAGAGAGTAAGTATCTGTTGTTCTGGGGTCATTTGTTACAGCAGCGAGAGGACACTGATATAGTAACTTCATTCCATGGACCATTCCCTCTCCTTTACAGTTCCATCTCTCCCAGGATTTCTTTTTCCTACAACCTTTTAAACATGGGCAGATCTCCATCCTTCACAATAAACAACAAAAGCCATAGCAGCTTTCAATGGATCACTGCTCTTTCTCTCCCTCTGGCTAACTCCACACTCCTCCCACCAAGCTCCTTGGCAGCACGCCCACCTTCACGGCCTGCACATCCCACCTACTGCTCACTCCTCATCTCCTGCAGCCCACTTCCTCATCCGGGAACCAGTGACCTCTGTACCTGCCTCATCCGGGTACCTGTGACCTCTATGCCTGCCTCATCCGGGAACTAGTGACTCCTGGATCTGCTTCATCCGGGTACCAGTGATCTCTTCGCTGCTGAAGCCAATCAGCCTTTTTTTTTTTTCCTTCTCTTGCTGTCTCCCCTGACAACAGAAGACCAGCGTTATCTAGTCTGATAATCTGGAAGTGCCTCAAAGACAAAACTTATTTCTCATTTATCTTTACCCAGTTCTAGGTACACGGGAGCCTCCAAATGTTCTTAAACTCATGGTCTAGTCATGGGAAATGCAAAGCAATACAGTGTCATCCAAGCGCAGTCTTCACAGGGCGTCGGAACGTCCAGGGCTCACAACCCAGCCATGCAGGAAGGTGGCCAGACACAGAGAGGCACCTCTGAAGACCTGGCCACCAGAAAAAGCACAGGATATTGAAGAGGCCAGGAAAGGGATTGGGGTGGGGGGCACAAGCTGGGAGGTGCAAGGAGGGCTGGCAGTAAGAGGGGATGCTGAGGAAGGAGGGGGCGCTTGCAGTATCCCAGCTGGGGCCAGGCCCTGTGAGGCTAAGATGAATGGCACACACACTGCCCACCTGCAGGGCATTCGTTCTCACAAACACCAGTATTCCTCAGACATTTTCAATATGAAGTTTGAGCTGTGGGCAGCGCCTTGCACATGATGACATTAACAATAAATGGGGGAATGAAACGTCTTTCTGTACACCATACTTTGGAAACATGATCGTAGGAGCCAATACTGCTATATTAAAGAAGGAACTGCTGCTGATCCTCCAGGTCACGCCATAGAAAGACCATCCTGAAGGTCAGCACCTGTACCTCCTTGCCCTCCCTGCACACTTGCCCTGGGTCCTGGTGAAGCACATGACCCATGGTGGAAAAACCAGTTGTAGCTCCCTGGGAAAACTACACAAGGAATGAGATGAAACGTTCTATTTAATTGGCCTATGAACTCTCACAGCTTGTTTTTCTGCTCTCTTCTGTTTTATAAGGGCCTGTCAAAACTGTCTCCTGCTGTCACCACTAGCAGCCCTCAGGCCTAGACATGTCTTCCAACATTTATGCTGCCCTATTTGTGAAGGTCCCTGCAGACTGGTCTCGGTTCACCCAACAAAGCTAAAACAGGTTGTTGTTTTAAGTCAGCCTAAGAGAATTTAGGTGCTTTATCTATAAAATCCAGACAGAGAATAAGGCCTAGGGCTAATTGTTAACCTGCTAGGTACTTTCTAATGATAGAAAAGAGGCATGAAAGCTGATTCTCTTCTCCAATAATTGTAATCTTTAAATATCACTCAGTGACAAGAAGGGGAAAAACAGTGGGGGAGAGAAAGAATGATAGAGCTGACAAAGTAAAAGGGAATCTGATCCTTGAGAGACGACATGGTTTCTAAATTATGTGTGTAGGTTCAGAAGGAGAAATCTGCTTAAGTGCTACCTTTCCCAAAGATAATTTATTGAACACAAGAATTTTCACTAACTATGTGAAAAGTGAGACTGAAACATAAAAGACCCAGCTGAAGTAGTATGCTTGGAGATTTCAGACTCCATATTAGATTTTATACATGATGATTAAAAGCAACCATTAACGTAAGGCAGTATGAGTTGATCTCATACTGAGCAAACTTATTACCAGAGAGGAATATGATTCAACAGACTATAGATTTCTCACTAAGGAAAAAAAAAAAAAAAAAGAAAAGGAACAAAAAGGTCTATGTACATCTTCAGTGTACTGAAACAAAAGAAGTGTCAACCTAGAATTTTATTATTCAGTGAAAATATCCTTCAGTAAGAAGGTAAAAAAAGACATTTTCAGGGCTGGGGCTGTAGCTCAGTGGTAGCGTTCTTGCCTAGCACAGGTGAGGCCCTAGGTCTGATCCTCAGCACCACATAAAAATAAATAAAAAAAAATAAAGACACTGTGTCCATCAATAACTTAAAAAAAACTTTTTAAAAAGATATTTTCAAATGAATAAAAAGTAAGAGAATTAATTGTGAGCAAATGTGCTTAGAAGAGTTGCTAAAGTAGTTGATCAGACAGAAATAATGCCAGAAGGGAACCTAGACCCTCAGAATGAAGGACATTCAACAGAAGTGATAACTATCTAGGTAAGTATAATAGACTGTTCTTTCCCTGTTGAGTTATTTAAGTAGTGTTTTATACTTGAAAGCCAAAATTATAACATTGTTTGAAGAGGAATTTTCAAGAATATAGGTATAAGATAAATATAAGGGTCAATTTCTATATTCTGTATAAGTGGTAGAATACTGATTTTAAGTACACTATGAAAAGTTGAGTATGTTATAATCCCTAGAGCAAAACATAGAAACTACAAAGACATATACTAAAATAGTAAAATGACTAAAAATAATTCAGTAACCTAAAAAACAAAGTCAGGAAGGAGAAACATAATAACGGAGAACAGGAAAGAAAGATAAAACAAATAACAAAACTATAGGCCTAAATCTAAAAATAGCACAGATGACACTAAGTAATCCAAACATGCCATTTAAAAGACTGAGGTTAGCAGAATAGTTTTCTTTTCAAATATAACCCAAACATTTGCTGTTATTTAAAAGAATATAATATAGGTAAAATTTAAAGAATTGGAAGAGATTTCCAGGCATAGTGGACACATAGCTATAATCCCAGCTCCTCAGGAGGCTGAGGCAAGAGAATGGTAAGTTGGAGAACAGCCTGGGCAACTTAGTGAGAACATGCCTCAAAACAAATTTAAAAAGGGCTGGGGGCTGGGGTTGTGGCTCAGTGGTAAAGCTCTCGCCTCACAAGGGTGAGACCCTGGGTTCAATCCTCAGCACCACATAAAAATAAACAAAATAAAGGTATTGTGCCCATGTATAACTAAAAAAAAATTTTAAAAATTTAAAAAGGGCTGGGAATGTAAGTAGAATACTTGCCTACCATATGCAAAACCTGGGTTTAATACCCAGTACCACAAAAAAGGTGGGTAGCGGGGGAAATGCATCTAAGAGAACTTAGTGTCCATATTAATATCAGCAGATAATAAAATAGACTTTGGAGCAAAGAAAATTATCAAAGATAAAGGTGGACATTCTGGGGCTGGGGATGTGGCTCAAGCGGTAGGGCGCTCGCCTGGCATGCATGCGGCCCGGGTTCGATCCTCAGCACCACATACAAACAAAGATGTTGTGTCCGCCGAAATCTAAAAAATAAATATTAAAATTCTCTCTCTCTCTCTCTCTCTCTCTCTCTCTCTCTCTCTCTTTAAAAAAAAACGAATTGCTAATATGTTGATACTCGTTATCATTCTGCTTTAAAAAAAAGGTGGACATTCTGTAATGATTAAAAGGACAATTAATCAAGAAGATATAACAATCCTAAATGTGTATGCATCTAAAAACAGGGCTTCAAAATAAAGGAGAAAAAGCTGATAGAACTAAATGGAGAAATAAATCCACAAGTATAATTAAAATATTCAATACTTCTAACTAATAAATACAACTAGTTGAAAATCAGTAAGGATATGGATAAACTAAGCAATATCATCAACTGTATCCAAGTGACACTCACAGGATAGTACACCCACACACGCACATACATGTACACAAGCAAATTATACCTTTTTAAAGTACAAATGGAACATTTGCCAAGATAGACTACAAACTAGGTCACAAAACACACCTTAATAGAATGAAAAGAACTGAAATCATACAAAATATGAATATAATAAAATTAAATTTACAATAACAGAAAGATAACAGGATAACATTCAAACATTTGGCAGTTAAGAGACATTTCAATAATTGGTCAAAAAAATTTCAAGAGAAATAAAAAAAATTGTGACTTGAACAAACATGAATTTATAGCATATCCAAATTCATGGAATGCAGCTAAAGCCATGCTAAGAGGAAAATTTATAGTATTAAACACTCAAATTAGAAAAGAAGAATGTTTGCATAAATAATCTAAGCTTAATACTTAAAAAACTAGAAATAAAAACCCAAAGCAAGAAGGAGAGAAATAACAAAACTGAAACAGAAATCAATAAAATGGAAAAAAACACAGAAAATTATAAATCTAGATATTTGAAAATAAAAATTGATAAGCTTCTATCAAAACTGACAGGGGGAAAAAAAGAAAAAAGCAAGAAGACACATATTACTAACATCAAGATTGGAAGAGGAAATTCCACTACAATGGGTAGAGGAGGAGAAGAAAAAAAATCAAGATGGTAGCTGAGCTCAGATGGAGGCTGAGGCAAGAGGATTGCTTGAGCCCAGGAATTCAAGGCCAGCCTGCATAACATAGCAAGAGAGAACATGGTCTGAGGGAAACCAAAGAGAAGGCCCATCTTACCAAAGAGGATTCAGCCAGCAGTGACTGAGCCTGCTTCTCAGGTGAGTAGGACTAAGATGGAGATGGACACTAGGTTCAGTTACAGAACTACTGATGAGCTTGGAGTGTGTGTTGGGGGCGGGGGGGGGGTGAAGATTGCAGCAGGTTATGAGGCGGCACAGAGAACTGGGTCAAATTCCCGCCAGAAGTTCAGTGGTGGGGAGAGGAAACACAGAGGAGGGGGGTCCTCCAGGAATAGGGTGTGGTCTGATTTTTCCCCCCATGGGAAACGGGAACATGTTAAATTCTGACAGGAAGGATTCAATGTAGAAGGAAAAGCTGAGCAAAGAGGAAGAATGGTCCCTTGGGATGGCCAAGCCTCTTCCTTCCTCACTAGTCAGGAGAAAGGATGGTGGTGGGGCAGGGGTGGTGGGGGCTGGAAACACAAGGATATTCTCAACTGACCACTTGTCATCGTCCTGTGTCTTGCATGAACTGTGGAGGCTGACAGTCCTAACTTGTGCCACTTCCCATGACAGCCTTCCTGTGCCTCTGTTTCCCCTCTGAAATTTGGGGATAATAAATCCAACCTCAGAAGGCTATTGGGAGAATTCATTGAAATACTGCATTTAAGAATGTTCGGTAAATGCTTGCCCCTGTGTCTAGTAATTACTATCATTACCACTATAATTTGCATATCTTTAAGAATCAATTACAAAGTCTATGCTTTCCTTCTTACTGTAAGAAAAAAATTCAAAAATCATAAACTCTTTCCCTGTCACCACTGCCTCAGTCCAGAGGATCAGGCAGGGTCCATCCTTCTCCAAGCCTCGTCCTGTCCTGCAGGCCAGCTCTTTCATTGGGAGTAGAATGCTGGATTTGGCAGCAGGAGGAAGTCAGCACATTTACTGGTTCAGGGGAAAGCTGAGAGGAGCTGGAAGGCATTCACTGTTAAGGGCCCAAACACACGTGGTAAGTCTCCAGTGAGGCTTTAAGGCAACACAAGGCAGGGATTAGCAGGGGGTGAGTCATAGTCCTGCATATGCTTCAGAGCTCACTGACATGCACACAGATGGACTTGCCAGCTTCATTCCAACCCTGCTACTAAATCTAAATTCCCGACTCCTTCCTTTTCTTTCTGGTCTACCTAAAAGCCTGCATCTCAGTTGAAGGCTCTGAGTTCCCGCCCATTTCACATTGACAGACTGTGCACTCGCAAGGTCCACACAGGTCCCAGAATGTCTTTTGCGACTTCATGCCCAGCTCCCCAGACACCAAGCACAGAGGTACAACCAGTGAATCACTCTGCTATCATAAAAGCCTTCTCATTTTCAAAGATCCTCTTTTAAAACTATTGTCAGTTACCACACCATGGCCTGGAAATAAGAGAAAGTAGACTTGGAAACGGAATATTTAGTCCTGGAAATTGCCCTAAGTCATATTTCAGCAAAACATTTACAATGCCCAAACACGTTCTTGACCTTTGAGGGAAATGTGCGTTTGGAGAAAAGGCCTGTGTTCTGACCTCACCAGACCATGAGAACTTCCTCCTTTCTGCCCACGTATCTAAAGGATCCCTAGCTGCTATTTCCCCATGGGAGCACACCTGCATCTTTTCAAGGTCCTTCTTTACCTTTGAGGTCTATAGTGACTTTACCAAGTGGCCTCAACTCCCCAGCATCTGGGGATGTTCTCCTTCTGTCTGTTTTTGGAGAAGAAGGAAAGGATAAACTGTCTTAGAAAAATTCCTGCTAGTGAGAAGTTCTGGGTCATAATAGGAAAAAGTTGAGGAGAACTAAGTTTTCTTCATCGTAGATGTTTTTTTCTGAACAATTTCACTTTGCCCAAGACAGCCTTGGTGTATAGCTGTTGTACCGCTATATGTCTTAGTAGCACCTCTTGTAGTCTCATAAGTGTTTCACTTTGGTACTAAGACTATATTATCCTAGTTATCCTAGGTCTAGGTAGTGGCTGTTAAACCTTTGGTCCTCTAGAGCTCTCTGCCCATTGGCAATTGGTTAATCCTTGCATTGTTGGCAAGAGTGAAGCCTAATCAAGCTCTTGTTTGGGAAGAATGAACCAAAATGAATCTGGAATGAATTAATCTGGCAGCATGTTCCTCACTTCATGTCACCTATCAGGCTTCAGGGGGTGCATTTCTTGTTGCCAGCCTTTTTAATTCTCAGGAGCAGAAACTCACCCTTTAACAAGAAGTATCTTCCTCCCAATCTTGACATGGCTCCCTCACTTCCTCTGTAGATTCACATCTCTGTTCATTAGAGACATGTACTGAAACACTTCTCCACCTTGTCATCTACTTACCTGGTTGAATTCATAAACATGCATAATGTTACATATGAATACAAAGCATCATATGCTTATTACAGCAGTCTCTTACACTAGAATGCAAATTCTGAAATAATTGGGACTTTGTGTACCTTATTTATTTCTGTATTCCCAGAAGCTACCATGCAGGTGGCCCCCAACTTATGATGGTTCAACTTGTGAGTTTCTGACTTTACAATAACACAAAAACTATATAATCAATAAAAAGAGTTAATAACAAGAATCAACAAATGGGACTTACTTAAACTAAAAAGATTTTTCTCAGCAAGAGAAACAATAAGAGAAGTAAATAGAGAGCCTACATCCTGGGAACAAATTTTTACCCCTCACACTTCAGATAGAGCCCTAATATCCAGAATATACAATGAACTCAAAAAATTAAACAATAAGATAACAAATAACCCAATCAACAAATGGGCCAAGGACCTGAACAGACACTTCACAGAAGAGGACATACAATCAATCAATCAACAAGTACATGAAAAAATGCTCACCATCTCTAGCAGTCAGAGAAATGCAAATATGCAAATCAAAACCACCCTAAGATACCATCTCACTCCAGTAAGATTGGCTGCCATTATGAAGTCAAACAACAATAAGTGTTGGCGAGGATGTGGGGAAAAGGGCACACTTGTACACTGCTGGTGGGACTGCAAATTGGTGAGGCCAATTTGGAAAGCAGTATGAAGATTCCTGGGAAAGCTGGGAATGGATCCACCATTTGACCCAGCTATCACCCTTCTCGGACTATTCCCTGAGGATCTTAAAAGAGCGTACTATAGGGATACTGCCACATCAATGATCATAGCGGCACAATTCACAATAGCTAGACTGTGGAACTAACCTAGATGCCCTTCAATAGATGAATAGATAAAAAAAATGTGGCATCTATACACAATGGAGTATTACGCAGCAGCACTAAAAATGACAAAATCATAGAATTTGCAGGGAAATGGTTGGCATTAGAGCAGATTATGCTAAGCGAAGCTAGCCAATCCTTAAAAAACAAATGCCAAATGTCTTCTTTGATATAAAGAGAGCAACTAAGAACAGAACAGGAAGGAAGAGCATGAGGAAAAGATTAACATTAAACAAAGACGAGTGGGGGGAGAGAAAGGGAGAGAGAAGGGAAAGCATATACAAAATTACATATAAGAAGTTGTGAGGGGATAGGGGGAAGGAAACAAGGGAGAGAACTGAACAACAGCAGAGGAGGTAGAGAGGGAAGATGGGAGGGGAGGGGAGGGGGATAGTAGGAGATAGGAAAGGTAGCAGAATACAACAGTCACTAATATGCCATTATGTAAAAATGTGAGTGTGTAACTGATGTGATTCTGCAATTTGTATTTGGGGTAAAAATGGGAGTTCATAACCCAATTGAGTCAAATGTATGAAAGATGATATATCACGAGCTTTGTAATGTTTTGAACAACCAATAAAAAAAATAAAAATAAAAACCTGTACTTCAAATTCTGAATTTGGATCTTTTCCTGGGCTGGCGACACATGGTCTAATCCTCCCTTATAATGCTGGATAGCAACAGAGAGCTACAGCTCCAGGTCTACATTGCCATCAAGAGGGGCACAACCCACATTCCACAGTATACTATGTGGCTAAGCCAGGATGTTCCATAGGCTGAGTATATTAAATGCGTTTCCAACTTGTGAAATCTTCAGTTTACACATGGGTCAAGATTTATCTCCATCACAAGTCAAAGAACATCTGTACTGACAAATAGTAGGCACTCAGTAAATGTGTTAAATGAATCAATGATAATAAATATCATAAATATCTAAAATTTTTAACTTAAAGCACATATATGAGAATTCATCTGCAATATTTTGACATATGACCAAAGTTTTCTGAATGGGATGCCCCCTTTGAGGACTATTTCTGGCATAAATCTTCCCTAGAAAGCATTATCCCTAATTTCAAAGTTCATTTCTTTCAAGCAGCATGAGATCTTAAAGATTATTGAAAAGCAATTCCAGTAGAATCCTTCCATATTTTTTACTCTTTGTCCCCAATCTCCCCTACATTTAATTTAAAGCAAATTAAGTCAAATCATTCAACTTAGTTGTCAAGAAACAACTGTTTCTTTTTGTGCTCATTAGATTGATTTGTGTAATATGTAATTGGTTTACATGGCATGTAATTAAATTACTTAATTACAATAACACAGGCTAAACTGACATAAACTGGTTTGGGAATAAAACCCTCTCAATTCAAAGGTGCATTGATTGCTGGACTGAGGACACCTGCCAGCAAGTTTGCAATCAGAGCTCGGGCTTCAAGGAAGCTGGAATAGAGAATGTCTGCTGTAGTATGAAAATCCCCCATATAGCACACAGCCGTTCTGATGGACACTGGTAGAGAATCCACAGAACAGAACCAAAAGGCAAAATTAGGTCAGTCGGTGCTGTGGTCTGAATCAGTGTCCCTCAGAGGCCCATGTGTTAAAGGCTTGGTCCCTGGTCCGTGCTATTACTTAGAGGTGATGGAAACTTTCAGAGGTGGGGCCTAGTAGGACGTCTTAGATCACTGAAGGCATGCCCTTGAAAGGGACTGTACCCCAGTCCTTCCTCTTCCTCTCTCTTTCACACTTGTCCTGTTCCCAGGTCTCCTCTGCCTCCTGCTGCTGCCCTGATGGACTGTGCCACCAAAGGGCCAAAGCAATAAGAACAATTTTGAAACCTTCCAAACTGTGAGCCAATGCCAACCTTTCCTCTTTTTAAGTTTATCTCAGGTATTTGTTATGGTAATAAAAAGCTGACTGGCACCATCAGCTAAATGCAATAAGTATCTAAAGAGAACCTGGGCAAGAAATTTCTCTCAACGCTTCCTGACCAAGGAAATTTCCTGCATGAGAAGGAACTCAAGTAAACGTCAGAGCCATAATGAATGCTGGGTCTCAGCAAACAGCATCAGCCCATATCATTGGTTAGTAAACTGAACTTGGTTTTCATTTTCCCACTGAGAATGACTGGACAGACATTCTCAATTCTTTCGTGATCCTTTAAATTCTGAACAATTCCTTTGGGTATTTCAAACTCAGAGCAAAATCTGATTTTTAATTCTTGCTTTTCTAACTTGGTAACATTTAGTATGCCCCAGGTGTCCCCACCGCTGTCCTGTTCATTTGCCACAGAGGTCCTGTCTTACTATAACCAAATAGCTGAAGCTGGGTTATTCATTAAGAATAGAGATTTATTTAGCATATGATTCTGAAACCTGGTAATTCTAAGAGCATGGTGCCAGCACCTGGTGAGGGCCTTGTGCTGCATCAAACATGCCAGAGCTCATATCTCATATGGTGAGACAGAGCCAACAAGCTAAGGAGCTCACTTTCACAACCAAGCCACTCCCTCCATAACCCATTATTTTATGAGTGGATTAATCGGTTCATGAAGACAGCCCTGATGATCCAATCACCTCCCAAGGCCCTTTCTCCAAATATCACTAACGTATGGCTTTGAAGGTTCCAGCACATGAAATTTGAAGGAACATCCGTAGCAGGCCTTGAGGAAGAACTCCAGCCCCAAACTATGGATCGAATTCCAATAATACTCCTGTCTTTCCAGACCCTCTTCTTACTGTCCCGATCCTTGAATACAATAAGTGAAAGGAAAGTGAGGAACCGGGAGATGGACGAGCAAGCAATGAAAGACGGAGACCAGGCAGAGACACACAGGAGAGTTTATTTGTCAGAGCAGACAAAATGGCCGTCTCCCCACAGACAGACGAAGGCAGTACATACAGCTTGGGTTCCTGGACTTTTATGGGGCAGTCTCAGGGATTAGAGCTGAGAGGTACAAATGCTGGGGATTATGGGTGGGATTGGTATGAGGGAGTGGCAAGCCTTTCTCAGAAATGCCTTTGGGCAGGAAAGTGAAAATTTTTCTTAAAATGGTGACTGTCACTTAAGATGGCCATCCATATGCTAAGCAAGGACCTTACCATAGGTACCTAGGCATTGTCATTACCAGACTCCTTCTCACAAGACTGAGCTTCTCTGGTTCACCATGCTGAAACCCAGATCAGATGGGCAATGTGGAAGCAGCTAACAGACTCTGAAAGCAAAGTCAAGTGTTTATATCCTGTGGGCTTTTTAGTTAACATAAATCCTTCTCTGGAATGTGAGGATCAAGGTCAAAGCCAATATCCGCCCTCCCCCTGAGCATTCACAATGTTTGTTATACTTGCCTTTTGTCATACCCTGGCTAGGGTTCAGACCCACTCCATTTCCTGGTACTTTGGCAAGCCATTCTGTTAGATGCAGCATGGGCTGGTTCTACTGTTGGACTCACACCACGGGGGCCATTTCTAAATGACCTGATAACCACAGCCTGCAGGAAGCAGAACCACAAAGCCAAGAGTCAAGAGCCCACAGGAGACTCAATCCCTCTAGAGGGGAAAAGGTTGTCTGAGCCAAGGAAACGTGGCTGTGACTTGAATGAAGCTACTGACATGACATACGTGCTGGGCAGAAAGGGGAATGGGTGGCGAGACCCAGACACACATGATGTCTGATGTGCCCACCCAGACCCCAACCAAGGGTGAGGAAGGACTCCTATAGGAGCAGAGGGATATCCAACCTCCCTAAAGGGCACACTGGCTTAGTGGGCTATCAAACCAGATGCAAACCAAATTATCACTTCCTCTGATCCGAGTCACTCTGATCATCTGGCTTCCTTTGAATTTTGCTTATGGTGAGCATGTGCTGCTCAGGGCAATGCAAATACTTGGTCTGTGCAACAGCTACACTTTTCATTATAAATTAATGAGGTGACATTCACTCTCAGCATGTGCCAGTCTCTCTCAGACTAGTAGCTTCAAGGGCTCTGATGAGATGGTTCTGGGCTCAGATATATAAAGGCCAGACCCAGACCTTTATAACTCCTCCGGGCAAACATACCGAAGGTCCACTACCATGGGCCACCCCAGTCCCTGCTGAGGAGAACCCAGCACAGGGCTTTTCAGCCCTGGTGATGTAGAACAACTGTGTTTAAAAGGACATGAACACCCATCCTCACCCCAGGTCCATTAAAGTCAGAATCTGAAGAGAGAGCTAGGACAATGGATTAAAAACAGACAAACAAACAAAAACTTCCCAGAAGATTCTAATTTCTAATGGAAATTGATCAGTGTGTTCCTCTTCCAAGATGAAGATGAAGATGAAGCCCTCTAATTCTGAAACCAGTTTGAACATTCTTCTGATAGGTGTTATGCTCAGCAGTTGTAATATTAGTTATCATATATCAAGGAACTAATATACACAAAGCACCATTATGGACTTTTCTAAAAGTACGTAAAAACCCAAAAACAACCCTGGAAGGTAGCCATATTTATCCCTCTTTTAAAGTTTTATTTCATTTTGAAAGAAAACAAACTCAGAAAGTTTAAGTAATTTGATCACAATTGGCACGGCTTGTTAAGTAGAGAAGCCAGTATCAAATCTTGGATCTGATTCCAAAAGTAGTTTGTTCCATTATGCCATGTTGTCTTAGAACAATGGTTAATGGTTTTAGGAACTATGTTTCAAATGTTGGGATTGGTCAAAATATTTTATCCGTAGGAAATAAGGTTTGGAAAACTATTCCCCCAGAGGCAGTAGATGCCAGATATCTGCCTGTGCTCAAGAGTTTCAATTCATTTATTATTGTAATCTAATTATGGAGAAGAGAAAAGTAGAGGATAATTTTGAGCTAAATTGCATTTGTGTTTTTAATCAAGGGGCCAATGTTATGAGTTATGTAATAATCCATTCTCTCTGCTTATTTTAATCCTTAGGAAAACAATAATTTCTCTCATTAAACTCACTCTGACCCTGATTTTGAAGACATAGCAATGCCTGAATCTGACAAGACTCATGCATAGAACAGGGAATTAAGTGTATAAAATATTGAAATGGAGGGCTGGGGATATATCTCGGTGGTAGAGCACTGGGCTAGCATTTGTGAGGCCTGGGTTCCATCCCTTGTACCTTTTTGTAGTCCTTTGTCTTAAAACAACAGGAGTTTGTTGGGACTTCCTTGGTCTGTGACCACTGACATTTGGGGCTTCTGACTTCATCTCCAAATATAGCAAAAAGAAAACCCAGCAAATTTACCATTGTGTACTTCTTTGGATTCCAAGGTTCCTAGACTATCTCCCTTTTTATATTTGTTTTACACACAGTGTCCAGGTCTTTGTGTTTAGCAGAAGGAACTGGAAAGGGATATTTACTTTTTCTTCCCAAATGTACAAGTCTAAACTGCCCACTGGTAAAATGTGAGTTCTCACATTGAAGCATTGAAGAAAAGGAAGCGATGGGCAAGAGAAGGACCAAATAAATCTGGTATTAAAAATCCTAATGGAAGAGAAAGCTTCCACAGAGGAGAATCAAGAGCCAACTGCGGAGAGTGTAGGAGTTCATAAATAATTCTGTGCAAGTGAAATCCTAATTGCAGAAGAAGTGAAGGGAAAAGGAAGAGTTAAAAAACAAGACAAAACTAACAAAAGAACAAAAACAGAAAGATAATCATCCTGACAGGGAATGGGTGAAATGGTTCTACTCACAAGTACATTTACATGATTGTGTTCCCAAGCAAGAATCAGTTGGGCTTTAGCTCCAAATCTGTTCTTGACATTGTAATTATCATCATTATTATAATTACGTTATATTAATTAGGTCATATGAACAGATGAAATATCATTGGTAAAAGATCTGTTGTTACCACGAAACTTGACCCAAAGGTTTCCAACAAACATTATTTTTAAAATTTCTATAGAAATACATGTGGGCACCATCATATATGAATGGGCAATAGCATCGAAAAGGTTTTTTTTTCAAAAGAATTCTGCACTCAATTGATTGGTGTAACCCTCTAGGTTCTTGTTCTACTTAAAGAAACACCAGTGACAGGGAGACAAGGTACAATGGGGAGGGCCTATGCATCAGCATTTACTTATTCAAAGAAAAACTCTGGATTACACATAAAATGTCTAGAGAAAGAATGTTTAGGTTTTGAATCCAAAAAATATTTAGAGTATATTTGTATGTATTTATTTCATAATTCCATGCATTAACCAACTTTTTCAAATGACCAACAAATAGGATTAGACTAGAGGATTTCCTTTACCCCACACAAACTACACACCTGCCCCTCTGCCATGAAGTTACAGTGTATAAGCAGGTATTATACCATCTTTGTTCATTTTGCTTTTCCATGTTATCATATTTACTTTCCTATAATTAACTTATATCTCCATAACAAAAACAATACTTGTTTTTAATTACCCCCCCCAAGTAATCTTGCATGTATGCCTAGGGAAACACAAATATAGTTTGCTAAATATCAACATAGGAATCTTCTTAAAAGGGGGAGAAAACATCATGGCACACATGTGATGAACACCATTTCATACCTAAACTTATAAGTTCAGTTTTAAGACATCATAGGATCCATATCCAATTTACATTCCTCTGTTGAGTAATATGTCACCCATGCCAAATGTAATTATTGCTTATTTTAAGCTTTTATCATCACCTATCCTTAACAAGGTGACTAAATACTTAAAATGAACAATTCTAGCAGGAAGTAAAAAATAATAAGCATGTTATGTAGGGCAAACAAACATGCACCTACATCCCACTCAAGGGCCCATCCACAGAAATTACACTAAATTTCCAAGATACACTAAGAAAATAATTTTCTGGTTGTAAAATCTACCAAACTTTAAAATAAAATCCTTAGTAAATATATTTTTGAGAACCGACTTTTGAAGAAATCATATATTTTAAAGTAGACAGATGAGGAGACTGGAAATGGCTAATTAGAGGAAGAATGCACTTTAGCACCAGATTTACAAAACAGGAAGACTGCTCCTCTGTGAGGTGGGTAATTAAGGGAACTCACTGAAACTTAGTAGTGGACCGTCAAAGAAATCATACAGGCACAGAAAGCCAGAAACTTCAAACATAAGAAACAATACATTAGACCCTCATTATTTGGTCAACCACAATGGAAAGCATGGAGGCTGAGGGGAGGGGTGAATGCAGGCACACAGAGAAGACAATGCAGTGGGTAGGTAAAGAAATCAAATCATAAAAAATGGCTTGGAGCTGGGGTTGTGGCTCAGTGGTGGGGCGATCGCCTAGCACGCGTAAGGCCCTGGGTTCAAGCCTCAGCACTACATAAGAAATAAATAAAATAAAGGTATTGTGTCCATCTACAACTAAAAAATTTCAAAAAAAAATGGCTTGGGGGAGCATGTGGGTTAGAGAGGAAGGATGATTTTAATGAACAGTCAGTGGGGGAAAGCAGTTCAGTGAAAACCACCCCAAAACCACTCATCCCAAGGACGGATAGTTCATGGGAACTGGGATTGCTAGAGCAGAAAATATTTGGGGGTGACAACACAGGAACTACCTGTAAGTGCTACACAGCAGCAAACAGAGACAGGAGATCCGGAACTCATAAGGGAAGTTACAAGCAGCCACCTATTGTCATTCCCAGAGGGTGCCTGATCCAGAGTGACTGAAACAGGCACAAAGAAAATTGCACCTGGACCATGCAGGCTCTGGATGCCAAGGTAAGCTCCCATGTTGCCTGCGCCCCACAGAGCTACTGGGAAGATATCTAGAGCAGCCACACAGGTGCATCTGCACTCCAGGGTAGACATCAGGTAATTTGTGTTCTTAGCAGTGAAAGTGAAACCTGGAAGGTCTATTCCCTACACCCTAAAAGTAGATTTTACCAGAGGCCCTACAGATTCAGGCATCCTGCAACTGGCATAACCCCTGCAATAGGCGGCATGAATCAAATCTCAAATGCCCCAAAGATTCAAAGTGTAGCCAAGACTAAAATTGGAACTTTGAGTTTGGAACTCTACACCACAACCACTAAAGTAATACATAATTTGTTAGCACTCCCCATTCTATCCCACTCTATACTGAAAGACTGGAAATTGTGATTTAGTATAATCAGATTTGGCTCCTAGTAACAGGGCTGGCAGCTAAGAGGAAAGCACAAAGATGTTGGACTCAATGTCCAGTCCTTGACCCAAGGGTTGCAGAGACTATTTCTTGCTTTCTTATTCTATTTTCTTTTCAGGTAAGAAACTGCAATCCCACTACATAATAGAACTATATAGTTTATGCAATTTCCTACCCCATTCGTGTTGTTATGATTATTAATACTATGGCCAACACAGTAGATGGCTGCTGTTTAATGCCTGATGTAGTTCACAGCTGATGTCAAATGCTGACCACTCACTTCTATACAGGCTGCAACTGGTGTTATAGATGTCAAATTAAACAACTTAAAGCTGTACATCTGTTGCTAACATAAATGCTACCCCATATAACCCGTTTCTATAAGAGTGGCTGGAAAGTGATTGGGACACTTTAAGTTCATAGAGAAAAGATCCTGGTGCAGAGAAATATAATTCAGCCAAATAACAGTAAATCTCACTCCCCACACTATTTAGCCCCATCTGAACAAGAACTGGGAAGGCAAAACTCCCAAACCAACAACCAGACCCCAAGGAAGAAACCAGAGGGGGTCCTCATGCCCCAGGCCTGGACATCTACTCATATTTTAAAAAGAAAGAGAACTCCCAAATCAAAAAAGGATAACTACATACAAAAGGTAAGTGCTACACAGCAGCAAACAGAGACAGGAGATCCGGAACTCATAAGGGAAGTTACAAGCAGCCACCTATTGTCATTCCCAGAGGGTGCCTGATCCAGAGTGACTGAAACAGGCACAAAGAAAATTGCACCTGGACCATGCAGGCTCTGGATGCCAAGGTAAGCTCCCATGTTGCCTGCGCCCCACAGAGCTACTGGGAAGGACATACAAAAGAGGAAGAGGAATCCATCTCAACTGATGCACAAGTAGAAGACCTCTGAAAACAAGAGAAAATAGGCAAATAAATCTCCCTTCAAAATTCACAATCCACCAATAAAAGATCCCATAAATATGAAAGTGGTTGAAATTCCAGAAAAATAATAGGAAAAAACTGATTATTAAAATTTTCAGTGGACTAAAAGAAGATCTAAGGAAAAAATTAAGAGAGCAAACATAGAAGATTAAAGACCAATAAAGAAATAGACATATGCAAAAGAAACCAATTAGAACTCCTAGAAGTAAAAAACACAGTGAATCAAATAAAAATTCATTTAAAAACTTCACCAACAGATTAGATTGCATGGAAAAATAGAACTTCAGTCCATGAAGACAGAATTTCAGGCTTTGAAGACAGGTTATACGAACACAAATGATTAGTTTGCATTAAGGGGAAAATCATAAATAAGAGAACATGACCAGACTATATAACAACTCTGGGACAGCATCAAGAAGACAACCCTTAGGGTTATTAGGAGAAAACAGAACAAGGAAATACAGGCTAAAGACATCAAGAACATATTAAATGAGATAGTAACAGAAAGCTTTTCCCATATCAGAAATGAGAGACATCAATAAACAGAACGCATAGCAGACCCCAAATAGACAAAATCAGAAGAAAAACTCTCCAAGACACATCACAATCAAAATGCCTAAAAGAGAAAATAAGATTATTAAAAGCTATAAGAGTCACCCAAAAGTTTTACCTCTGACTTTTCAACTCAGATCCTAAGTCAAGGAGGGTTTGGAATGGGATATTCAAGCTCTAAAAGAAAAAAAAAATGCAAATCAAGATCACTAAGGTCTCTTTCAAAATCAATGAGAAAACAAAATTTTTTCTTTGACAAGTATAAACCAAAAGCATTCATGACCACCAAGCCAGCCCTACTGTGAATACTCAAAGATAAACTGCACACAGAGGAACCCAAAAACAAACCCCAGAGTTCTCAAAAAAATGAAGATCACTAGAAGAGCAACCAACCAAATGAAAATCAAGATAGAATTAAATATAGCAAACAAATCAAAATGGCAGGAAGCTACAAACACATGTCCACAAGAATACTAAATGTAAATGGTCTCAACTCCCCAATTAAAAAACATAAGATTAACAGAATGGATCAAAAAACATGATGCAACTATATGCTGTTTGCATGAGTCTCATTGACAAAGGTACCCACAGACTAAAAGTAAAAGAATGAGAAACATTACACTCAAATGGAGTCCAAAAATAAGCAGGAGTAGCTCTTCTCACATCAGACAAACAAAAGCTTAAGCAATAATAAATAAGAAGAAACAAAGAAGGCCACTATACTGATAAAGGGAACAATTGAAGAAGACGACATAATGATAGTAAATACATATGCCCTAAATATAAGTGCACCTAATTACACTTAAAAATCATGGGCGAAAAAAAAAAAAAAAAACTTCTTGACACTAAATCTCAGAGACAACCTAATACAATAATACTGGGAGATTTCAAACTACACTTGTTACCAATAGATCTTTCAAACATAATATTTTAAGATACTGGGGACTTAAATAATATTATAAATCAAACTGACTTCATAGACATCCACAAAATATTTTATGCACAAACAGCTAAATTGAGCTTCTTTTCAGCAGCTTGTGGAATCTATCCAAAATAGACCATGTTCTACATAACATAAGTTTTAGCAAATACAAAATAAAGCTACACAATCATGTGCATTCTATAAGATCATGATGAAGTGAAACTAGAAATCAACAGCAAGAAAAATAATAGAAACCACATAAAACAAGGAGACTGAAAAATACTTTTTAAAGATGAACCATAAAAGAAGATAAAAATAAAGAAATTCTTTGAAATAAATGTTAACATAGGTACAACATGCAAAATCTCTGTGATTATAAAAGCAGTTCTAACAGAAAAATCTGTAACATTCAATGCCTACATTAGAAAAATAGATTATAGATATGTTCCTATAATAGATTATAGGAACATACCTATAATCCCAGCTACTCGAAAGTCTGAGACAGCAGGATCACAAGTTCGAGGCCAGACTCAACAATGTAGTGAGGCCTAATGTAACTTAGTGAGATCCTGTCTCAAAATGTAATTAACTAATTAACTAAATAAAAAGGGATGGGACGTGACTAAGTGGTAAAGCACTCCTTGGTTAAATCCCCAGAACATACACACATAAATAAAACCATATACAAATCCCAAGTAAATGAACTTTGCTTTGGATTTGCTTTAAGAACAAACTAATTCCAAAACCACCAGAAGACAAGAAATATGTAAGAACAGAGCCAAAATTAATGAAATTGAAAATAAAAAATATTTTATGCAGGATTAATGAAAAAAGAGATCATTTTTTGAAAATATAAACAAGACTAATAAAAACTTAGACAAACTAAAAGGAAGAAAAGATCCAAATAACAAATTCAAAGTGAAAAAGAAGATAACACCACAGACACACTAATCCAGGGGACCATGAAAAACTATTTTAGAAAATTGTGAGGAAGTTTCAAACAGCAGGTATATAAGATGGTGGCAGTGGCTAGATTTTTGTCCACAAGTATAGGAAGCTTAGCGCATTTGGTGATTGGTGGTTGGCGATGGTTGTGGTCTTTGTTTTTTTTTTTTAAAGAGAGGGGGGGAGAGAGAGAGAGAGAGAGAGAGAGAATTTTAATATCTATTTTTTAGTTCTCGGTGGACACAACATCTTTGTTGGTATGTGGTGCTGAGGATCGAACTCGGGCCGCACGCATGCCAGGTGAGCGCGCTACCGCTGAGCCCATCTCCGGCCCTGGTTGTGGTCTTTGGATACTGTTTTTTTGATTTGGGTTTGTTGTTTTGGTTTTTGATTTTGATTTGTTGTTTTGGTTTCTTTTTCTTTCTTTCTTTCTTTCTTTTTTTTTTTTTTAAAGCTAGCATCCTTAGTTGGTGTCCCTGTTTAGGATGTATAGCCAGAGTAGTGAGAGTAGTATAGCATCGTTGCGGGGGCCAAGCTCCTGCAGGGAGTCAGCCTTCATGGACCACCTGAGTTTGTGGGGATCATTGGGCATGGTGGGTATGGTGAGGTGAGCCTAGCCCCCCATCACCTCACTGGGGCAGAGGTGGCAATGAAAGTCCTGGAATTGGTAGTGCAGAACATGCCGGCCCTCTCTGAAGAGGAGGTACTGATGACCCTGGAGCACCCCAACATGGTCCAGCTGCTTCAGGTTATTGGCAATGAGAACAACATCTACATGGTGATGGAGCATGGAGAGATGGCTACTTGAGCACATCGAATGTGGCATGCAGGAGGAGGGGGCCCGGAGGGTTTTCAGGCAGATCGTGTGTGCATGGGTTACTGCCACTCTGAACTTTGTTGCATTGTCTCATACATTTGGTTTTTGGGGAACCTCACATCCAAACCATAACATTCCACCCTGGTCCCCAAAAGCTCACACCCATTTGACAATGCAAGAGTCCCCATAGTTTTTTTTAACAGTTCCAAGCTTGCTCAAAGCTCAAGTCCAAATTCTTCTCTGAGGTTCAAAGCAATCTCGTATTGTGAGCTCCTGTGAAATTAAAAGCAATTTACAAGTATTCAATATATAAAGGCACTGAGTAAACGTTCCCATTTGCAAAAATAGGGGCATAGAAAGAAGGAATAGAATCAAGATAAGACTGAAATCCAACTGGCAAACAGGCTTGTGGTTCTGTGCCTGGCATAGAGAGCACATGGCATGATGTCCTCTCCAAAGGGCTTGTGTAGCTCCACCTCCGTGGCCTTGTTGGTTGCAGCCCAAGTGGCTTTTCTGTTGGCTTGTCTCTGCTCAATTCCTGCAGCTTTCCGAGGATGATGTCCCACGTTAGGGGCATTTCTTAATCTAAAGGTCTTCACTGCAGCTTCGGCTTCTTCCTCATATCTCCATACTTGGGATTTTCAGGGGCTGCCTGCAGGGACTCTGACACTGCTGCACTTTGTCTCCCAGGCCTTCCTATGAAATCTGGGTGGAAGCCTCCATGTACCCTTAACTCCAGCATCCTGCATTCCTGCAGGCCAGTACCAGGTTGATGCCCAGGTCTGTTGCCATCTCCAGCAGTACCCAAGCTTCTAGGGACCCTGGTTGCAGCAGTCTCTTAGTGTCTGGGTGGCTGAGCATGCTGAAAAGCCTTGCTAGATCCCCTTCTGCAAGAAGGGTGTCCCACCTGTCTCTTCTCCAGAGAATTTTCACCTTTACTCCCTTGAGCTTGAGATGTGTGTGGTCTTGCAGCTCCTGAGCTGCCCTTAGGCCATCTTTCTTATTGTCTCTAGGCAAAATCTTCAGCATTTCTTTAGTGATGGGAAAGGCTTCAGTAACAGCAACTTCCTTAACCTGTTTTACTCCAGCCTTTCAAGTTCAAATTTTTTCAAATCTTTCTGCTCTGCTTTCTGCTCCTGACTATCACAATAAATTTGGCTAAAAGCTGCCAGCAATATCAACCGCCTGAATACTATGCTGCCTAGAAATTTATTTCACTAGATTAAGTACATAGCTTTTAAAATCAGCCTCACAGAAAGTCTAAGGATACAGGCAAAATGCAGACAACTTCTTAGCCGGAAAATAACAAGAATGGCCCCTGGTCTTCTGAGCTCCTTCCAGAATAGGCCATTAAGCTCTGCTGACAACAACCTAGTTACCACTCAGTTGATCCCACCATGGGATTAATTCACCGATTGGATCAAGGCTCTCATGACCCAATCATTTCTTTTCTGAATGTTCTTGCGTTGTCTCACACATGAGATTTTTGGGGACACTTCACATCTGAATACTCAACACAGGGAGGTTTGCTGGTGATGGTGTGGTGAGCAGGAAGCTGGTGGACCAGGAAACAAGTAGTTACAATACACTGTGGAGGGCGTGATGGAGGGAGGATGGGGGCCACAAAAACACTAAGGAGCTGATTGCACCTCGGCTTTGCAAAGTGCAAAGATGAAAGATTTCACTGAGATGGTGACATGAGTTGAAACCTTAAGGATGCTTGTGAGTTGCCAAGGTGAAGAATTTGGGGGTTGGGGTGGGAGTGATGCAGGCAGGAGAATCATCAACATGTGTACGTAACTGGGAGAGAAAATGCACGTCTTATCCCAGGAACTATAAGTAGTAGAAGCCTAGATTGTGGAGGTGTGTTCTTGGAACAGGGTAAACAGTTAGAATGATGTAAAGAGGTATTCAGGAGTCAAATTAACAGAGACCATGTTGTTAAAGAACATAGACGTGACTCAGAACCTGAAGTCACTGAAGTGTTTTCAGCAGGTGAGCTCTTTCTGGTATGTGTTCAACAAACGTGTGCACTTTCTAAAAGAGCACTCCGATTTCCCTGTGGAGAAGGGCTTGTGCACCTGAGACTGACTAAAGGTACATGATGATGGTGGCCTCCCTGGGGCACTGGACTAGAGATATCAACAGGTAGGAAGGTTCAGGGCAGTTGTAGAGAGCAGTGGCTTACAATAGAACCCAAGAACCTTGACTTTAAGAGGGCAGAGCAGCAGGAGGCTGAGACAGGAGGATGCCAAGTTCCAGTCAGCCTGGGCAACTCAGCAAGAACCTGTCTCAAAAGAACTGGGGAGAAAAGGACTGGGGAGGTAGCTCAGAGATAGAGCACACTTGGATTCAACCCCTGGTAGACTCCTACTGCTTCCTTCCACAGTGAATTCTTCAAACATATCCTCCAGATTAGACTACAGCATCTTGTGTCCTGTTTCCCCACCTCTGTTCCCAGAGGTGCCATCTGCTGACCAGGCTTTTGGTCTTCTTTGGTGGGGTTACTACCATTTTCTCAGTGGTCCTTCTCTTCTAGCTGAGCTCTTCCCTCTGACCTACCTTCCCAAAAGTTACCCAGTCATCTGTTTATGATGCTTCCAAAGTTCCCTATGTCACTTTGGCAAAATCCAAACTCTTCCACTGAATAAGTGAACCCCTCTGGGATTAGAGTACTAAACCCATCCTTCCCAAACATGGAGTGCTGTGTGCCACTGCCTTCTGACGTGCTCATTTGTCTTCACACTCGTAACACCTTCTGCCCCTACCAGCACCTAGAACTTTAAAGCTGGACTTGAGTGGCATGTCCTCTCAACCCCTTCTCTGCTCACAATCTGATTTAGATGGCCTTCCTATTTATCTTACTTATGTTTCCATTTTGGCTCTTAACCCTCTGTCATTGTAATTTATTTTTGTCTGTTTTCTCCACGGAACTGCATATACATTTTATTTGACTTTTTGTGTTCTTGGCAACTGACATACAGTAGACAATAAATATGTAGAGATATCATTGTTAATATCTTATTAGCACGTTCAGCTTCATTCCCACACGTGAGATCCTCATATGAGTTAAACAGACATCCGCAATGATCTCTCTTTCATAGATGAGGACACTGAGGTCAATGAGTTTTCCCTAAGTTAACAGATGGAGTGGGGCTGGAAAGTGAGGGTGGCTTGTCACCGGACTCTACACCTGTAACATGAGGCTACCTCTAATAATTCCTTTCAACCCAGCAAATGTTTTATCATATTTCATCTTGCCTTTTTTGGGGGGGAGGTTGGGGAGGGTACCAGGGATTGAACTCGGGCACTTATCACTGAGCCACAGGGTCTCACTGAGTTACTTAAGCACCTCGCTTTTGCTGAGGCTGGCTTTGAACTCGCGATCCTCCTGCCTCAGCCTCTCGAGCCACTGAGATTACAAGCATGGACCACCGTGCTAGGCATATCTTGCTTTTTAAAAATATATACTCTACCATAAACTCCATGAAAACAGAAATAGTCTTAGTCACCTTTATATTCCTTGCAATGACTTAACAATCCCTTTCACATGCTATATATCCCAAAACTACCCAGTGTTCTTCAACATGAGCCTAATTTGGTTTTAGCATCTATCCTCAATTATTAAATGTTTCATGTCACTGCAGACTCTGTTAACTCTACCTGATATCAAATTCTCATGAGAAACTTTTGTACTTGTGGTATGTGGGATGGAGGCTACTAGGTGGAGCCTGAGCATGCGAACTGCAATCACTCACATGCCATCATGCCAGAATTGCTAGACAAGATGTACTTACTTACCTAAGGCAAATGTTTGTACATCTCTACCATGGAATACTCATGCTCCAACCCTTAAACCTGATCCTATTCCTGGATTCTCAGAAAAAGAATTCTCTTTCTACTTAGTCATGCAAACTAAAGAAGTCATCCCCAGCTGGCCAGCAGATGGTCAAGTCTTGCCACTGTGAGGTCTCACTGTGAGGCCCACCCTGGCCCCTTCCAAGCTCCTCTCTGTACCACAGCTCAGGGGTATCTTCCATAAGTGCAAACCTCTCCACCCTTGCCTGCTTTGGCATAGGAATATAAACCTCATCTCATTTGAAACTTATGACCAGTGAGGTAAATTAATATAATTTCAAAGCATTTCTAATACACAAAATAGAGTGTAGCAAATGTGTAGAAATCCAACACCAATGTCCACACTTTGTGTTCATGATAGGAATGTATCTGGGGGAATAGAGGGTTAAAATTTTTTCAAAAAAAATTTGCTCAACAGATAAAGTTAATGAAAGTGCAACAATGGTGATTTGGGAAATGAGAAATATATGGAATGCTGGCAAAGCAAGTCAAATTGCTTATCTGTAGCTATATTTTTGAAGGCTTCCGTGATGACATCTAATAATCCATTCCATTGATGCCCAATTTTTAAGCCTGCTTTCCACACCATTCTATCATCACTTATTTTTGCCCTAAAATAAGTGCAAAACTTGGCAGGTTGTGAAAAACTAATAGCTATTAAAAACCTAGCCACAAAACATTCATTTTTGCTACCTAAAATAAACACCATTTGGGAAATGGTTTCTAACTAAAGGGGAAAGCTATCAGCAAAACAAAAGTTTCAGTAAGTAGGTTAAAAACAACACAGTCACTGTATTTGCTGTACCCAAATGAGCAGGCAGTATATTACTGTCCTGCTTCTGGGCCTTGCAGTGGACAGACTATAATGACATGGCCAAGCACAGTGAAATCAAAATTATTTTATTCTCCTGTAACCTCATTCACAAATGACACATTGTGCACTTTCAGGAATTCATTGGGAGAGTATTAGGTACTTTCCAATGTAAACTTCTATCAAGTGGGCCACAACTCAAGGGGTTCCTCAACCTAAAGAACCAGAATGTTCTTCAAAGCAAGTATTTTAAGAAATGGGCCAAAGAGTTTTATTCATGCAGAGTGGGCGAAGACTAGTAATTCCACTGATAACCATCATGCCTGCTCAAACTGAAGGCAATATAAACTCAACTACTGTAACTTTGTTCAACCCACCTCCCACTTTTTTAGACAGATGATGGAACATTTCCCATCCTGATCAACCTACATTCTCCCTACAGTCCATTGTAGCATTCTACACTCAACTATTTTAAAGAATAAAGGGAAGCATGATGTAGAACTGATCTAAGTCTTGTGAACAGAAAATATGGGCCCAGATACCCACTCTGCAATACCACTCTGCAATGACCTTGGGTGTGTCCGCCAATCTTGGCTGTTTCATCTGGGAAGAAGCGTAAGGTTTTCTGGCACAACCTTCTAGCCAGTCAAGAAGGACCAATGGCATCAGTATGACACTTCATTTCTTAGCCATATCAGCACCTCTCAGTGTTCACCAACCAGAAAGCTCTTCCTAGTACATGGTATATGTCTCTCTGCCCTTTCCAATGCTGCCCAATTCAGGAACAGAAGCAAACCATCCCCCAGGATGGTAACTCTTGAAATGTTGTATGTGCAAACGTGTCACACCCCCCACTACCTTAAGTTTCCCTTGACCTTTCCTTAAGTGGTTCCATTTTGTGACAACTCCCTTGTTAACAGCACAACTCTGATTGACCGGCAGTGACTATAGAAACGTGGAGAACTCCAGGTGAGTTTTAACCTAAGAAGCCGATTACAATTCCCTGTGAGCTTTTGAAAACAAGATTCCTCATCTCCAGTGAATCAAAATCTTTAGGGATGGCTCCCAGTAACTAAAACATTTTACCAATCACTCAGATTTAAGAATGGCTCATAAAATTAGTGGGGCAGCACTATTTTTCTTGATCTTAAAGGACAGTTCTGCTTATTGAACACAAGCAGAAGGTATGTGAACTTTTTTCCACTAAGTTTTCTACCCTATCGCACAGAAAATCACTGACAATGGGTGAGGAAATGTTTAAAAAGGAACCCATATTACGGTGAATTATAATAAATGGGTAAAATGTACAAGAGCATAGGACTGTCTTCTAGGAATCAGAACTCTACAGTGGCTGCCAAGTGAGGAGTCCTACAAAGAATTTGGAGCTTTTTGTTAGGAAAAATTAGTTTGAAGCAGGCTTATAAATTGAAATTCTATTATCAAACAGAAACAATCATAAGTTAATATTTTCAAATTCTCATTATACTTAGTATTGCCAATCCCTTTGACTATTTTTAACTTCCAGATTCCCTTTATGGGCTTAGCAATCTGTACCTCTCTTAAGTATCAATGACACTGTCCTAACCCACATTTCCTACGTATTATGTTGGTTGTATATATGCTAATTTATACAGCTGATTTTTCCTTTGACTCCCTTTCAAGATGATAAATTCCTCAAGAGCAAAAACTGTGCCTCAAATTTATTAATAAGGAGCTAGAGTAAGCATATAAGTATTAGTTATCAAGTAAAAATCTTCTGACAGTTTCATATTCTCCCAAAAAGCTACAGGGGAAATACTTCCTAACTCATTCTATGAGGCCAGCATTACTCTGATAACAAACAAAGACACTAAAAGGAAACCACAGCCCAAGATCCCTGATCAATAGTGATGGAAAGATTATCAACAAAATACTAGCAAACCAAATTCACCAACCTACCAAAAAATTATACATGGCAATAAAGTGGGATTTATTCTAGGAATGGAAGGATGGTTCAGCAGGTCACATCACTATACATAATGATATAACAATGGGAGGGGATGATCATCTCAACTGATACAGAAAGGACATTTGACAAGATTCAAAACCTTTTCTCAATAAAAACACACAAACTGGGATAGAAGGAAACATCTTTAACGTCATAAAAGCCATATGTTGAAAAACACATAGCTAACATCACACTCAGTGGTGAAAGACTGAAAGCTTCTCCTCTAAGAACAAGAACAAAACAAGAAAATCACATCACTATTTCTGTTCAGTGTAATATAGGAAATTCTAGCAAGAGCAATTAGGCAAGAAAATAAAATAAAAGGCGTCCAAATCAGAAAAAAAAGAAATATCTGTCTGCACATAACAAGAGCTTATGTTTGGAAAACCCTAAAGATTTTACACACACACACACACACACACACACACACACACACACACACACTCTCACACAACACGGGAAAAGGCAAAAAAACAAAACAAAACAAAAAAAAAAAAACAACAAACCTGTTACAGCTAATAAATTCCACAAAGTTGCAGGATACAAAATCAATACATGAAAATCAGTTATAGTTGTATACACTAACAATGAACAATCAAAAAAATTAAGAAAACGATCCAATTTACACTGGCATCAAAAAATAACAAAACAATGTGGATAAAAAATAATAAAACACTTAAGAATAAATTTAACCAAGGAAGTAAAAGTCTTGTACACTAAACCCTACAAAACATTGCTGAAAGAACTATAAAGAAAATATAAATAAATGAAGACATCCAGTGTTCAACGGGCTGGAAGATTTAATGTGTTCAGATGACTACCCAAAGCAATCTAGAGATTCAATGCAATCCCTACCAAAGACCTGGAAATGAGCTAAGACTATTAAACTCTTAGGGAAAATAGGGCACAATCTTCATGACATGGAATTGGGTACTTACTTATTAGCTCTGACCTCAAAATCCTAGAAAGATCAAATTGGACTGCATCAAAATTTAAAATTTTTGTTCATTAAAGGATGCTATTTATGAAGAGACTAAAAAGACAACTCTCAAAATTGGAGAAAATGCTTTTAAACTTTGTAGCTGAAAAGTACAAAATACTCATACAGCCCATTTCTTCAATACTGCATAAATAGTCAATAGGCACATGAAAAGATACTCAATATTACTAGACAGATCACAGTGAGATCACATCGCTCACACCTGATAGGATGGCAATTCATCAAACAAACAGAAATAACAAGTGTTAGGATGTGGAGAAACTGGAATGCGGATGCACTGCTGTAGAAACGTAAAACGGTACAACAGTATGGTTGTTCCTCAAAAAGTTAAAGGTACAATTCCACATAGGCTGCAATTCCTAGCTATATGCCTAGAACTGATATCAGAGGTTCAAACAGCTACTGGCAATACCAATGGTTACGGCACTTATTAGTCACAGTTGGCAGACGGTAGAAACAACCAGTGAAAACAACTCAAATATTGTCAAGGGATAAATGAATAGACAAAATATATGGTATTCAGAGACAATGGGATATTATTCAAGCTTAAATAGGAAATTCTGGAACATGCTACAACATAAATCTTGAAAATATTATGCTAACAAGCCATCCACAAGACAAATATTGCATAATTCCACCTATATGAGGTAGCCAAAACAATCAAATTCACAAATACACATGGTAAAATGCAGGTTACCAGACGCTTGGAGGATTGGGAAGAATGAAGAGTTCTGGGAATGCAGTGGTGAAAGATGTGCAACATGGTGTCTGTTCTCTCATTTAGTTGCACAATTAAAAATGGTTAAAATGGTGCCAGGTGCAGTGGTGCACACCTATAATCCCAAAGGCTCAGGGGGCTGAAGCAGAAGGATCATGAGTTCAAAACCAGCCTCAGAAAAAGGGAAGTGCTAAGCAACTCAGTGAGACCCTGTTTCAAAATGCAGAAAAGAGTTGGGGATGTGGCTCAGTGGTAAAACACCCCTGGGTCAATCCCTGGTACAAAAAAAAGGAAAAAAAAAATGTTAAAATTGCAATTATGTTGGCGTAATTAAGAAAAAAATCCTTCAACAATGCTAGCTAGGGCTAAAAACTTGGGCACTGAAGTTAATTTAGTCCCAGTTGAGTGACTTTGGAAAAATGAGTACTTCTGAAGAGCCATAGATTCTTCTTTTGTAAAATGAGGATATCACTTCCTCAGAGATATTGCTGTTGAGATTAACATCCAAAGAAGTCCAATGCCAAGTACAGCCACTCATATAAGTAACTCAAAAATAATGGGTTACTTCAGCAGCTCTGGAAACACTCCTCCACAGGGTGGGGGTGGGGTGAGGGACAGTATGTGAACAAGAAGAGGTGGAAAAACCTTAAAATGTTAACATGGACGGTAACAAAGGAACCTGAAAAAGGCATGGGGGATAGGCAGTCTTGGCTTTTCACCAGTCCATAAAGAACTCTTGGAGACACTGGACTTCATTTACTACAAGTTCAATGTGAAATATGACAAAAAGAGAATGTCATCTTGGGTCCTGACGGCGAGTCTAGTTCTTGTGTTGCTGTGTTTATTCTGAGAACATTCTTGGAGATCTGAATAAACAGGAGGGCTTTCAGAACAGGGCTCCCAAGAATGAGGTGAACACCCTACAATACGAAGGTCAGTCGAGAACACAGGGTGCTCCGAGAAAATGAAGGATGAACTACAAAATGGCAACATAAGTAAAAAATCCAAGTTATTAAAAAGTGAAAAGGGCAGGTTGAACAGATTTTATAGAACAATCACTACACTGTTAGGAGGAGGAGGAGTACAAGTGATGACCTATAAGGTATTTATTGTCTAAGAAATACGATTCTAAATGTAAAAATTTAAATTTGGGATTTCTCAAAAGACACGCCAAAACAAATGCAAGGATTATAGTTTCAATCTGAAGTGTCCCCCGAAAGTCCAAGTGTTGACGGCACGGTCACCAGCCTGTGCGGCTACTGGGAGGTGGTGAATTTAAGGAGGTGGAGGCTGGTGGGAGGGAGGAAGCTGTGTTGTTGGGGGCATGCTGGTGAGGGAGATATTGGAACTGGCCCCTTACCCTCCATTTTTTTGCTTCCTGGCTGCCACCAGGTAAGCAGCTCTTCTAGCACATATTGTGCCATCATGGTCTGGTATTTTGTCATACAATAGAAAGACGACCAGCTTAATTAAACACAGGCACATACAGAACATTGTTTTACATACACACGATGCTGTTCCTAGGAAAAATCTCTTCGGGTAACAAAAAAGTAATAATTTTTGTAAAAGGAGTATCACAACTTCCAAAGTGTGTATTTCTAATTTGCAAAAATATATTTCAGGCAAAAAGGAAAAAACACACTTAAAAACCCACAAGCACAAATAAACCAACTTTAATAGATATTATTTTGTATTTATATAGCGCCTTCTTCAAGAACCTTAAATGCTTTACAGACATTATCTCTAATTAATCCCCACAACAACCCTGTGAGGTAGGTATTACTCCCATTTTACAAGACAGGGAGACTGAAGCACAAAGAGGTTAAGTGACTTGCCCAAGGTCACACAGTTATGTTCACTGAAGAGCCAGGATCCAAGCGCCTTAGCCTCCCAGCTCCTAGCCAAACACCTCATGAGACAATCTTTAATGAAAGTCATCTTTAAAGAAAGTATCAAGGGTAGTATGTTATGAAAATGAGGTCTTTCTACTGCCATCAAGGAAAGAAAAAAACCCTACACTGATGGTTAGAGGCCACAAGACCCATATATAGTACATTTCCTTCCCTTTTCCTAAAGCCTTCTGGTTCCTGTCTTAAAAGTACTTCTAAAAGTAAAATTTCTAAGACATAAACCATGTGACTTGGAAGTGGGACTTAATTTAGAATATTTACTTTTAGTTATAATTTATAGAAATTTTTATTCCAATATACAAAATATGGGACAGCTATCCCAACAAACATGTACATAGTTATATAGCAATTAGCCCCATTTACAGCTTGAACCTGCCCCTCATTTTAATCACAGCCAACCAACAAACTCAAATTGCTTTCTAGGTGGGTCACTTTTCTTACTTACTATATATATCTTTATTCTTTCTCCCCCCAATCTTAACCCTAAATGGTTTTTGAAGTATACTGAGTTTCTGATAAGCTTCAAAACATTTTACTTAGATCCAGCTGCACGGATAATAAAAAGTAAATTTAGAACCATCACCCCACACTCCCTCCCCTGACAAATCATACTATGAAAAACGGTGTAAATGTGAAAAAAGTATGTGACCACCATGAAACCCAACACAAATGCTAGACCTTGCTACTATAAAATTTAGCTTGGTTTTTCCTGCTTTTTTTTTTTTTTTAAATAATCCAAAGACACAAAATCAAACACGACACAATATTTCAATGCTGTACCTTTATGCAAATGACTTCATCTATCTTTCTCACACATGTTGTGTCCTAGCTGGTGGTAAAACTAACTCTGCTTCACTTTACCCTTTTTCTCTGTACAGAAAAACTGCAAAAGTACAGTTTTAAGTCCCAAGAGAATTTGGTTTAAGCCCTCAAAATATAAGCACTTCCACTGCTCAGACTTTCCTCACATTCTTGGTTGTGATTCTCCGTGCAGTGTCAGTAGACCAGGCAGGCTATATATATAATTTGTATAAAACTACTCCAGGCAGGGTAAGGCATTAGAAACTGCATCTTAAAAACGAATTTGTCAAAATATTGATATTTAGTATGAATACTAAATATTAAATATCATAGTTTTCTCCCAGCATATCTGTCTAAGCAACCCAATTAGCTAAGTAACCCTGTTAAAGATCTGTTTATGGGATGAATAGGTGAAGTCATTTCCTGAGCTAAAAGATACAGATAATAACTGTTAAAATAGCAGCACAAAAACCACTCTCTCTTTTGTTGTTTGTTTTTCCATAGACAATTTTAGTAAAATAACTTTAAAAAATTTAGAGAATTTTAAAAAAATTTATGGCTGAAAAGAATTAAATTAAAAAAAATCAAATGCCTGATTATTATTATTTTGAATATAATTTTCAATTGTTTCCTGCAGTTACATTTAGCCACTGTAAGACAACTTACCGATGCATGGAAAAATGCCAACTGCAATGGTTTACATACATTTTACATTACATTTATTACTTCTTAAAATCCTTAATAGAATGATCGTAAACAAATTTTCATTTCTGAAGACTCAGATTTGTAAGGTTGTGGGGAGGGGACTTGTTTTTTGGATTACGGGTCTATTTCTTCAAAATGTAATCTTGAAAAGGATTTTAGCTACTATCCAGGCTTCTAGGGTTACAATGAATATATCACTTCTTTCCAAGTTAAAAGATAAGACATTTGAAAATAATGTAACTGCAATGACATGAATTTTTCCCAAGTGTGGCTCAACTTGGAACATTAAAATATTCAAGAACTCTAAAGACTGGTATATCACCACTGCACCAGAATTGCTTTTATTATTCCAAGAACTACAGGGAATTTTTAAGTTGTTGTTGATTTTTTTTTTGTTTAATTTTGTTTTGTTTTTTAGTGAAATTAAAGCAGAATAAAATAACTGACTTATAAACTATGACCAAAGAATAAATATTTAGCCAGAGATATCAGTTCCTCCTGAAAAAGAATATTTACCTTTTCTAACTGCAATTTTTCCAAGATATCTTAGTGATTTCAGATAAAATTTTAAATTCACTTTAAAAATAGAAACAAACTAAAGGGCTACTTAAGCTGACACAACTAATAAAAATATGCTAAAATTTACTGACAGAATCATGGGCACTTCATACGATACTTAAAGACTCTACCAGTTTTAAGTAAAATAAATAAGGAAAAAATTATAATTACAAAGCCAGTCTTTCCCCTTGGGGAAACAAAAAGCCACTTTTGACCAATTGTTCCCTACATATACATATACTGTATATTATTATAAGCTTCTTCAGAGAAGCAAAACATATTTGTCTTCCTGACACTGGATTCTAGTATCTGTTAGTTTTTTTTTTTTTTTTTTTAATATCAGGAAGGCAACTGCAAGTGTTGGGCCCAAAAGTACTTCTGGTTTATGCTTGAAAAGACCATGGAATATGCTTCTAAACACACCAAACACAGGCATGTGTGCAGTGTGTTCAGTATCCTCTCCTTAAGTCATCAGTACAATCTAGCACAGATTCCAATTCTTTCTACCGCACCCCCAAGGAATTCAAATCATTATTGGTGCCTTAATAAAGAGAAAATGCATATCAACAACTGGAAGGCTGTTTTACAAGAGGAGCTGGTATCTCTGATTTCGTTTCCTTGTTGTATGGAACTGCACAGACAGCATGATACCTGAGCAAATAAATCAACTACCATGATAGGAAGGGCTTGTTAATCCAGAGTCTTTGCTTTATTGTGTGCAAAGTGTGCTACTGCCCCCTGAGCTTCCTGCATTTCTCTTTTCTTGAAACATCAGTGCTTGATCCTTTCCAAAATAACCAGAGAAGAAATGAGGCAGAAAGTTATCTCTTCATCATGGTTCCCCCTCAGTCCCGAGACTGATAGAAAAGGATGTAACCAGACTCAGAGTTCTTTGAGATATCTGATGTCAACCCGTAGAATTCTTCAATAGCTTGTGCATCTATTTTCTGTAAGGTAAAAATGAAAACATCAGGACATAAAAAAGCTCTGGACAACCAGAATGGCTCAAATTAACAAGACTAATAATATCAAGTCTATAAAATACATTTATACTCAAATAGTCAAAATTAACTTTTTTGGTCACGTAAGCTCCAGGCTTGAACATTATGAATTTAAAAAGTAGGAATCAGCTTACAATCTAAAGACCTGGACATTTATCTAATATTCATCATCAGCCATATGTGATTGAGAAACTATGAGAAAAAAATGTGAAGAGTAAATTATACATATAACTTTTTTAAAAATTATAAAAACAAGAAACTACTTACTTCTACAATGTCGTCATCAAACAACAACCAAAAATCATGACTCTTAACTATTGCAATATAATGGCCTCGATTGGGACCACTAAAACAAATAGAAAAAGAAAGAAAAGTTAATTTGGTATGAATTAACTTCACTGATATTACTTTCATAACCTAAATTTCAGGTTCTATAGAGAAACTAGAAAAGATATTTCTTTCTAAAACAAACCTACACTGGTTTCAAATGCCATCCAATTTTAAAATCAAACCATCAGTATAAGTTTTCCAAAACCAAGGGGAAAAATGAGTATCCTATTTTTAAAAATTATTAAAGGGAATTGTGGGCAGTCATTGAAAACTGTGTGTTCCAAATCCAAGTTTTCATTACATGATCCTCATTAGTCTAGAATTTTTGAGTTATAAATTAAAAAAAAACCAAAAAACAAAAACAACTCAAAACTTCTCTCCTCCTACTTCATGCAGAGAATACACGTATACCATGTTGTGTTGGAAAGGTGCATGAGTAAAAAGACTGTACACTAAATTAGCCAGTGATAAATACTCACACTGGTAAATCAGAAAAGTGAACAAGATTATTTCCAAAGTTATTTTAAATGTTTTTCATAACCATTAACAAAATGAACACCATATCAATTCACCTGAGAAATTATTTATTTTGTAAAATCTATTTACGCAGCATCATTTTACCAAGAACCACTACTACACACATGCACACATGCGCACACACCCCCCCATACACACACGCACATGTGCACGCTCGCACACACACGCACATGTGCACGCTCGCACACACACGCACATGTGCACGCTCGCACACACACACACACACACAACCCCAAAACTGACAGACTTTAAAGTTAAGACATAGTGCCCTTAAAGTAATAATATAAAGGCAATAGTTTAATATAACAAAGTTTTAAGGAAAAATGTAAAACTCCATTTTAAAGTAAGTAAACTTGTCTTATAAAGAATAAAGAAAGTCTAAAAGCTCTCCATTAGAATCATCCACGAACATCCTGAACGTGTCTGCTCTATTCACTATATGGCTTCAGAACTGCAATTACCTTCCACAGTGAACCACAACAGCAACAAGGTCGTACATTCTGTCAGGATTGGTTGCATCACCTGAAGTGTTAAACAGACGGAGTTCTAAAGGAAAAACTACCCGGTAAGAAAGTTTTGTGTATCGATGAAGTTGATCCATATATTTAAATCTCTTCAGGTGTAGAGCTAGAATCATAGGCAGTTTTTTAACTTTCATCCTATTTTTAAAATAAAGATGAAAAATACAGTTTCACAACAGACATCCACCATATTCATATCAAACTTTATGATTTCGACTTTACAGATAATAGTCCAGCACTGCACAGTTATACATATTTCTTTTTTTTTTTTCAGATTAACTTTCTGAAATCTGTATTTCCTGGTTTCTACTGAACTTTGGTTAGTCTTTTTTTTTTTTAATTGGTTATTCAAAACATTACAAAGACTGCAGAATCATATCGGTTACACATCCACATTTTTACATAATGCCATAATAGTAACTGTTGTATTCTGCTACCTTTCCTATCCTCTACTATCCTCCCTCCCCTCCCCTCCCATCTTCTCTCTCTACCAATTATTTTTATATTGGAAAACCGCATTGTCACCATCACCAATTCATGTAACAATTTGGTACAACATTCAATATGGCTAGGAAACAGGGAATGACACCAGTCCTTCATTAAGAAATCTGTTTTTCAAACACAGACCCCATATAAAAAGACTAAATAAATGAAAATAATGCCTAGGAGCAGTGGTGGAAAAACATGTTCCTTGAAGCTGCCAATTATAATGGACTGAGTGTAGATTGAAACCCATTTGTTCTATCAATCTAGTTAAAGCAAGAACAGACTGACAATGGGAGACTGAAACAAGAGAAGTATTAAAGATCACTGAACTAGGGGTATATGCCAGAGTTAAGAAATAGCTCCATATCAAGAATGACAATGACATACATCCTAGAAAGGGAATAAAATAACCTGGAAATTTAAAACTTTAGTTTTTTAAGTGTAAAACCAGGCTTACCTTTACATTTTAATGATCTTTGCTATGAGCACTAATGCTATTTCTCCCCTGAGACTGTCTTGGCATGTCATCTACAACAGTCTATTCTAGATTCTAAGGCCAGCTCTAGAGTTAAGCTCTCTAGCACAAATGACTGTACTCCTCACTACTCTATCAACTCTTTATAAATGTCAAAATTACATGGTAAAAAAACTTACGGTTCATTCTCTTTTTCTAAGATCTGAACTCCTGGCATACAGAAACCTTTTCTTTCATTTTTATTTCTCTATGACCTAACAACATGTCTAGCACATGATAGATACTTGCCTATTTTTTTTTCATTTTTTAATTTTAGTTGTAGATAGACACCATACTTTTATTTTATTTATTTATTTTTATGTGGTGCTGCGGATCAAATCCAGCTACAACCTCAGCCCCTATACCTGCCTAATGTTGCAGAACTCAATTTGATATGGGTTCAGTGGAGCAAACTTTTAAATTTCATAATTTAAAATGAAATTATGTCATTGCCTCTAATGAAGGGGAAAATAATTTCATAAAAATACATTAAATCTGCATTCTACAAATCTTAAATATGGTAGGCAACTTATTATTCCAAAAATATTTACAGTTTAATCTTGCCTATTTTTAAAAAAAGGACAAAAATCACACCTAGGCATTCCTTGAAAACAATCTAGTAATGTGAATAAATAGCCTTTATGAACTGTCTCAGAAATCTCATTTCTTTAATATAAATTGAATGTCATCTCAAATATAGCACTTATGAGAAAGTCTATTTCTAGAATAATATGAAAAATTCTAACTATTCAGCAACAAGAAATGTTGAAATAAATTACAAAACAAACATCAGAGAATATCATACAACTTCAGTCAATGACCATGAAAGTTTCTAAGGGGGAAAATAGTTTTTAAGTAAAAGAATACAAAGGCATAACATTTACATAAAATAATCCATCAGACTTGTGATTAAAACAATTTAGAATTGCTAAAACAAAATCTTTACAGAATTACTAAGTACCCTTTGAAAATTTCCAATGGAGTATAGATGCAGAAGAATTTTCTTCACATAAAATAAATGTCAGTGTTAATTGATGGCGATCAGTAAAGACCAGGAAGGAGAGAGAATGGACATAGCCTGATGGTTATGAAAAATATCCTTTGAGAAATTAAAGAAGAAGGCTGGGGATATAGCTCAGTTGGTAGAGTGCTTGCCTTGCTCGCACAGGCCCTGGGTTCAATCCTCAGCACCACAAAAGAGAGAGAGAGAGAGAGAGAGAGAGAGAGAGAGAGAGAGAGAGAGAGAGAGAGAGAGATATTAAAGAATGGGGGCGGGGGAATCCAAAAAAAGAGAAAAAAAAATCTAAACGACAACATATAATATGTTTGATCAGACAACACATGAAGGCTATGAATATTATTTGGCAGAGTTCCTCTCAGAGAAGAACTATCAACTCTTACCAAGAAACCAAACACCCAAAGAGATAAACATTAGATTGTCACATTATTATTAATATATTAACACATATTATATAATGATATTAATATATTATCACATATTTAGGGAGTCATATTTTTAAAATGAAGACAGAATAGCTAATAAAATTTCCCTCATACTAAATGGTTCTGGAAGAAAAATGGAAAAGCATTTGGATATATATACATTAGGAATGTGAAATTTATTATCCTGCAGCAGAAGAAAAAAAGAAGTTATTTTCTGTTCAAAACCAATTCCATCAAGACACCAAATAATTGACAGGATTCTTGTTTTCCCTCCATTCAAATTTGAGTGGAAAGAGGTTACACATCAGGGCACATTTGATCACTGTCTCTGTTTTCAAGAAGACTGTCTCAGAATGTAACATTTTTTAGAACTATGGGTGTAGCTTGGTGGTAAAGCACTTGCCCTAGGTTCATTCCTCCAAACCCAAAGCAAAGCAAAAAAGAAATAATGTAAGAACAACATTTTTTTCCTTTTTACTATTTATAATTTATAATCTGCAAACTGACTTACAAATCAATTTTCTATTTAAATTGGTTCCTTCTAAAAAGATTATTTACCACCACATAGTTATTTAAAATTTCTATGAACAATTGATAAAGTTACCCCTTTTCTTGCTTTTACATCTTTAAAATAATGTGATTCAGTTTGTACTCCAATAGATATTTAATCTTTCCTGATAATTTCTAATTATAATTTAAAACTATATTTTAAAAAAAGAAGAGTAGAAGAATGGAAAAAGATACGCCAGGTAAACATTAATAATATGCTGGTTATTCTGATATCAGAAATGTAGACTTCAAGACAAGGAATATTACCAGAGACAAAGAAGAATGCTTAAAAAAAAATGAGGGTCAATTAACTAAAAGGACATAAACTTAAAAATTATAATTAATGTCAAAACATCAAAATTTTATAGAAGAAACAGACAAATACATATAATCAGAATTGAAAAGATAAAATAAAAAACATTTAACAGGCTGCTCTCACTTACAAAAAATCAGTGTACACAGGGAAGACATTAACTCCTAATTATGGATTTAACTGATGTTTATGAAACACTATCCCAAATGGCAAAACACATATTCTTCTCAAATACAATTAGGACATTCACCAAGCTAATGGACAATAAAAGCCATCTCAATTAATGTCAGAAGATTGACATCAAAGAGTATGTCCTGATAAAAACAAACAAAAATTTAGAAAATACTCCAAATATGCAAACAAAGCAATACACATCTAAATAAACCATGGCACAAACAGAAAATCACAAGGGAAATTGGAGTATTTTGAAATGGACAACAATAAAAATACAATTTCCTCTCTATTTTAGGTCATATTCCCCCCAAAGCAGATCCAGAGACAAAGGAACATGCCTGTGACTTATTAATTATGCTAGTCCTCCCTGGGGAGGGAAGGAAGGTGAGGAAGAGTTCAGTCCCAGGCAAAATCCCAGAGAGGGCAGCTTCCACTCAGTTCTACAGGGAACTACTATGAATTTCACTCAGATTTCTCCCAAGCACAGCAAGGCAGCTAGGCTTTCACACTCTCTCAGCACCTGTCAGTCACCCATCAAGGACTCTGAATGCTGAAAAGAAATTACCAGAATTCCCCCAAATTCCCTTCTCCATCAGCCCCAGGGGTGTGAGGCAGTATATTGTGCAGTTCTGATCTTCAAAGAGGAAGGATTAGATAAGGAAGCACTCCAAAGCACTGGGAGACCAAATAAGGGGAACTCCTTAAGAAAGGAGCCTATCTGCAAATACATTCTGGAAAAGGCTACCTTATAAAACCTAAATTTCTTTTATTCTATAAGTCTCCTCAGGAGACTACAATATAAAAGCAAATTTTATTCTATAACAAATTCATTTCATCAGTAATATTTATTTTGTGGTGTTCTAACATTTCCAGAAACCATTTTTCAGTGTTCTCAGGTTGAACCTTTTTGAGTGACACAGTACTTCGAGTGCATACTTTTATTGTGGTAAAAAAAAGTAACATAAGGTGTATCATCGTAACTATTTAAGTGTAAGTAAGTACCACAGTACTAACTATATGAACATTAGTGGCACAACATATTTCTAGGACTTTTTTATTTTCAAACACTAAACAACTATTCCCTTTCCTCCTCCCTAGCCCCTGGCAACCACGACTCTATTTTCTAAGACTTTGACTACTTTTGATACCATATAAGGGAAAATACAGTACTTGTAGTTTTGTGACTGGCTTGTTTCACTTAGCATGTCTTCAAGGTTCATCCACGCTATGACATATAACACAAGATTTCTTGCTTCTATAAGGCTGAATATTGTCTGCTATATGTATATACCACATTTTCTTTATCCATTCATCTGGGGAGGGACCCTTGGGTTCCTTTCTCCTTTTGGTTATTATGACTAAATGTTACAATGAACATGGGTGTGCAAATATCAATATTAAGAGCCTGTTTTCAATTCTTTTAAAACATTAATGATATATTTAAATTGTTCAGGAATCTGTTTTCCATAGCAGCTGTAAAATTTTGCATTCCTACCAACAGTGCACATGAGTTTCAACTTCTCCACATCCTCACCAAAACTTTCTTTTCTTTTTTTTTTTTTTAATGGTGGCCATCCTCACAGGTGTGAGGCAGTATATTGTGTTTCTGATCTGCATTTTCCTGATGTCTGATGACGTTGAACATCTTTTCATATCCTTGCTGTTCATTTGTGTATCTTCTTTAAAGAAATGCCTATTTGAGTCCTGCATCAATTTTTGAACTGAATTATGATTTTGATTAATATCCAGAATATATTAATATATATATTAATATTCTGGATATTAAAAATTTTTCAAATATATAGTTTGCAAATATTTCCTCCCATTCTGTAGGTTCTTTCCACTCTGTTGTTTCCTTTGCTTTGCAGAAGTTTTTAAGTTGAACAAACAATATGGTTTACGTTGGACAATTTTATTTCTGGGAGTCTGGAATTTGGTGTGTGCTAGGCAGAGAGTACTCACGGTACTGGCCCCCAATATATCTCTTAGGCAATGAGTCTGTGACGAGATTCCCATGATGTCGCTATGCTAGAGGATAAGTGTTTGTATGATTCCCCTGAGACAATGACTCTTGGAGGCTTGCCTGACTTTCCTGTTCGCTGACATGTGTATCCTTTCCCAGTGATAAAACTTGGCTGTGAGCATGATTATTTACTGAGAACTGTAAGTCCTTTTAGGAAACCACCAAACATAGGGATGCTCCAAAACATGGCACACATCAAAATTGTATGCTGCTTAGCAGGATATAATGAGAAGAGTAGAGCCTCACTTCTGTTTCTTATAATTGATCCAATCATGCAATGATAACATTGGAGCTATTCTATAAAATAATGAACCTACGGATCTCAAGAGAGTTACGATCATTAAAGTCATGAAAAGACTAAAAAACTTTACCAAAATTACTACAGAGACATGAAAACGTAAAAGTAATTTGTGATTCTGGAATAGATCTTGCTTTTATAAGAAATTAATGAACTAGGTTATGATACTAGAATCAGACCTGAATAACAGTTGAATGTCTATTACTTTCCTGATTTGAATGAACATGTAGGAAAAAGCTACTAAAGTATCCAGGGCCATGAACCACAATATCAGTAACATAGTTTTAAATGATGTATTTAGGCTGAGGGGGGGAAAAGCATTCCTAGTATTATTCATACAGCTTTTCTCTAAGTTTGAGAATGCTCCAAAATAAAAAGCAAAGTAACAATGATAGTGATGGTTACATTCCTTGACACCAAAACCAGCTTTTATGATACACTAGAAGAACATACAATATCCTACTGCAGAATAGCAGAAACTTGGATGGAGTGCAAGACACACTTTCTCCAGAGGGAGACAAAAGTCTACAAGTAATCAAAAAAGTTTCAAACATTTTATGTGTATTAGTTTTTGATTTTTCATGCAATCATTAACTATACAAAATCACCTGAGGCTACAGAATTTATAACCAAAGCAATGATTGGGTAGAATATCATTTATCTAATAATACACAAGGAGCCTTAACTGTTGTGACAACATTAAAAATTTTACTCAATGTAAAATTTCAAAGATCACTTTCATCTAGAAAAGCCCATCTCCAACACCCATGGCCAAAGAATCACTAAAACATCCAAGTAACCAACTTACCGTTTATGTGCTTCCTGCTTGCTACGACACTCTTCACAGTAATATTTGTATTCACTGCACAGAGTTTCTGTGTTGCTAAAGCCCCTGTATAAAATTCAAAATAAATTTATTTTGTGAATACCAGAAAAATCATAAATTTGTTTAAAAATATTTTAAACAAAAATCAAGAAATTTCAAAATGAATAATTTTACACATACCTTAAACAATGAGTAATTGATGTGTTTTGTTCCACGTCAACAGAAAGGTCTAAAAAATCTTCATCTTTGCTGCTTATCTGTAAAAATAGGCAATTATCTTTGATTTCTTCAAATATTAGGAAATCCCGGGTTCCCAGTTGACAGAATTAAAGCATCCTTTAATCACATGAAATTATTCTTTTTCTTTAAGTTCAAAAGCAAACTACTTGATTTGGATTATCCAAAAGGACAATGAATATATAACCCTTGTCACCTGTATAGATAAAAACACCAAAGTAAACATGTGACTGATTCTGTTAGTACCAAAGGATAATATGCTGAAAATTTTCATTACTTTCCAAAATCCTAGTGTTATTTCAAAGCATGGAACAAATTATACTACATATAATTTTTCTTTAAAAACAGGCTGAGACTGAATCAGAATGCTTGACAAAGGACATGTTAACTGCAGTGTTTTTTTAAGAAAATAAATTTAGTCCAAAAGATCAAATTACAATCTTCATTTATAATCTACCTTTATTTCTACCTTTAAGTTTTGTTTTATGAATGAAGCATCTTATAAAGTTACTCTTACCTATTTGAATGAAAACAGGAAGAACTTGAGATAAATTTCACTATCTTTTCCCTTAAGTCTAATCCCCAAGTGAGCATATCAGAGACATGCCTGAGACATGAGCCTTAACTGCTGCCTCTCATCCATACTGACTATACATTCAGTTGATTAAAGGTTTTCTTGTTTTAAAAAAGCAATCAATGTAGGCTGGGGTTACAGCTCAGTGGTAGAGCGCTTGCCTTGCACATGTGAGGCACTGGGTTAGATCCTCAGCATCACATAAAAATAAATAAGTGAAGTAAAGATATTGTGTCTATCTTTTAAAAATCTTTTTTAAAAAATGCATCAATGTTACAAGCTCAGTATCATGACATTGTGATTAGAGGGCTGTACACATGATATAGTTACAATAAACAGGGTACTGTGTATACTGTATTAATATATAGTTTAAGGGAATTTCAAGAGTGGTTTTTATTCTACTTAATTTCTACATTAAGCTAATCTTGAAACCTAAACTCTCACATAAAATGCTATTCCACTATACAACACAAAGAGAATAATACTGTAATTGATTTGAATCTCAAAAAGAAAAAAAAAACAGTGAAAAAGAAAGGGGAAGAAAGAATTCAAAAACAGTAAGGGAACATGATATATTTAAGGAAAAATAATTAGCCCAAATTAATAGGAAACTCAAAGGCGACAAGGGATAATACAGCACAGTAGACTAAAGCCAGTTCAGACAGGGATTTATGTCTAGGCTAAAAAGAAATATTAAAAAGCCTGGATTTAAGAAATTTGTTTCTCAGAATGAGGTTCTCAGATATTGCCTCAGGGGTCTAAATTTTAAATGTTTACTTTTAGGATAACATAAAAACTGACAAACTGCTCTGGATCATCTAGGAATATCTGAGTTCTATGTTTGTGGCTATGATTATGTTGGTTCCAGCTAGTCATCAAGCAGGGCAGTATTTCACTTTTACAAGTGGTTGTAGAGAGAAACCTGATAGCTGCTGGGCTAATATAATGTGTCTTAATGTCATATCCAGTTATTAGGAGATACCAGCCTCAAACTCAGGGAAGACACGATGATCTCCATGATCTCCATCTGAGACTGAGTTTGTGATTTATTAGCACATATGGTAATTAAAAATAAACAGTCCAATGCAGCATTAAAAGCAACCCACAATGAAACCCTCAGCAACACCTAGAGAAAAAAATGGAAAAAGAAAAGCCAAGAATTGAGACTGAGAAGGAACCTTCATAGAACAAAGAATACCAGAAGATAGAGTTACAGAAGACAGTCTGCTCCCCACTGAAACATTAACAGCCACATTAGTAAAATACATGTACTAGCTCCTCCAGAAAGCCATCTCTTACCTTCCAAACATTTTCTATTCCCATAGTACATTTGGTCTACCATTTTCTGACTTACAGGGCATCTTGTGCTTACTTTTACCATAACACTGTGCAGGAACTATTTATTATTGGCCGGTCTTCAGTATATTACAAGCATCTTGATATCAGAGATTTAATGTCTTAATCATCTTCTTATTCACTACTTATAGTCTACCTGGCATAGTTAGATCTTAAATATTTGTTCAATACTGAACAAAGAAATGATAGTCACTCTTCAGGGGTCCTGGATTCTATCCCTCTATTTTAGTTTGTCAGAGACATGGCACTATGATCAATTACTGAATCTGTACAATGATGAATTTTAATTCTGAGGAAATATTCTCAATTGATGCTTAATTCTTGTAAAATGATCTGCAAATATATACTGCAGGCTACAGAATGACTTAGTGAAGAATGGACAAAAAGATCAGAATCTATCCCTTACAAGTCACATTAGTAGTTAAGCTCTTTGAACGAGAAGGGTTGGTATAACTTTCTCCTTCAAAAATGTTGCATCTCTAACCCCTCCCATTCCTACACTACAAAACATACTTTTAAGGGCATTGGCTGTGTCCCAAAGGCATACAGAGGGCCCCAAATATACTTTGCTAGCCTTGTCCATTACTGCATGTCTTAACATGCTAAGCAAATTCAACTATTTTGCTTCTCTGAACAATACTGAATGATACATATTCTGACATCTTCTAACACAAATCAAATTACATTAAAATAAACATCAAGATACTTCCAAATTTCCTGATTACACCTATTATTCCAATAAAATACTATCCTAATGACTAACACTATGCTTCTCAAAGCTTGAAATTCAGTTATAGGAACATTTCTTCTTACAAAACACATCTAAAAACTCCTGCTAAAGTAACTAGAGTCCATGCAGATGAGTATTTAGCCCAATTCCCGACACCGAACACTGTCCAGCTGTCATTACCACAATTAACTGACACCTGCAGCATGAAAACCAGCTTATACCAGAGATCCTTTCTCTAATCCAAAACATCTTCAGAGACTACTATTAATGTATTCAAACACTCAGGCACACCTCCTACACTTGGCTTGAATGAGGTTGACCACTACGACTTTATTTAGGAAAGGGAATTTTATTTGTTAGTATTGTGTCCTTCATTAATTAAAATTACATTATAGACAATAATCATTAATTAGATAATGCTTTATTTAAAGAGTCTGATCTGTCATTCCACAGGATGACAAGTTTAAGAACAAAATGAGATGCTGGGTTATCTGATCTGATCAATCTTTAAGCTTCATCTTTACAAAGTATCCAACAAAAGGGATTCTTCCCCTCCTTAAGTGTACAAAATATGCTTCAATTTTTCTCCCAATAATACAGTATACATAATTACAGGAAAAGGAAAAACAACATACAGCCATATGCCACATAACATCTTGATCAACAACTGACTATACGAAGAATGGTGGTCCCATCAGATTATAATAGAACTGAAAATTTTCTATTGCCTAATGATGTCATAGCCATCTTAGTGTGATACAACACATTATTCATGTATTTGTGATGATGCTAGTTGTCAACAAACCTACTGTGATGTCAGCTGTTTTAGAAACAGTACAGAACACTTGATGGTAGTTTTGTTACTATTTTATGTATTTACTATAGTTGTCATCACTATGTAGAGTATTTTCTTTCCACAGGAAAAGGTTATTGTAAAAAGTATGTTTTGTGGGCTGGGGTTGTGGCTCAGTGGTAAAGCACTCGCCTAGCATGTGTGAGGCCCTGGGTTCGATCCTCAGCACCACATAAAAATAAGTAAATAAAGGTATTGTGTCCAACTACAACGAAAAACTAACATTTTTTTTTTAAAAAAGTATGCTTTATTACACTGGCAGCAGCCTCATACACCATGTGTTTACCATATCTCTTGAGGTCATGTCAAATAATTGACTGATGGTATCTAGTTTGTATAACCCTCTAGGATGTTCTACAATGACAAAGTCACCTAATGCCACTATTATGGTTTGGATATGAGGTGTCTCCCAATAAGCTCATGTGATAAACAATGTAGGAATGCTCAGACATGAAACGATTAGATTATGAGTGGTAACCTAATCACTAGAGATGCTTACTCTAACTCAAAACATCTTCACAGACTACTATTAATGTATTCAAATACTGGGGCACACCTACCCATTTGATGGGTAATAATTTGAATGGATTACTGGGTGGTAACTGTACGCAGGTGGGACATGGCTGGAAGAAGTAGGTTACTGGGGACATGTCCTTACAGATCATATTTTGTCTCCTCCCTCTCTCTCTCTCTCTCTTTCTCTGTGTTTTCCAGCTGTCATGAGCTGAGTTCCTTTCCTTTTACACCCTTCTACCATGATGTTCTGTCTCATCTCAGACCTAGAGCAATGGAGTTGGCCAATCACGGACTGAACCTCTGAAATCATGGACCCAAAATAAAATTTCTACTCCTCTAAGTTTTCTTGTCAAGCATGTTGGTCATAGTAACGCAAAGCTGATTAACACAGTGCTTTTCTCAGAATGTATATCATTAAGAGATGGATAACTCTACCCCCGATTTATTAGGTTTCCAATGGCTTTCAAATTAAGACAATTTCCACAACATGGTTCTTCTGACCTCCTAAACTGAAACAAAATCAAACACTTCAGACTGCAAGTATTCTCCTATCATCTCAGGTATTCACTGTTAATAAGCAGCATTATATAAAAGCAGATTCCTGTACAATTAAAAGTACATCTTTAACATTACATTATACCTAAGAATTTTAGCTTTTAAGTTTATCTTCTATACTCTCATCCTCAAAGAACTTTTAACATAAAGAATTAAATTTTTTTTCCATACAAAATTTAATGATATACTTACAGTTTCACAAGTAAGACATCTGGTTTCATTAGTTAATGTTCCCTGAAAAATCTCATGTACCCACGTTGGGTCTGGTGTGCTGTTATTATTTTCACTATCAATATTACCATTAGGTAAACGACCATTTTGTTTTTCCTGCTTTCTCTCTTCTTGTAAAATATCAGCAATTGTATTTAGTAGGTAATTTAAGAATTCATGGGCATCTTGCTGCATGTAGTTGTCAAAAAGCTCTAAAAATATAAATGGAATTAGAGAATTATTTCAGAATTAATACCTTCATAACAAATTTTAAAACAGTAATTTTATCAGAACTAAAAGAACAAATGTGTAATATCATCTGTAATGTACAAGAAAACAAAACTTTTGCATCTAAAAATTATGACTGGATTAGAGGAAAATAAAGATGAAAATCATTTTTAAAAAAATACTGATCCATGAGAAAAGGATAAAACCTATTCTCACACATTTGCACAGTAGATAATGGAAAGATAAGAATCAATTATTCTATAAGGTAAGCTTTAAAGTAGAAGCTAGACAACCATTTGCCAAGAATAAGCCAACTGCTTAAGAGCCACAGTTTATTAAATGTAAATTTACTGAAGCCAGCATGGAGTGCATGCCTGAAATCCCAGCAACTCAGAAGGTTGAAGCAGGAGATAACAAGTGAGAGGCCAGCCTCAGTAAGTTAGCAAGGCCCTCAGCAACCAAGACTCTGACTCAAAATTAAAACACAAAAATAAAAAGGATTGGGGATGTAGCTTAATGGTAAAGTGCCCATGAGTTCTATTTCCAGTTAAAAAAAAATTGATTAATTAATTAATTATTTGATTACTGGGCCATATATCCAGAGTTTGATTTAGTAGGTGAGGGGTGAAGCCCAGAACTTGGGAGCTTTTGAAAGCTCCTCTGGGTAACACTGCTATGAAGTCAGGTTTTGATGTCCTATTAGGAATTATCTATTTAAACCAGATCATCTCTAGAGTGTCCTCCAACTGTGATATTTTATAATTTTATGAATGTTCCCTGTACTTATAAAAATGAGGACATAAAATGGAAACACAGTGCTAATGTCAAGCACTGGGCTTTGATATGACACAACCCTATCATAGAACTCTGTAAGAACTTCAGAGGCAGTATCTCGTTTGATCCTCTTAACAACAATATGATATTGTTAGTAACCTTATTTTTCAGATAGAAATTGAGATCAGAAAGAGTAAAGTTACACTACCAGGAAAGGCAGAGCACAAGATTCATACCAGGCAGCCTGACTCCACCAGGCAACATATGTGTACTAATGCACAATGTGAACCTAACTTAACTAAACAAGAACACCTATGCATTATTAAATGAATTGCATTGAAACAAAATTACCTATTTAGGAAATTTTTAGATCTTCAATGAACACAGTAAGTTCCAGAAGGACTAAAATTATACTGTTTAAATGAATGCACATATAATTTAGAAAAAAATTAGGGAAAGTCAAAGCAAAGAGAAGTAAAAATTACACTTTAAAAGAGTTACAGATAAGACTGCACAAAATTAAGTTCTATGCATTAGAAATCATTTTAGAAATTAAAAAAATGAAACCTGAAAATTATGAAAATCTTCCATAATGCAATAGAAAACAATTTCTCATACCAAAGAAAACTAAAAAGGACTTAAAATCAATGATTTGTACAAGATTCAAAAGGTCAGGAAACATGAGAAAATGTTCAACCTTTGCCTATCCTGCCTGTAAAATAAGGATATCATCCTCCTTTGCAAAATTACCATACAAATGAGAACAAGTAAAAAGTTATTAATTAGAGAGGTATATTTAAAATAAGTAAATAATAATTTTAATCTTGATATCAAAAAGACCTTTAAAAATACCAATTTAAGGTGCAGATGCTAGGGCAACACTATTTGGAGTGGTACTGCAGTTCTTGCAGTTCTACCTCTACATATATCTACATCGTAGGTAATTTACTGAACCTCCCTAAGCCACAGTTTCTCATCCAAAAACCGGGGCTAATAATAGTATCTACCTCACATGGCTGTTATGACGATTAAAAGTGCTTAGAACACAACACTGTAAGTATTCAAAGGTCATGAGCAATTGCTATTATTATTGCTGATGATACTGAACAGATCTAAAACACAGAAAGACCAGCTACATAAAAATTAAGTGCTTCTGCATGGCGAAGACAACATAAATGAAGACAAACGAAAACTAGGAAAAAGATAGGCAATTCAGAATAGAAATACAAATGCCCAAATAATATATGACAAGTAGTTGAGAGATAAAAATTAAAACAAATCATTTTCCCCATCACTTTGACAAAATAAAAAGCAACTTAATAAAATGACTTACTGTTCAAAGCTGGCTTGAATGAGGAGAAATGAGCATTCTCACTCACTACTACTGGGGCTGTCACTTAGTATAGCATATTTTAAAGGGCAGTTTTAATTAATGCTTTTAACAGAATGCAACCTAGTTCTCCTAGATAGTAGTGCCAAGTAAATATCTGTGCATGTACCAACATACCTTAAATGTTAACAACAGAATGGTTTTAATTATGGTATAATTTGGTTAGGAAATACTGAGAAATGGTTAAAAAGAAAGTAGTTCCATAGCTGGGCACAGTAACACAAGCCTACAATCCTAGCAGTTCAGAAGGCTGAGCAGAAGATTGCCAAAATCAAGACCAACCCCAGAACCTTAGCAAGACCCTATCTCAAAAAATAAGAAGTGATGTAGCTCAGTGGGAAAGTGTCCCTGAATTCAATCTTCAATAACAAAAAGAGGGAGAAAGGGAGGGGAAGGGAAGGAGGGAGGGAGAGAGAAGGAAGGATGGAAGGATGGAAGGATGGGTGGGTGGGTAGGTTGGTTGGTTCATTCTATATGAATTAATATGGCAAAATTTCTAAGATATTAAGTAAAACAAAGATGCTGAAAATGTGTAAGAGACCTCCCCATTTATGTAAAATAACCAACTAAAAGACTTCACAAAATTTAACTATCACTATTTGGAGACAACATATATATATTCACACATATTTTTTAAAGTGCATTAAAAAAGGGTTGTTAAGATCAAATTTTCTTTTCCTTTTTTTTTTTTTTTTTTAAGGGGGTGGGGGGCGGGGCTTCTTCCCACATGATAGGCAAGCACTCTTCCACTGAGCTACATCCCCAGACCAGGACCAAGTTATTTCTAAGAAAGAGGAAACTTAGGAGTTGGGAGAGAGGGGTAGAGCATCCACAGGAACTTCTATTTTGCTGTACAGAGATTTTACTAAAAGAATGTATGCATCTATTATTTGCATATACACCAATCAACAAGGGCTTTTTGTACAAAATGTCCACTTTCCTGGTCAACATCACTGCCAGTTGCACATTCTTCATATCCAGTTACTTCCTAAGCTCTCTCAATTTTTAAAAATCATTCCTACATCTGTCTAGTCTGCACCATTTCTTTTATGATCTATCTGGTTCAAGTCAGGTCCCCTTATTCAATTTCACTGTGAAAGAATAAAAGTGTGATTCATGGATCCTACCAAAGATTTTTCCCTAACAAACATCTCCTACATTGCATGGTAAAATCCACATAAACTTTTCTTGTTTATTATTTCATTACATTTACATACCCAAAATTCATGCCACAAATTCTGCTCTCAAATCAAACACCCTAACAATATAATTGGAGCCACACTTAATTTCCTTGCTATAAGCTTAGCATTAAGGACTCCATTAGCCTTAAACAAATTCCCTGTTACCTTTAGCCTATGAATTCAGCCCATGTGGACTTAATATTTATTTGATCTTGAATCTGGTATACTATGTGTCCACTGGTTTTTGCCCATGATAGATAGTAAATCCAAAGCTCTGTGCCACCATTCTCCAATCCCAGCTCACAGCAAAAGCCATTGAAGCTACCACTGCCAACACTGTGAGGCAGGTTGTTAGCTCTGCAAACCTTCTTGGTGGTCCATTCTACCTGTTTGAAGCCAATCTGTCAGGCTTAGAACCTTCAGATGGTTCCACCATGAAAAGGTCTAGACCAAAGTTCAGAAAATGGAATACAATCAACTTTAACCTTGTTTCTCAATGCAATAAATCTCCCTTCCCGAAAATAATAAATCCTTCAATCCTCAATCTCAATCTCCTATCCACTACTATACTAATTTACTTATTACACCCTATTTTCTTCCTCATCCTTGGGATTTTCTTCATTCTCAACACTTTCTGCTGCTTCTAGGAACCACATTCTAAACAAATTCTCTTGAACCTTTCTAGCTCTCTGCTACCATTTCAAAATTGTTCCACTTCTGCCATCGATGAACAGCGTACAAGATCTGGCCATATTGTGACCCTTGATCCTCTTTTCTTTGAGGCCATCTGCCTGCCAACCCACCCACCATCTACTGAGGGCCTAATTTCCAGTAATCCTGATGCCCCAAACTTAAGGCAGCTTCCTTAAGTACACCTTCATCTTTCCGTCATAAAGACCAACATATAACCGTGCTAGAGTTGATAAAGGATTTAAGAAAAGTAAAAATAAACTGAAAGTCATGGAAGAATCCAGAGATAACGAGGGAGGACTAGTAAAAGACTTTATGAAAGCACTCCTGGGGCCCCTAGTTTGAATTGGTGATGATTAATTCACTACATTGGATAATAATATGCTAGCTCAATGTCATAATCTAAAACAGCTTAATTTTTCTGTTAAAAAATTATTTTAGCATACATATGTGTTTTTAAAAAATAAATGGCTTTTTTGGGGAGAGGGTATAGTAAAAGGTACAGATGTTTCTTGTTCTGGGGTTTTACCCTGGTGTGTGTGTGGTGGGGGGTGTTTAGGAGGGTGTTCCTTTGCTATAGAACAATGACTTCATATCCACAGAAATACCTCAGCTGACTTGAAATCTCTGGAAATGAGATTCAAAGTAAATCAGAAATTTTTTTTTAAACTTCTGTTGAGGTGATTCTAAGTAATTTACAGTCCTTTTATGTAAACATAGTCAATATAATAGAATATTGCAATGCCTGAAAGCAGACATGATAGCTTTACAAGTACTAGGACAATATAAAAATCGAAATATCAATATGATGACTTTGTAACAATCCCTGTCAATGGTATTATGTTTAATTTTTTCTTATGGTTGGCTCTCTACTCTAAAGAGCATAATGGGAAAGATGGATTTTAAAATTGCTTTGGTAAATTAAACCAATTCACTCATTCATTCCCTCATTCAACAAGTATTTAGTAAGCACCTACTATGTGCCAGGAACTGGATTATATGCTGAGAAAACAATGGTGAGCAAAAACAAATGGGTTCCCTTCGTCATGGAACTGACAGTCTATTAGGAGAGATAGACAATTTCATTATTAAATAAATAATTATAAACCATTTATAATCCTGATACAGCTCCAACATTAATGCAAAAGAATAAATTAAGTCACTGCCTAAAAATAGATTTTTTTCATAATTCTGAAATAACTATAGCTTCTATTACACAATACTCTATAAATCATAAAAAATTTGGGGGGGTAAAGAACTTATTGAAATACATACAATAAATTATTTACTCAAATCTATTTTATAGGTGTTATTTATAAATGACTAATATTTCCTCATTTGAGGAAGACCAAGACATATGTGTGTTTGCATGTGTGATGTAACCCATATGATCTGTACCTCTCCTACAGAGATACAGCTCCGAAACATACATGTGCAGATTCCTTAAGAACTAGAATCATTTTTATCTCATGCACTGGTATATACCTAGCACTTACAATAGTACTTGCCATGTATTAAGATGTGCTTGACAATTTTTGAATGAACAAATGAATGAACAATAGGAGTTGACAGTTAAAGATGATATGAGATAAGCATATTTGACCCAAAACAACAATTTGAACTACATGTATTGCCAAAAATTAGTGTGTAGGGGCACACAGCTATAAATTCCAATTGATATGATTCTGAAGCCCACTTTAAATAATTCTAAATTAAATGTCCAGCTGGCAATCAACTCTAGCTAATACAATTAGATCACCACCTGTGTTTTTCTTTCTTCCAAAATAACAGCAGAGCCTATAGAAGTGCTCTAAACAGATGACTTTAATACAGTAGCCTCTGGCTAGACTTCCTGTTTCTGCTATCACACTGCTCATGCCCACCCTTTCCCATCTGGAGGGATCTTCTCCTGATGCAAATCAGGACGTTATCATTCACCTGTTCAGAACTGTTAATGGCTTCCCATGTCTTTCAAAATAAAACCCTACTTCTAAGTCTCTGCCCTTCTCTCTCATTGCATTTTTATCCTACTCCAGTCACACCACACTAACTGTCAAGCCATCCTTTACTACACTTTCTGTTCTTTCTACAGATAACATTTTTATTTTAGATCTTCAAATGGCTTTTTTCTTACTTCAAATCCCAATGTCACCTATAAGAGGTGACAACTTTCACAACCACCCACTTCTATATAGACCACTCCCTCCTTCTCCACACTCTTTCCCTGCTTTATTTTTCTTTCTAACAATGACACACTATATAACATCACTGTTGATTTCCTCCACACTAGACTGTCAGTTCCCTGATGGCTTATTTCTATATCGGCAATGCAGAGACAGTGTCTGGCACACAACAGAAAATGGATATGTAATAATTAATCAATCAACTAGTACCATCCCATCATCCAAGATGGTACAGTTGTGAAGCTAGTGTTTCACACAGAATGGACAGTTTCTTATGCTGCATTAAAACTTTTTAAACAAAATTCATTAATGAATAGAAATTACAATTGTTTCTTTCCAAAGGATATCAAAGGTTTTTTTTAACACAGTATGGAAGGAAATAATGATTTACAAAAAACTATCCAACAGTCGGCTCGTGTTAAATAATAAAATAGATAACATTTTTACAGATTGAAATATAATATGAAAGGAAAGACACAATGGAGAATATATTAAATCCTCTTTGATTTGTACGCACTTCTCTATACAATTTCAGGGAAAAAGTTCAAAAGCCAAAAAAATAATATATTTCAAAACATATTTACAAATGCTAGCAATATATAGTAACAAAAATACTTTTCTACTAAATATTATTTTTGAAATTAAGGGAAAAAACTCATGAGAAGATGGGCTTGGAATAAATTAATATTTATTCTAGAATTAATTTCACTCAAAAAATTTAAGCAATCTATTGTATTATGTTCATTCTGTCTAAATACAAAAAAAGAAACTTTTGGAAAAGAATATTTTAGAAAAAATGTTCCATTATTTATTAGAATAAACTTGAGGAACAAGGAACACTTACATCAGTATTGAGGTTCCTCAAAAGACTAGGAATGGAACTACTACATGCCCAGCTATACTACTCCTCAATATTTATCCTAAAGAGTTAAAGTCAGTGGAACCAACCCAGATGCCCTTCAATAGATGAATGGATAAAAAAAATGTGGCATTTATACACCATGGAGTATTACGCAGCATTAAAAAATGACAAAATCATGGAATTTGCAGGGAAATGGATGACACTAGAGCAGATTATGCTTAGTGAAGCTAGCCAATCCTAAAAAACAAATACCAAATGTCTTCTTTGATATAATGAGAGCAACTATGAACAGAGCAGGGAGGAAGAGCAGGAAGAAAAGATTAACATTAAACAGAGTCATGAGATGGGAGGGAAAGGGAGAGAAAAGGGAAATTGCATGGAAATGAAGGGAGACCCTCATTGCTATACATAATTACATATAAGAGGTTGTGAGGGGAATGGGAAAATAAACAAGGAGAGAAATGAATTACAGTAGGTGGGGTAGAGAGAGAAGATGGGAGGGGAAGGGAGGGGGGATAGTAGGGGATAGTAAAGGTAGCAGAATACAACAGTTACTAATAGGGCATTATGTAAAATTGTGGATGTGTAACCAACGTGATTCTGCAATCTGCATTTGGGGTAAAAATTGGGAGTTCATAACCCACTTCAATCTAATGTATGAAATATGATATGTCAAGAGCTTTGTAATGTTGTGAACAACCAATAAAAAAAAAAAGAGTTAAAGTCAGCATATTATAGCAATACATGCATCCCCAAGTTTATAGCAGTACAATTCACAATAGCCAGGGTATAGAACCAGCTACGTGCCTGTCAACAGATGAATAAAGAAATGTAGCATGTATACACAATGAAGTTTTATTCAGCCATAAAGAAGACAAAATAAGTCAGATTCTGAAAGTCGAGGGTTGTATATGTTTTTTTCTCATATGTGAAAGCTAGAGGGAGGATAAAGAGAAAAAAAGAGGGCAGGGGAAGGAATCTCATGAAAATAGAAGGGAGGATCAGTAGAGTAGAGGAAGGGGACAGGGCAAGAGAGGAAGGAAGGAAAAGGGGAGATCCTGGGGAATAAAACTGGACCAAATTAAGTTTTTTGCATACAAGAATATTCCACAATGAATCTCACTATTATAAGGCACCAATAAAAAATTTAAGAACTAATAAACACTATAAAAACATTTTGAGGGGCTGAGATTGTGGCTCAGCAGTAGAGTGCTCATCTAGCACATGTGAGGCCTTGGGTTCAATCCTCAGCACCACATAAGAAAAATAAATAAACAAAATAAAGGTATTGTGTCCAACTACTTCTAAAAAATATATTTTTTTAAAAAAAACATTTTGAAAAGAAAATATAAAATCCTAAGTATATAACTGCATAGAATTCAAAACACAGTAACTTGAGGGGATGAATATAAAGCTCAGTTACAGAACACTTGCCTAGCATTGGCAAGATTCTGGTTTCAATATCTAGCACAGGGCCCGGGGATACACACACACACATGACACAGTAACTTGAACTCTGTATTTAGCACGAGTAAGTCTAACTTAAAAAAAAGAAGGAGGGAAAAAAAAAAAAAACTATACATTTAAAAAGCATATCCAGTAGATTAATAAGTATGGGCTAGAAAAATATTCTATTAAATGAAAAGGAAAATAACATGTATTCTGTTTAAGTTACAAACTTCTGATATTGAACATTTCTAAATTACTAAGAGTCACCAAGAAGAGATGTCAAGTTCAACTTACATGCACAATAATTTTCAGGATAAATTCTTTAAAGGTTCATATCTCATACAAACATAGACAAAAAGACTAGGACTGGAATTGCTCAATCACATGCCAAAAGGTTGCTTTTGGCTTTCTTGAAAACAAGATACTACTATAGATCTGTATGTAATCTAAGAAAGTAAACATATTTTCTCTTCATTACAGAAAAAATGTGGTTTCGTGAGCAATAATGAATTGTTATATATTTGCACAGGGTGTATGTGTAAATGAACAAATCTTTAATGCATATCAGAATAAAGTCTATATAATAAGCCTATAATAGTCTATAGATATGTCATATTTCAGGGTCTTGTATTTCATGGCACCAGATATGATTCAAGCTTATCTCAATCCACATGATAATGATCAGTAAAGCTGATAATTTTAAGGGCAAGATTACACATCAATGTATTTAATAATCAATCTTAAACACATACTTCTGTGGACATTTTTCTAATGATATCAAACAATTCAATCTAATAATATGACTTTATTTTTACATGACTGAAATACCTACATCAAACAAAACCCAGATTTCCAAATTATCTAAATTCCATTTGAATTTTTGAGGCAACATACCAGGAGACAGAATACTAGACTTATTAGGAATAAGGTGAAAACTAGATGTTACTTATTAACTCTGTATGACCTGGGACAAACTGATTCACTTCTCTGAGCCTTAGTTAAAAACTCATGTATATAATAAAGTGAATCTCACCATCGTGTATACATATGCAAGACTGAGGTCCTAACTAGAATACAATGTATTCCATGTTCATATAAGTAAATTAAAATATTCTATTGCCATATAAAACTAAAAAGAATTTTTAAAAAATACAAATGCTTAATATTTGGAAAAAATGCAAATAAGCAGGATTAAGTAAATAAAAATTGCTACAATCTCAAAATAAAAAACACCTGATGGAAAATAAGGCAATATCTAAGCTAAAGGCTTATAAAAATCAAAGGTGAAGCTTACTCAGTAAATGTTTTCAAAAGTGAGAAAGGATTAAAACTTAACCAGAAGTTCTCAGTTTTTATTTTCTCTCCTTTCCCTGACTTCTGGCAAGTTTTTAGCTTCTGTACTTTTCCCCCCTGGCTACAGTGGGAAAATAATGTATTCAAATTACTGAATAGATCACATGAGTTAATGATACGCAAGTACTATGCACACAAAAAATCACAATCCTACTGGAAAAAAACTTCATTCTCCATAGAAAAGCCAAGTAGGCAGAAAAGACAAAGTATCCTGACATATGAAATTTCATATTTATATAACACACTTTCAAATGCCAAGTACACCTCATATTAATTACTGTGAAATTATTTCTTCCACTAAACTAGTACCTCCTTAAAGACAGAATATCACCTCTGTTTCCTCAATGGCAATATATTGTCAGGCATAAAGATGATGCTCAATAAACACGTGGGTTAAGATATGCTATATTTAGCCTTCCTGCTATATAAGCAATAATGTAGAGAAGTAGAAGAATTACCATTTTCTTTCCGTAATCTTGTTATGAACTTCTTCGGAGGTATTACTCCAACCTTTTTCTTCTGAGTGGCTATGCTATGGAAGAGATCTGCTAAGCAAGTAAGAAGGTTCTCCTTCTTCCTAGGCTGACTCTTGTATGCTAGAACTTTTTCCCGAAATGGACGACAAAAATAAAGTGCTTGAAGAACTGAATTGCAGTAGCAGGTATTCCCAAACTAGAACGAGGGAAAAAAAAAAAACAAAAACAGAAAGTTAAATTTAGGGCAATGCATTTCAAGAGAAATAATTTTTCTATGATTAGTTAGAACAAAAGGGTAAGAAAGGGAACTTAAAATCCACATAAAAATATCTGAAAGCATAGAAATAATTATTTGACAAATTAGCCATTTTAATATTAAATAGATGCTTTAGGCATCAATTTCAGGTTAAAAGTGAAATAAAATATATGCAATAAACTTGGACTCTATGAAAACTGATTTAAAACACTATATAGTTATGAACAAATATTAGTTAGGGCATAGGACTCTAATTTTTCCTTAAATTCCCATTGTTATAATGGCATACTAAACATTTTATATATTATACATTTTAAATAACTCATAAAAATTCTTTAAGAAAAACACAAAAAATAAGATTTTTCTATTAAGTTCTGAGGCACAACCAAAATAAATACATTAAGCAAAAACATAAAACAAAATTTAACAAGATCCCTTGAAATGTTGAAAAGTCATCAACTGGCAATCTAACAAACACTAAAAAGTCAGATTGCATGATTCTTGCTTTATAAGCATCAGTTAAAACCTGAACTATGGATCTATCTAAAGGGAGTATGTCTCTACATCTTACTGAACTTTAATTTCCTCCTCTTTAAAAATGCAGGGAGGGTTAACCCCACCTTATAAAGTAAAGCATAGCCTGATAAGTATTTATTACCCTTATTTTTCGTATTAAGAGACACTGGCTCTAAAAATCAGTTAACAGAATACTCAAAAGTCAATTAATGAGGACTTGAGGAACACTTTAAAACTGGAACAAAAATAATTCTCAAATAATTTCTACAGAGTGATCACAGATAAAGTTAAAAAAATAGATAACAAGATGGGGATGTAGCTCGGTGGTAGGGTACTTGCCTAGTGTGTTTATGTACAAAAAGCTTACTAGGTACCCCTATTTAAAAAAAAGAAAGAAATCATATCAGAGGGGAAAAAAAAAAAAAAACAAGAGGAGGGCCCACACAGTAGTGCACACATGGAATCCCAGCAGCTTGGGAGGCCATAAGCAATTTAGCAAGACCCTGTCTCAAAGGAGGAAGGGAGGAGGGCCACTGACTCAGTGGTTGAGTATCCTGGGTTCAGTCCCTAATACAAAATGGGAGGGGCGGGCCTCTTAAAATTGAAAATAAGCGGTAACAATGTAGAAAAATGAATTCTACTGTCATGTAACTAATTAGAACAAATTAAAAAAATAAAAAAGAGAAAACAAACAGTAATATAAGAAACCAAAAGATATCATCTAAGAATAAAAAGAACCACAAAGAAATCTATTGATACCATCATTTGGAAATTAAAATACATATAGAATAAAGTAAGCAAGAAATTATGTTTATACCCTTAGGAGCCAAACATTCTAATATAAAAGAAAAAAAGATACTGTAATAACAATTAGAGAAGTGAACGCCCTGTAAATTTAAATTGGAAATATCTATATAAACTCATGCACACATGTGTGAATGTGCACATAGTGTGCATGTGTGCTTTCAAACTCTATCCAATGGAAGGACAGGCAGGGAAGCAGTGAGCTTCCCCTTCACCCAGACTGTGATCTCTGAATACTTTTTCCTACTTGAAGGAACCAGGATGCCTTGGAGTATGGCTGGATGGTATCTAAGACAAGAAATACACAATGTACAGGATTAGCCTAGGATCTATTTGTATGAATATAAGAATTAACTTTCACTCAAAAGAAATTACTGAAATGGATCCAGGAATTCAAAATGCCATTATAAAGAAAAAAGGAATAAACCCTCATTAGTATCCATTAGAGGCTACAAACTATCATATGCAACAGAAACATCCAAGTTTTACTTTGCCTTTTTTATAAGAACCACATTTCAGGGGCACTAAATAATTAATGAAAGAAATCTCATTTATAGGATTATTCCAACAAATAAAATGAGAAGAAATGGTTATAAATAATGGAGTAAGCAACAATTATCAACAGATGCTAACTAAAAGTATTAGGTTAAAGGTTGATGGGGATCCTTAAAACAGAGGGATCAACCCCCAATGCATTTCAGCATAAATGGCAGTGAATAAGTAATTTATTGTAACTTGTGATAAACCTCCTATGAAATACTCTTTACCGTAAAAAAAAAAACACTAAACTTAAATCAAGTTTCTCTAAATATCTTATAAATTAGTATTATAATTTAGATAATGGAGGAACAAGCTAGACAATACCACAAAGAAAGAGTAGGCCAAGTTTTAAAATGTTGGATAGTTCCAGGACAAATGATCAGGTTTCTGCACAAATCAGTTATGACAAAGAAAAAGGCTGGGAAGAACTCAAGACACATCACATTCAAATCAAAACAGTTACACACAGAATTTACCCAGATCCTGGGACTGGGGGGTTGTAGCTCAGTGGTAGAGCGCTTGCCTAGCACATTTGAGGCCCTGGGTTCTATCCTTAGCACCACATAAAAATAAATCAATGAAATAAAGGTATTGTGTCTATTCAAAAGAAAAAGGAGGAGGAGGGGGAGAGGGATTCACCCAGATCCTGACCTGAACAAATCATCTATAAAAAAGTTAGCTGGACCCTGTCTCAAAATAAAAAACAAAAATAAAAAGGGCTGCGGATGTGGCTCAGTGTTAAGCATCCCTGGTACCAAAAAATAAAATAAAATAAAAATTAAAAAATGACCTGTAGACAAGAGAAGACATTTGAATGTGTACACTAATACTAGATGACCTTGAGATAATCTTGATATGAGAATGAGAGGGTTACAATTTTAAAACATCCCTATCAGTTGGAAGAGCATAATTTAAAAAAATTTTATGCGCAAAATGACATAAATGACTAGGATTCTTCTTCTTGAAGGTTTGGGGGAAATAACTGGAAGAGAATAAAGAAATCAGCCAAATACTGGTAAGCATTAAAGCTAAATTGATGGGTTTATATGGGGATTAACATTACTCACCGCCTCTTGTTTCTAAAAAATGATTTTAAGTGGTTTGTTTTGTTTTTAAATAAGCAATGCTACATGAATTTGTGTGTCATCCTTCAGCAGGGGCCATACTAATCTTCTCTGTCTCCTTCCAATTTTAGTATATGTGCTGCCGAAGCAAGCGAGCACTAAGTGTTTAATCTTTGAGGTAAACTGTATCATCGTGTGTCAAATTCATAGCAAATATAAGATACAACTAGTCTAAATACAGAGGGAAGATGGAAACTAGGCACAGCCAATAATTCCATGGGAAAAAAAACCTCAAAAGCATCTCCAATGACCTCCTGTCTGAACACGTTTTCTTCCACATATATTAAACCAATAGACCTCTCTACCCCAGTAAGAAGCACAGTATTAATAGAAATCTCAAATGAAAGCAGGACTTACTGACATTTTTTTAAACACTTGGGAGCGCATGACCTCTCCAGATGAGAATGAGACCCAATGAGAATGTGTGACTTCACATTCACACTGCTAGTCAAAACAAAGCACTGGTTTCAGAGAGAGATGCTGTAAAGGGTTTCTAGAAAAAGGCTAAAAGAAGTGTGTGATCCTGACTTACTGATACTGGTGATCAGGTAACTCCAGATATACTTCAATAAAGCTTCCCCCAGTGACTAAGCATAGCTACAATAGAATCTATACTCATAGGGCTGGTTGTGGCTCAGTGGTAGAGCACTTGCATGGCATGTGTGAGGCACAGGGTTCAATTCTCAGCACCACATAAATAAATAAAGATCCACTGTCAACTAAAACAATTTTTTTTAAAAATAACCTATGCTTATAAAAATTAATTTACCATTTTCCATTTTATAGTATAAGCTCATCTGAAAATTTTTAGCATTTACATTATAAACCTAAGGAATCTAATGACCAACAAACTTTGGTTCTGTCTTAAAAGAAAAGATAGAATTTCCATAATCTGGGCATCTTTATTAAAGAAAAGGAAATAGGGAAATCTAACATTAACTCCTATAGTAGGTAGATAAAAACAAAAGATATCAACTCAAGGTTATATCAGAACTATTATGATAGTGAAGAATGATCTACCCATAAATTATAAGCAACAAATGGGGAAAGAAAAAAGTAAAAGGAATCTCTATTTTGTACAGATTAATGAAAGTCAGCCTTGCACTACTGTCCATACAACCTGCTGATCTTCTGACTATAAAGCAATAGATAATATTATAATCAATTCCCTCAAGTCCACTACTATAGTCTTCTTTTACTTACTTTAATCAATCCCATTAAAGAAAAAGAATGAAACTACTATTTCTCCAGAATTAGATAACTTTCGGTCTTTTTAATAATTTTGAAACTTGTTTAATTGCCTTGCTTTTTAATACTAATTTTCATTCAAGTTCCTGAAACCTAAAAATCTTTCAAATGTATAGCTTTTGTGCAAAAGGTATAGAATGATTTTCTTTCTACTCATTTCTAAACAAGACATAGCTTTAGAATTGAAACCTATCCTTTGTTATCTCAGCTGGTTTGAAGAACAAAGATGTAGCCACGTTTAAAATCAGAGGAAGTAAATTGTAAAAGCTGCTACTCTTCTCAAGTTCTAGGCATTTCATTTTTCTTCCTTTTCTTTTCTTTTTTGATCTTTTTAAGGTGGACGGGGGTGCCTGGGATTGAACCCAGAGTCTTGCATATGCTAAGCATATGCTACACCACTAAGCTACATCCTCAGCTTCTGACTACTGATTTTTCAATTGATGAGTGAATACAATCTCATCCTTTCAAATTGCCTTTTCCAAATCTTAAAAATTACACCACCACAAATATTTTTATCATATCTCCACCAGAAAGATTATTTGAGCTCATATCCCTAACACAATGTATTTATTTATAAAATATTTATGTACTACTATACTATGTATGTTTAAATATAAGAGTATAATTAAGATTAAATCGGCTGGGTGTGATGGTACATGCTGTAATCCCAGTGTCAGCAATGGCGAGGCGCTAAGCAACTCAATGAGACCCTGTGTCTAAATAAAGTAGAAATAAAAGGGTTGGGGATGTGGCTCAGTGGTCGAGTGGCCATGAGTTCAATCCTGGGTACCAATATATATACACATTTAAAGTTTTATCTTAAATTTATTATTTAAAAAAATTATTTCTACTAATTAACATTTAAATGAGTAATCAAACTGAGATGTTTGTTTGTAAACCATGGGTTTTAGATTTTAAAACAGTGGTTTGATTAGTAAAACTTAAGCTATCATTTGTAGATGAAAACAAACATTAGAAACTTAATAATTTGCTTCCTACACCCAATGGTTCATCTTACTTCACTTAGAGACAACCAATTTAAACATCATGTTAACAGTATGACCTTTAAAAACTATTATAGGAACCACTTTTTTTGCACTTTTGAAGAAGTGCAACTTCTTCCACTGTCCCCAAGCTGGACCCCAACCCACAACTCTCAATTCACCCAAGTGGACCAAACTTGAGCAGCTGATCCAAAATTAGGCTTTCAGTATGCTCAAGAACAACCCTCACCCCATACTCATTCTGCTGCCCCTTGCTTTCTTGTGGAAACTGACTTCTCCATGCAAATTCCGTCAGGCTGTTCATCACAAGGCCTTTCACAGACCCTGCAACAGATGTGACATTTATTCAATCTAGTCAGACAGAATACCTGGACAAGAAATCCATCACTGAGTTTGATACAGGTATTCTCTGTGATCTCTGACAACCTAAATCTTAAGTAGGCTATGGCTGTGGAGAGAAACTAGATGAAAATAAACTCAATGCAAAAAAAAAAAAAAAAAAAAATCAAGAGACATTTCCTTCATCAACTTTATAACCACAAATAGAAAACTTCATTTTATTTCTCTATCTCCTACATAATGAACCCTGCTCCAACAAATGACTAGGAGGAATTCAAGTTAAATGGCCTTTTATAACATGGTCTGGGAAGAAAATCAAAAGACCCTCTGGGAGGGAGGAGGACATTCCATAGGAGCCTCACAAAACAATTTACTGAGACCAACAAACATACACATACACATACACAGATACATATACATTTATATTGGGGCCTAGTTGGATGAGAATATTATAATAACTATACAGTAAAACAATGAAAGAAGGGTATTCAAATAGTTCAAATCACTCTACCAACTATACTAAAACACAATCATGTGCTGCTTAACACAGAGGATATATTCTGCAAAGTGCCCTGCCAGGTGATTCTGTGACTATGCAAGCACCATAGAACATACTTAACACAAACCCTGATGGTGCAGGTCAATCATCTGATGTTGCCTCTTGATGCAATCAAGAGACAAAGTAAACAAAATGTACGAGACTGCTGCCAGCAAAATCCAGCATACTATTTTACTGTCAACTTTTTTGTTTAAGTAGGATTACATCCTAAAATTATGACTAAAAGTGTAGTAGTACATAAACCAGTTAACAGTCAACTTATTTTTAATATCAAGTATTATATTTTCCACATACTGGGTTACATTTTTATGCTGTTAGCAGTGTAGCCAATAAGTTGGTTAAAAACAGTATCACCATGGATGGGTAAGTAATGTACTGCATTATATCACAGAAGTAGCTAGGTAGGCAATAGAATTTTTTAGCTGCATTATAATCTCCTGGGACCATTTCATAAATAACATCCATTCTTGACCTGTATGCTGTTCACTCTTGACCAAAATATCATACAGCATGTCTGCAAGTACTAACCAGAAACAAGGAGGCAATCTGACTTATCAGATTAAAGCAATGTTTTCAAAAACTTTAGAGAACTATATAAACAACTGGCATGTAAGGGGGATGTTTCACAGCCAGAAAAGGTTCCTTTGCCTATCCAAAGGTCCTTAAGCCAAACTACTATTTCTCTTCTCTGACTTCCAATAATATTAGAAATATTAATGAATATTTGGATATATCAATAGAAAATAGATAAGCAGTGAGTGGTGTACACCTGTAATCCCAGCAGCTCAGGAGGCTTAGGAAGGGGGATCAAAAATATAAAGCCAGCCTCAGCAACACAGTGAGGCCCTAAGTAACACAGTGAGACCCTGTCTCTGTATAAAATATTTTTTAAAAGGTCGGGGGGCTAGGGATGTGGTTCAGTGGTTAAGTGCCCCTGGGTTCAATCCCCAGTACCAAAAAACTTAGATAAACCAATAGAAAACCATACTCTATGTATGACATAAATTATAGTAATAGATATAGGAAATACTACTCATTAAGAACTAGCTGGAGAAAAATAATTCACTGCCATAAAAGTTATTATCTGTGAAAATATTCTTCCAAGCTAAAAACACATGCAATTGAAACTAAAGGAAAACAGATTGTCATTAATGCTCATAGTAACACTATTTAATTTTATGCTAAGTCAATTGAACTATAACTATCTTTTCTTCTCTCCACTAAAAACCAAACAAAATAAAACTGCCCAAATACATGCTCCCAAAGTTCCCAAAGGCAATGCTTTTGAGTGATCCTACCACTCACTGGCTAAAAAAAAACGGGATATAATCAGGCAAATTTAACAGCACCTTTCTGTATATACTTTTTATAAAAGAAATTAAGCCTGGAAATGTACAATTAGATATTAATGGATTGATGAAACAAATATATATACTCTTTAACAAAATCCAGTTGTTAGAAAAGATCAACCACAAAGTTTGTTAAAGCACCTACATACAGTTATTGTTTATAATGCCATTTGGCAGACAGGTAAAAGGACAGGATGAAAATGACTTAAAATGTTGACCTCTGATTTAACTAAGGCACTCTCCCCTGAAAAAAGTTATAACCTTGAGTTAAGTAGTGTGATAACCTTCAAATAAAGGGATAGGTAAGAGAAGAAAGAACATGGCGATAATTCAGAAGCTGAAAAATAAAGACTTATAGAGGGGCTGGGGTTGAGGCTCAGAGAAAGAGCACTCCCATAGCATGCGTGAGACACTGGTTCAATCTTCAGCACCACATTAAAATAAAATAAAGGTACTGTGTCCACCTACGACTAAAAAGATAAAATTTTTAAAGACTATTATAGAGAAATGGTTAAAGGCAAAGAACACAATTGCAAAGAAGCCTGACAGTATAAATCAAAATTAATCCCACTACCACTTCAGCACATGTCCTCTGGTGACTAATTTCTTTCTGAGCACATTCAAGGCACTCATCCATCTGTAATAGATGGTCCTGAGAGATCTCAGGATTTTGTACAATAACAGATGTAAAAACCAGAAATTATATTTTGTTAAAAAAAAAATCAGCTGGGCATATTGGCACATGCCTGTATTCCCATCAGCGCAGGAGGCTGAGGCAGGAGGATCATGAGTTCAAAGCTAGCCTCCAAAAAAGCAAGGCACTAAGCAACTCAGTGAGACTCTGTCTCTAAATAAAATATAAAATAGGGCTGGAGATGTGGCTCAGGGGTCAAGTGCCCCTGAGTTCAATTCCTGGTTTAAAAAAAAAAAATGAAATAAAATTAATCTCTCTGAGGAAGAAAATCAAGTTTCCTCTGGTGGTTGTCTCTTCCTAACTTTATTCCCTCTGCTTCTCTTGGTTTTACTATTACTTGGCTTTTTGGAAACACACAAACACTACCCTTTGTATAGACTGATCCATGGGGAGTAATAAAAAGGATGCCTTTTACAAAATCCTTATTTTATGTAATTAACACTAGTATTACTGAATGTCAGTTTAATGAGAATGTACTAGTACTACTGATCATCAGTGATACTGAGATCATATTATGTTAAAAACAGCAGAAAAATATTTTATCAGCTTAGAACTCATTTTATCTAATTATTTCTAAGATTGGTTTTACTTGTTCTCGGGCTATCTGTAAAAAAAAATAGCTGGGTATAAAATGAAGAAACTGAAATATTTACATGGGAGAAAATTAAACAGGTTTTGTTATACAAAGTATTCTTGTTCCAAAGAAAATAAGCTCTTCTGGGATACTACCTTAGTCTATTTTCTACTGCTATAACTGAATCCCACAGACTGGTAATTTATAAAGAAAAGATGTTTATTTGACTGTTAGTTCTAGAGGCTGGGAAACCCAAGCATGGTGCCAGCGTCTGGTAAAGGTCTCCATGCTCCATTATCTGAGGGCCAAAAACGTAAGCAAGTACACAAGACAGAGGGAGGACAGAGGCCAAATGTCCCCTTTTATCAGGATACAACTAGCCCACTCCCACAATAACCAACCCACTCCCAAAGTAAGGGCAACAATCCATTCATGAAGGCTCTTAGTCACCTCCTTAACATCCTACCTCTCAACACTATTAAAATTGCAATTAAATTTCAAACAGGAGTTTTATAGGATTTAGTACAATTTAAAACACATATTAGCTTTGGAGTCTAAAATCTAATAAAAGTGGTTAGTCACAGGGAAATAATAATGAGAGGGTTTTGCCATCCCCAGAATTTAAATGAGGCTTTTGATCACTAGACAGTTCTGTTCATAAGCATATCTGTAAGCATGAACAATTTAAACATTAGAAGTAGAGGCCAGACTTCTTGTTAAATAAGAGAAATTTTAAACCATATCACTTAACTCTACTCCTTGTGAAATCCCAGTAAAATGATAGTAAAGGGATATTAGGTAAAAACTCAAAAGTCCAAAGACTGCAATAAAGAAAACAACTACACACTATAGAGGTCAGCAAACTTCAGTAGAAGGCAGACAGGAGGGAAAATGAATCCCAAGTGCCTGGAAGGGGGAGAGAAGTGAGAAAGTAGATTGACACTTGAAGGCTTAGGAACTGGGAGTGAAAGGTGTCTTAAAAACACAAATCCACTTTAAACCTTCTTTCAGTGCCACAGAAGACAATTTTGGTTTAGTCTCTACAGAAGCTGAGCAAGAGCCTTTCGGTTCCATGACAGAGGACTGCAGAGAGACACACTGAGCAGCAAAGAGTATTAATAAAACCTAGAATTAAGCTACTTCTAGGCATATAGAGGAGGAATCCTCCCAACAGAAGGGGAAGAAAGCCTCAGAAAAACAGTCTCTAGTACTGAAAAGGGAAGGGGACAAAGTAGCTCAGGAGCTATTTTTTTTTGTTGTTGTTGTTGTTAAAGCCCTTTTTGCTAGGAAGTTACCCTAGAGTGAAACCCATGCTGAACAAGCACCAACCTAATGCACAAAGCCTCCAATCAGCTTCTCAGAATAGCACTTTTCTACATGAATAAAACTTAGGGAAAGCTTAATAAATAAAACAGCTTAAAACAGGGAAAAGCTCAGAGGTCTCAAGAATAATCCTATAATCATAACAAAAATCTCAGCAATGATATCCAGAGAAAAATAATAACATCACCTTTGCAAAACACTAAAAAATAAAAGTAACATTCTAAGAAATAAAAAGTGCAGAGTTTGGAGGGGGGAAAAGCAGAATAAACTATCTAAAATGTAGAACAAAAAGGCAAATGATCAAAATGGGAGCAAAATAAGCAACTGGAGAAATCAAGTCTAAACATTTCAACATGCAACTAACAAGACATCTAAAAAGCACAAAGGAATTATATCGACAGGGAGGAAATTAGCCAAACAACAGTATCAGAAATATTTTAGAACTGAAGAAAATGAGTCTTTAGTCTAAATGGGACCATAAATATTCATCACAATAATGGGGAGGGAGACACAGACACATCATCAAACTATAAAATATTATAGATGATGAAAATGCTAAAAGCCCCAAGAAGTTTTAAAACAAAAAAGTCACATTCAGAAGACATCAAGAATCAGAATGATATCAGACCTTTTGACAGTAAGAAGCCAAAAAGCAAAAGTAATACCTTAAAAATTCTGGGAATCCATACCTAGCCATAACAATAACCGAAAAAATTTTAAATACACATTACATCAAAGTTTATCTCCCATGCATATTTCCTAAAGAAGCGATTTCAGAATGGGTTCTACAAAGCAAGGAAGAAAATAAAAAAGGCAAACAGGGAATCTAAGAAAAAAGGAAAAGGTACAGGGAACATCTAGAGTGGAGGAAAAGACTTCCAGGCAGGCACAGGGTCCACCCAGCAGGAATAGGACAGAAGGATCCAGAGCAAGGGCATCCAAGTACTGAGAATTTATCTGGTGGGTAGGACTCAGTGTAAACTGGTGGTGAGAACTGTTCAGCGGTGGTGGGTTTTTTATTTGTATATTTTAGTTCTGTTGATGACTTTGGGAAGAACAAACAAAAATTAAGACCGTAGAAAAATAAAGTACAGAATTACTAGGTTCTAAGAAAACAAAGTCATTCAAAAGGGGAGAAAAT